>NC_083738.1:19878500-20197000 GCF_033458585.1 Syngnathus typhle | reverse complement strand
GAACATTACTTTTGATGATTTCAGGAGCACAACTTAATAGAAGACATCAATCAATCTATATTATATACATGTTTTTATTGAGATAGCAGCTGTGGGAAATTGGTTTCAATTAAAATATTCAAAAATTAGAGCTGTACAATAAAAAAATCTTAATCCTATCACACACTTTCATATGTCCATGATGTGAGAAAAGTCAAGTCAATGTCTCATACTAACAAACAAACAGGAAACCAAAGTATGTTTCCTGCATGCTTCCTCAACACAAAACTAAACAAATCAAAGACCTAAGTGGTCGTCAGATGGGGGTTTGTGTGTGTGTGTGTGTGTGTGCGCGTGCGTGTTTGCTGCTGAAGGAAGCCAAATGCAAGACAACTTTTTCAGGCCTCTTTCTTGAACTCACGGGACCATGACAAATGGGTCATATGGGATAAAAATCCAATATTTTGAAGTGTGAAACGTATGCAGGTGGTGGAAATTATTGACATAAAGAACAAAAATAAGGAGGGAAAAAAAGTTTTATACATTTTTTTTCAAGACATACTGAAAAAAGGCCTGGTGTTAAGTTCCATTTGCTGTATTCACGCATGAAACGGCAGTTTTTTTTCCCCAACTACAAAACTACATGTAGTAAACATTTTAACTGACATTTATGTTTTTCAAATTGTCTAACATTTTGGAATTGAATGAAACATAATACTGCAATTCCAACAGTTCAGCTTGCATGGTGTTTTACAGGGGTTGAAACATTTCTATAGCTTAAATCTTGAGATACCACCCTTGCTCATATGGCAATACAAAACTTAAATAATAAAAACTTAAATAGTACAGGCCATTATTATTACACAACTTGGAAAGAATAACTTATTTTCCCCCAGCAACAAAAATATTTAACAAGTGCATGTGCTGATTACACAACCTAAAGAAGCCTTGCACGCAATTTGACAAACTGTAAACAACTGCTACCAATTTTGTTTGGGGTTCTTACCTTAAGGTATTTGAGCATAAAGACCTATGCAAATCAAAGTGCTCAACAAGAAACGAACATTTCTTCATTCTGACTCTAGTCCTTTATGTATAGAGAGCTACATATTGAAGTCATCACTGACCATGTTCTTGTCGGGCCAGGAACCGAAGCCTTGCTGCTTCAGGTAGGTCCTCAGAATCGTCTTGGCCTCCTGATAAGCTTTTGCCGCCCTCTGTATGGACAAAAACATATACCGTATTTTCCGCATTATTAGGCGCACTTAAAAACGTACATTTTACTCAAAAAAACACAGTGCACCTTATAATGCAGAGCGACTTATATATGGATCAAATGATGAATTTGTTGATCCATACTGGTGGTACACAGTGCTCTGCCAAAATGTTTCAGTACGTTTTAGTACGACTAGTAAATTACAAGGTCGCATCGCTTCCCAACATTACGGCAACTGTGGTCAGGGGGCGTCACCGAATAGCCGTTGTACCCGCGAGGCTATTTCATTTCAAAATAGGCTGCTCTGTTAATGTTTCGAGTAAATTTACGGATTGATATGGAAGGGAAACATAGGTAAGCAGTACCAATGTGTTAGATCAAACTTTAGTCAGTTCCGATCATTTTATAGGAGATCGTTTGAGAAACACGATTGTTTACACTTTGCTGAGGCTCATGGGGGTCTGCGAGCTGAGGCTCATGGGAGTTTGCGGGTGGCTAATGCTATAATAATAGCTGCTACACACACAAGGCTATTTCATGTCAAAATAGGCTGCTTTGTTAATGTTTTGAGTAAATTTACGGATCGATATGGAAGGGAAACATAGGTAAGCAGTACCAGTGTTAGATCGAACTTTAGTCAGTTCTGATCATTTTATAGGAGATTGTTTGAGAAACGCGATTGTTCACAGAGGGCTCGTTGGTTATTGGCTAGTGGATGCATACCGCAACCCTAGTCAACCTCAGTTTGTTGCAGTATAGCTTCTATTTTATGCGCCTTTTAATCCGGTGCGCCCTATATATGAAATAATTTCTAAAATAAAAAATTCAATGAGGGTGCGCCTTATAATCCAGTGCGCCTTTTGGTGCGAAAAATACGGTAATTACTTCAATGGAAATTGAAAGCAGTGGAAAATGAAAGCTGAATATCCAAGCAGGGAAGAACACAGCTGTTCTACTTTTAAAGCCATCTCGTATTTAAGGTTTCTGCTCACAGGATAGAATATGAATGGATTACTTTGTACTGTGCAAAAAAGACAAAGGGCTGTTCAGGCGTACCTTGGCTTCTCTGTATGAACTTGTGGCAAGCAAGTCCTGCCGGTTGGCCTCTTTGGCAACCAACTTGAAACGGTGCAGCATCGCTGCTTTGCACAGACGGCTCGCCAGAGCAGGTCCACTCTTGAAAGGAGACCTATTCAAATTTTTTAGACATTGCATCACTGTTCAAACTATTTATAGACATCACAGGAACAAAGGAGCACACAAGTGCCGCACAGGCAAATCTTTACAGAGCACAAGCTGCGCTGTAATATCCGTCACCTTCTGATTTGGAAATTATCTGTTCCCACGAATCAAATCTATTGCATGATGACATGCTCGAAGCAG
This sequence comes from Syngnathus typhle, assembly GCF_033458585.1. Classification (NCBI taxonomy): domain Eukaryota; kingdom Metazoa; phylum Chordata; class Actinopteri; order Syngnathiformes; family Syngnathidae; genus Syngnathus; species Syngnathus typhle. The sequence continues at coordinate 20,194,422 of NC_083738.1, read as the reverse complement.
CGTGTGGCAAAGCGTGAGGAAAAAATAAATAATGCTTAATATGATATTGCGCTTACTCGACCGTGGTCTTGCCAGTCAGACCGTCCACCACCTCGATTGAGGGATCATTGTTGCTCCAGTTGAAACTATAGGTCACCAGGCCGTTGTCAGGGCTGCCGCTGGCCATGGAGGGCACAGTGCAGATGAGAGGCCTCATCATGCAGTAGAACATGGGCAGCCGCGCGGTGATGCCCTCCGTGCGGCGGTTCACTGTCATCTCCATGCCGCGGATGTCCCCGCCACCCAAGTCCCCTGGAGAGATTTGTGAGATGTGGTGATGACGGATGATGATGATGAGAACCTTCAATAGAGCATCCACTTGCCTATGAGGATACTCCTGACATAGACTGGCTCGATGAAGTGGCTCAGCAAGGCTCCCTGGTAGCCCAATACTTGCCACTGAGTAATCTTGTCCATGGGAGACACAGTAACCATTTTGGTGCTGGTGGGCTCGAGGGCGGTGGAGAAAATCGAAAACACCTGAAAAAGGAAGGGTGTCAGCAGCCGTTTGGGAAAGGCTCATGTTAGTTTGAGTACAGCTGAATCTCTTAAACCAAACACTTGCGGAGTGCATTGTTAACTGATCGAATGTACACGATTATTTTCAGAGAGTGACAGTACTCACCTTGCCCTCAACCGAAACATGCAGGCCCATCTCATTACTCATCTGCAATGTGGATATGCAACGAGGGTTCAGGGACCTGCAAATACATCAAAGTACAACGCGCGCATTAAATCCCATTTACAAGCAGCGGTTATTCAGTGACTACTTACAATTTGGAGGGTATTTGAGCGGCCCCCGTGGGAACCTGGTTGATGTAGAGGTGGAGCGTGATTCCGCTCTTCAGGCTGAGGAGGTGGTTGTTGTTATTGTTGTGCTGGAAGATGGAGTTCTCTACCAGTTGCGTGGTTTTGCTGAAGAACATCAGCAGGTGCTGGTAGAGGAATCTCATGAGGGACCTCCTGGCAGTAACAACCGCGTGCGAGTCGTGCACAACGCGTCCATCTACGGACGTGCTGCACCCAGCGCTCCAGTTGCCAGTGCCGATGGCTACCACCTCATATCCGTCGGCTACAGAGAGAAAATGAAGAAAGGCAGTAAAGAAAGTGCAGCATTACATCCTTACTTTATTTCCAAACAAGTGTATTTACTCAAATAGTGACCTCCACTTTACTAAAATACTACCAAGTCGTTTTTCTCTCTCCTTTTTACTAATATAGTTTGCCCTCTCCTTCTTTAATTAGGCTCAAATAGGAAAGTAGAAATAAAATTTGGCTGGCAATCTTGAACTCAAACCCTATCTGCATAATAGCTTAGTACGTAAACGCCCACGGCACTCACAAGTCTGAATGACGAATGCCGCGACGGTGGCGGCGCAGGCGAACAACTGCGGTTGGTTGTTTATCAACTTGCTTAGTTGATTCTTGACGGCATTTGGTATCTGGAGGTTGGTGGAAGTCGTCCTCTCTGTTGAGTGATATAAATAAAAGTATGAGAAATGCCTGAGAAAATGTAATTACCTCAATGTCAAAAGCATCCCATCATAAATTTGTGAAAAGAGAAGTGGCACATAAAAAAAATGCTGGACTACCACGACTAAATGTGTAGGCTTGGATCTCTGACCGCGAAGACTCTATAACTGGTAGAGATGGTGTGAAGGCTGAAAGGGGGGCAGGGGGAGAAATACTCAAAACAGGGCAGCTTCTTTTACAGATTTGACTATTATCACTTATTCAATGAGGCGGAAATTAAAAAGAAAAAAATGGCCTGACTTGATATTTTGGGTAGGTCAGCCTTCTCTTCCAATGTTGGCAGCAGGTCAGCCTTCTCTTCCAATGTTGGCAGCAGGTCCTCAAGAGCCAGCTCCGCCGCTTTATGCCGAGCCAACTTTATGTTCGTCCCCATGCCTGTCTTGTACTGGACACCGTCAACCAGCACGCAAAAGGCAAAGAGAAATCTCCTTACGTTGCCTAAAAAGTCAGAAAGGTCAAGAAAGCTTGAGTTTATCGTATATTATTATTATTTCAAGTGACACATTTCCATTTTCATGATTTAGAGAGGCACAGTTGGGATTTACAGATACACACAAAAAAATCAGCTATTCATAATAGAAAAAAAAATAATTGTTTGCACCGGTGGTCACAGTCTCTTTGAATTCCAAGTGGAACGGAACTGTGTGGGCCAGCTGATGCAGCAAAGACACCGGGTGGGTATGACCACTTCGGTACCTGTTGATCATCTCCTTTGGTCCAATAGCATCTTTGGGTGTTAGGGGAAAAAAGAAGGCAGATTACACTATTTATTTTAGATTACAAATTTGAGGATACTTCGAGTAACTTTGTAGAAGGATGTGACTTACTGTTTTTATAGAAATTGGCTTTTGGGTTTCTTGCAAAGAGGGCCATTTGAGACCAGCTTGTGGACCGTCAAAAAAGGGATTCCAGCAGCAAAATTCTGAAAGTCGAGTTAACAAAATATATATATATTTTAAACGTCCACAATAATAGGCACAAAAACCACAATAACGATACATTTAGCCAAACAGGTTTAAGTGTTTAAACGTTTAACCACACATTCACAGGTCAGTTAGCCAACTAAATATGATGTTAAGAAATTACAAAGGTTTTAAACTACTAAGTGACTTGACTTTAGTTCTAAATTACCAAGTGACTTTACTATAGTACTTTACATCTCTTCAGAATTCTTGTAGTAGTTAACGCGCATATTATATTCACAATAATGCTGATGCTTACTGGGCGAACCTGCTGATGCTAATTGATTAGCTAGCATCGTAAACGTCGACATTGCGCTAACGATAAAAAACATTTCAGGACATCCGTTGAGGCCTTTAATTCTTGTAGTTTACAGTCATACATTCATTGCGTTGAGTCAAAAACGCCACATGGCCTAATTTATTGGCAAACGCTTCATTCTCGGTCTCGATTAAGTAAACTACCGAAGGTTCAATTACGAAACCTTGTCGAACTGTACACGTTTTATTTGTGTCTTAAAGTCTTTATATATGTATATGTTACAGATGAGTTCTTGCTTACCCGTCCAGCGGTCAAGGTTGGCACGCCACAATCCAACTCAATTGCTTGGCTCCACAGGGATGGGCTACCGAAGTGATGGAGGGAGGGTTCAAAGTCTCCCGACCAGGAAGCCGTGCACGCCCTAACCAGAACGTGGCAAGCAAATATTTTGAATTATAGACAAAATAACACACATCTGTTATTTAGTACAATGCAGTACCGTCATACTCAAATGTACAAAAACTTCAACAACAAAAGAACAAAGTATTGAAGAGAGAGCAACAGCAATGTGTACATATAGTACAACAGTATACAGTGTTCCCTCGCTACTTCGCGTTTCGTTTATCGCGGCTTCACTACAATCGCGGATTATTTTTTTCCAAATTAAAAAAACATTTAAAAGTCAAAATAAAACTTCTAAATTAAGGAAACGTGTCTAACCTTTAGGACAATGTTCGTTTACATTCCTTTAGAAGTCCGTTTTTGAGTGTTAGCACGATCGCAAATTAAAATCTTTCCGCTAACCCGTTAGCCTGCCCAGTACTTCTCGTTGGTGACCGTACTTCGCGGATTTCACTTATCGCGGGTGGTTTTTGGAACTAATTATCCGCGATAAACGATTGATTACTAGACATTTTTTTCTCACGTGGTAGACAAAGGAGGGTCTGAAAAACAGAATTAACAATAAAGATCAATTCAAAAACGTGCAGAAATGAAAGCGCTATGTTTTCCATGACTGCCAATTTTGAGGAATGTCTGTAATGATGTAAACGTGAGAGTTTTGCCAATGAAATAGTGGATTTAGCACAGACCCTTGTGGTACTTCTTGTATAGGTTCTATTTAACCTAGTGGAATGAAGTAGTAAGCCATAGTACCCAAAGGGAACCCACACAAGCACCAGAAAACCTGCAAATGCCACAGCAGGCCCAAGCACAGATTAAAACCTCCACTAGTGCGCCTGTTCACCAGGTGTGACCATCGCAATTCCATTTTTTTAATCTTAATTGTTGGCCTCTCATGAGTGTTAAGTGTACAAGTTAATTGTGGTTTTGGGTGACATTGCCTGAATAGTTGTTTCAATATTACTTTAACGTGATGTGACTGTCTGTAGGGGAACTGGCATGCATTTACACGATATGAACAGTAAATCTAGGCACAGTACCCACAGTGAGTAATGAAGATCGGGGCCGCTTTGTTTTTGAGCAACCATCTTGAAAAGGGAACGTGAAAAGGGGATTTTTTTTCATTAACCACATCGGCTCAAGCACAATGATGTTAGGGGTGTTAACCACAAACCATTTTCAATTTATAAAACGGGATGTCAGATTACTCTCAGTTTCAGTTTTATTATTTTTTGTTTTTGTACATTCAGAAATGAAACCTAACCCAACCTAAGAAAAACAACATGAGTGTATCTTACCTTACCTGGAAGAAACTTAAACCTTCAAAGCATCATTCAAGATAATGGAATTCCCCACGTAATATTCCATTTTCGCAAAAGATGCCATCTTTTCATCAAATTTATACAATAGACAAATACAATGGATATAAACTTATCATATCTAAACATATCATCTAAGGTAACTTATTGTTTAAATATACCGTATTTTCCGGACTATAAGGCGCACCTAAAAACCGAAAATTTTCTCGAAAGCCGACAGTGCGCCTTATAGTCCAGTGCGCCTTATATATGGACTAAATTCCTAAATTCAAACTGGCCCAAAGCATTGTGTCATGAAATCAAGCATAAGTGGCCTGCTGAAGACTATGAATCATGAATCAAAAAGACTATGGATCATTATTCTGTGATTATAAAGTCATTTGTTGCATCTGAAGTTGAAATAAAAAAGATAAAATGGAGAATAATTTGATTTGGATTAAACATCTGACATGATGCATTAATGGTGCGCCTTATAGTCCGGTGCGCCTTATATAAGGATTAAGTTTTAAAATGGGCCATTCATTGAAGGTGCGCCTTATAGTCCGGTGCGCCTTATAGTCCGGAAAATACGGCGTGTGTACTGACAAGTCACCGTATGATCTGATATGATCTGGTATGGCGCCGTGAGTGGCTGCCTCCCAGCAGTGTCCTGTCTTTTCCTCTTTATTTCCTTCTTTTCTCCTTTTTCTTTTTGTCTTTTTGCCCGTTCGGCGATGCTGGTGCCTTCTACCGCACCTCGGTATCTCTTCGGATCGGATATTTTATTTGATTTTCGATGGACCCCGTGGAGGCTATTTTGTGTGTTTTGGGGTGTTACTTTTTTTCCTTTGTCTTTTTAGCTTTGATTTGCTTTGATGCCTTTTATCTTGAGCACTTTCTGACTTTCTTTGTGGTGCCGTTATGTGGCAGCCTTATGAGAGTTATTGAGTTGCGCTCATGCCATCCGTCTGTCTTTTGTATTATTAGGATTAAGATGGCGGCGCCCCAGTCGGCTGCGGCTGCTGCGGCTCTCGACGTTCCTTTCCTTTGTTGAGAGCCGTATGCGACGAAAATTTCGTTTAGTGTGCACCAAGTGCTTACAAAATGACAATAAAGTCTGTCTAAGTCTTAGTCTAATATGACAAAGGTACTTGGGTTTTTACATATGTTTATGTATGGTTAATCAAAAAGCTTCAGTATTATACTGGAGGAAACGATATGATCATCCACTCATAACATCATGATATGGCAATTATTCAATTATTGATAAAGTGGAAGAAAACCATCAACATCACAACAAATTACATTCTGAAAAATCTTTTTTTGAATTTTGAAGATAATTTAACCGCTATAAAATAGTAGTCTGATGAAAAGATGTCCTATTGGCATATTGCAAATCGTCCATGGAAAGAAAGAAAATAAAACTGTATGTACTTGGTTTGTATCAGAAAGTGACAATACTGTTACTTGAAGAAACATGATGAATCACAATATTTTTTTTATTGAACTAGATTACGGCGATAGTGTGACAATCAATACACTCGAAGAAAATCATTATGGTTACATAGCAAGAACTAATTGAAACTTATTTGTGCACATTCATGTTTTTTTCCACTAAAATCAGCTTTATTTGGATTTATGTTTTAAAAAAAACATCTAAAATTGAAACTTGCATTCCATATCTGACCTTGAGAGATACCCAAAAGACTTCCGGACCTAAATTGCTACTTAACAGTAGAGGGCAGTGTAGGAGTAGAGATCAACATCAATCTGCTGGATGGCCATTGCACATTTTTGATGTGAAAAATTAATTTATTTCAAACATTCTGCACATGAAGCCAATTTAAAATAAACAATGTGAATATGCTGTGTACAGTGCTCAAGCTAGCACACTTATTTTTATCAAGTACGAAATATTGCAACAATGTGCTACAGTACTTTGACATCGCCCCTAAACCAGAGTTCCCCTAACTTAAGATGGATGTGGTGGGTTGACTGTCAGACTTAAATGATATAATATTGGTATTATTTCATTCTGTGTCATGACTTTGAGCCTCATTGATAAATAACAGCAGCTCAACTGCAGGCTGCTGCAAGTTGCGTTCAGCCGCAGTTCTCCGCTGCGTCTCCACAGCCCGAGATTGAATCTTCCCCATTCATTAGACTAAGTGGATGAGGCTCTCTAATAGGGGCTCCCTTCCCCTCAATAATTGCCATTGATTGGCGTAAATTAGACCCTAGTTGCCAGACGAGTGATTCTCGACGACGATAATCCGATTCCCAACTCAAACTAATAGGATTTTAACTCTGGCTTTGGCCTTAATGTCCGTCTGCGAAACCTGTCCATGGCCCTTGGCCCCATCTACACCGGGTTCTCTGGATCATATCTGGTCCAGGACTGGGTGTGTGGATTCACTGGGAACAGTCAATGACCGGTTGCCCTTCGCAAGTCTTAACTGGTGGCCATTCATGTGCGCCACTACAACAATGTGGTGAAAGCCTCACAGATGGTCTATAAATACTCTCTTTCAAAAGAAATACATCGTATTACATTGCACCGTGCATGTGATGAAGCTTAACTGGCTAATATTCATGTCACTTTCATAATCAAACTATAGCGTTATAAATGGAAGTTCTAATATGATTTGGAGTGAGTTTCCAGAGTATTTATTTTGGCGTTCATTTTGTCCAATGATACATTAACAGTGAGCGACGAGCCAACAGTGGCTTTAGGTACGGTCAAACCGTGTGAGAGTGTCAGAGAGATAACTAACGCATGCTGACTTTGTGTGATGAGTTTAAAAAAGCATTTTCTAAGTTGCAAAACAGATTAATAAATGACTGATTGCAATGCATCACTCAATTTGTCACTTTCATCCAAAACAAAGATCACCAAAGAAAATAATATAAACATTCACGTTCAGCCTTTCTAATATTGCACAAAAATCAAATATTAGAACTAGATGTCCATTTAAATAGGCTAAATTGCATTTTGGCCGAATAATCTTAACTCTGACCTTGCAGAAAATAAACTCAATACAACCGAAATTAATGTTTATCTGACAACACGAACATAGTGAGTGACATCCCAACCAACCAGTGGTACAGCTATGATGACCATTTCATCCAATACTTCATCCAAAAAGCCAACGATGCTGTAAAAAGGTGGAACGTAGTTAGAAACCCAAGTCACAGAACGAGGAAACATGAATGTCGGGTGACTGAACAGAATTGTGACTGATTTGGAAAAATAAGCAGTTCATAGGTCACATCAAGTAAACCGCATGTACTCCCGCCACTAGTTTGGTGGTTAAAATCACATTTAGAGGCGCAGTGGTCCGTTTCAACAAATGGACTCTTTTAGCACTAAAATGGTCGTCGTTGACTGATCACTACTTCCCGACTTCATTAATGAAGAGCTGCTAGCAAGTGGGAGTAAATGCTGTCATTTCAATGATGAGCTAGCGCCATTGTTTCGCCGTGGCAAATCCATCGATATCCATCAATACGGCGTCCAAACAAGTCCATAACAAGAGTACAAGTGATGTTCTTCTGTTATTCTCTTGATAAGGGGGACGCCGGTGCGACGACTCAGGCCCGAGGACTAATGAATCTCCACTCCATTACTCCTGAATCGGACAGATTGCTCTCCCGGAGAAATGAATTGAGTTTTTTGTATTTGTGAGATCATTCTTCCTCCATTAACTGCTCTTTATCCCGTCTCTTCATCACAGGGAAATCAGGTTAGGTAGCCATGATTAGCCGGGGTGGCCTCCCTTTTTAAAAGGTAATTGGGTTTGGCGGCTCAGCTGATAGTGCCATTAGGACCAATAAAGGCTGGGCTCGGCTCATCGAGTGAAACAGATTCTTCGGCGGCAGATGGCAGGCGGAGGGATGATGCGTTTGCGGCGAAAACAAAGTTTGTGTAACCAAAGTAGTTCAGGGGCATTCTAGCGGTGCGGCGCGCCGCCCCTCCCCACCCCGCCGGCCTGGCCTAATCGCTTTAACATTTTCATCTTTCCTCTGCTGTGACATTTTCAAAAGGCAGAAGATGGACTTCAGTGGAATGAATTATACTTTTGTGGAAAAAAATCTGATCTGCCATCAAGAGTCTTAAGCTACTTACATTGATTTGTTTTAGTTGAGTTCTTATCTATTTGAGTTTTGGTTGTATTTTTATTTTTTTTTTAACATAAGGAGTATTTGTCAAGTGAAAGTTAAAAAGTGAAACACAATTGCCAAAGGACTGTTTGACCTTTCTTTGTAAAATCTGTAAAGTAAAATCAAAGTAATTACATTTAAAATTGATCCAGAAAGCTAATTGAGAAAAATGAAAATGAAGGACATTTTTTGTTATAATTACAGTTTGATACAGTAGATTTAGTCACTTATCTTAAAAAAAAATGTCATTTTTATTTTATTCATTGACAAAAAGATTTTTTTATTCAAATCCAGTTGGCTCCGTTATTTATTGTGTTATCTGTTTATTTATTATTTATTCATCACTCTTACTATTGATTGTTAGAATTTTTGCCTTCTTGTTTTTATATTGTGTCGCGTACATGTATGTCTATCGTGTTATGTGTCTCGTCACCGTGGGATAGAGAAAAACGTAATTTCGGTCTCTTTGTGTGTTGTGACATGTGGAGAGATTGACAATAAAGCTGACTTTGACTTTGACTTTGACTTTGAAATTATTTTCTTAGTTTTTATTAACTATGATAACCTTGGTGTGGAGGGGTTGATCAATTTTGCCCGGACGCCAACAGGCGTGTTGCCAAACGCTGGTCTACGAAAAACATTAGCCGTAAAATCCTGCCAAGTTGCGCTGGTGGATTTCGGAAGGTGAGTGACGGAGAGAAGGGGGTGGGCCAACTCTTAAAATGTCGACTGGTTGTGTGGGCTAAACGAAAATGTTGTGCATATATTATCGCCTCATGGCGGTAAATTGTATTAGAAGAAGACGGGGTGCATCACCTTTGCAGTATCAAAATTTAGTAAACCGCCTAGGACGTTCATCGGGCTGCGTGGTGTCAAACTGTTTGCAAAGAGCCAGTCTAGAAGATGGAACATTTCGCATAAAATCCTGCCTCTGCGTTTTTTTACACCGCTACAAGGCCATTAAGGATCTTATTTTTCTGCTAAATCACACTCTGTATATCACATCCTGCAGAGATAGCGATGAAACGATCTAAAAATATGCGCGTTTGTTCACTCCTAAACGAGCAATTAAGAAGATCATTACTTTGACGACGGGTCATTTAGGAAGACTCGGGCGTAACTTTATACGGATTTTATCGCGACGGCCGCGTAGACTGCACTCTACCTGTTTTTTCGACAGCTGAGGCCCGGCGGGGCGCTGAAAGCGAATACCTGATTGTGTTAGTGTCTCCCCTTTAAGCTGTTGTCACCTTGCTGACCGATTATGGGCAATTACCCGCTCTGTCGGAATCCTAGCCGAAGAGATTGAATTCGGATTGATTTTGGCCCGCGAAAGAGGAGGGAATTTAAAGCCTTTTTTAATTGGGTATTTGGTGTGTGCCGATCTGAACAGCGGGGCCTTCCCCAGGGATCCGTTATGGGCCAATAATGGCATCGGAGTGCGGTGGTGGTGCGGAGGGCGGGGCGGCCGCTCCGGTCTCGTCTGCCGACTCCCTCCCAAGGCCATAACCCTGCATTTGCTCTGAGTGCTTTTCTATTATGCATTGATAGTTGAGCATCAATCAATAAGTAGGGAAACAGAAAACCCAGCGAAACCAACTTCTTAAGTGTAAAATGCCTCTTAATACCCGAGGCCTCTCAAACAACTTAACCTGGACGCTTTTTAGTCTCGCCCTTTCCTCCCGGTCGCTCTTTGAGGGACACATCCCGGCGCCGGGCGACGCCATCTTTTATTTACAATGTGGCTGAAAATGTGCGGCTCTCGGGTGAAGAAACGCCAAATTGCTGATAAACTGCCGTCTTTGCAAAAGCCAGAGTGGTCGTCGAGCCACAGCCTATATTTTTCCTTTCAGTTTTGCGGGAAAGTCAAGATGGATAAGGTCACCAGAACACCTGCGTGATCGTATTATGGATGTAGTGAAATCAAATCCAGCAAATGGTTTTAAAATGACCCAAGAAAGATGGCCTCCTTTTAACGCTTAAGCGCAGAACACAGAGAGTCGCCTTTCACATTAATAATGCCGCACCGGGGCTGGATTGGGACGATTCCGGGAAAAACGTGCGCGGGACCTGAAGATAAGCGCACAGCGGTAGGAAGAGATAAGCGGAGCAGTCACAGCAACGCTCAGCCACAGAATACACAAAGTCCACCTCAGGCCTCACGAATGCGACCCCACCGGGCTCGCCTGTCACCACTAATGCACCTTTTTTCCCCACAGTAAGGCTATCTCGCGGCTTTGCGGGATTTCTCGGAATGGCCGAGTTCACCTTTCCTCGGATCCAGATGACAGGACGTGATAGAACGCGGAAACATCGATCGCTGGCACACATCTTAAATGTCCATCGGCTGACGATTGCGTTTGCAAATCAACAGGTTAGCGGCTCAAGGCGCACCCCCTTTTCGACAATTTTTACCAATCGCTACGTGTCACTGCTCATTTTCTCGTTTGGGTTTATCACAGTGGCCGACAAAGGACTTTTGGCTCAGTGAACGGCAACCATTTAAAGTCACGCCGCTGTTTCGACATTCTGACAAATTTGGTGCACCCCCTCTCACTCACTCATGTGCTCCAATTAATTTACATATGCGCACCCCCAGGAGGGCACACAGTTCTGGAATGCCTATTTCAGGACCCAGTTTTTCAATCAAGTAACCTTGACAAATGAGTCAACATTTAAACCTTTTTGAGTTTATGGTTTGAACCCTGAATTGCATATCAAAGTCAACAATAGTTTTTTTATTCTCTTTAAAATAAAGCAAATAAAAACTTTGAAAGTTCTGATCGCCTTGGCGGGTGGTAACATGATGTCCAGAGGTCAGTGGCAGTCAAAGGGTCAACAGCAGAAGGTCATGATTAATGGATCTTTGGATGAAACTAGCGAGCTAATATTACCAATCGTCCCTCACAGAAAGCGGAGAGGGAATTCCTTTCCTTGTGAAGTTGTCACATACAAAAAGCCGTGAGGGGCAAACAGCTTGGTTAATGAGTTCAAGTGGTCACAAGCTTTAAATTAACCAATCGGGAGGAGAAACAGGCAGCTAAACTACATGGAAAGGCAATGAGGTATTAGCAAATCGGTGCAGGTTGTACAGAATGAATGATCGCCATAAATACAATGTCTTCCCTTGTCTATGCATCAACATGTCTAAGAATTAATAACACTATAAGAACAAATGAAACACTTTTTCTTCTTAACCTGTCTCTGGAAAAATTCAATTGTCCTCATGAGGCTAAAGTACTGTAAAGCAGCTACTGTCCTTTAGGGGGCGCATCCCACCTCAACACGCTGATGTCCTCTGGGTTAAAATACAGAAAAACATTGCAATGAGCCAAAATATTGACATACATGTGTGTTCATCTGAAGCAGGTGGCAGTTTCTAAAGCTCATGGGCTACATTTGATTGTTTAAAAACAGATAATAAGATCAATTTAAAGAGATATATAAACACAAAACAAGTAAATGAATGCAGTAAATATTACTATTCTATACTAAAACATTTTTTTTTAAATAATGCAAAAAATATCGTTTGTTCTTGTATTACAATCCTATACTAATATATTATATTCTTTAACGTGGTTGACTTGTGATGTATTTTAATTTTATACCCAGAAGTAATTGATACAAGTATTACAGGATTTGATATATATATACATATACACATACACATACACATACACATACACATACACATACACACACACACACACACACACACACACACACACACACACACACACACACACACACACTTGTAGAACACGTTAAAAAGTTCGAGCCTCACTGTACAAGGTGCCACTGTCAATGTGATGCCTTTGTTATCGTCCTAACAGGATGAACCCCTATGGCTATGTTTTACCCTGTAGTATGCGAAAGCCAAAGCATATGCAGTATTGTGCGAGAGCTCATTTGAAGCCCGGCAGGTTTGCTTCAAGGCCTGCGAGCCGCCGCTTGTATTGGATTTCACAGAGAGGCGCTAAACACGCCGCTCTCCTCTGCGTCGCTGTTGTTCGGACACGCTCGGCTGAGACGAAGAGAAGCTCTCTAAAGTGTCAGCTCAAGGATGTGGGAACTACAGGTCGCCTTTCGCGCCCACAAACTTATGCCTCTCACGTTTCAGCCTACAATATGGGTGGATATTACACCAGCCCCCCCCTTCTGATAGAAAATCAAAACAAAGTCAAACGCAATGCCTTCAGTTCTTTCAAAATGACATCTTTTTGTCAGACAGTGGCTGGCGTAGGAAGCTAATATAGCAAACATCCAAACGGAAGGTGTACACAGAAGGTTCATCAACACCGACTCTCGCTGAGAAGCCAATCAAGCCAATCCAAATGGGGCCTATTTCAAAGCTAACCAAGCAATCTCCATATTTCCTTATTGATCCTTGATGTCAAACAACATGGACTTAAATGCATGGCAACAAAATAAATCCACTCTGTATTGGCCAAAAGTACTAGAACGCTACGAGCCTTTACTGGCTTCATTTGTTCTCACCGTCAATCCGTCGGCGTATTGTTATTTTAATCCTCTCCTGAGCCCACTCCACTTTCTACAACGTGATGCGATATCAATATGAGAGAGGACAATAAGACTCTCTTTGGGCAAATCATTCAAAAAGATGCTGGCTTTTGTCATATAGGAAACAAACGCTTGATGAATCCCCTGAGGTTGCGTTTATTAACTCCATCACGTGTCCATAGGTGCGTAGCAGCTGCCGAGACCCCGAGGACGGGAAGCCCCCAACCCACCAACCGCACCCCCCACCCTTTTCCCTTTCTCCCACACAGGCCCGAAGGCCAGCCTGTTGTCATGGACTAAATCAATGCTTGCCCATCAAGACGACGTGTCCACGCATTGATATTCCCCCTCCTCGCTCACTCTTTATTATTTTAATTAATCAGGATGGCTGCACCTGTCTGTCAGTTTATGCCGCTCGCCATTCCTCGTGCATGGAAAAAAAAGTAATTAAAGTGGCTGGCAAAGCATTCTGGGTGGTTTTTTTTTTTTTTAGTTTGGGGCAGAGAGAAGATCAATTGGATACAGATGCCAGAGCTTTCATTAAAAATCCTCTCGCAAGCACCCCGAGCCGTCTTCTGCGCTCGGCCAGGTGAAGCCAGGGTTAATGAAGCAGCGGGCTGTGTTATGTGTAATTGTAAGCGGGAATAAAGCATGGCTCCAGGACCAAGTCCAAAATATCAGCTGTCTAACTGATAAATGATCAAGGCTTATTATGGCTTGTTGGAAATGTCATGACTGGTGTCGTTATATCATTGTGTCATGTTTACTTTTCAATTAAATCTGGTGATGAGAAAATTCCTGGGCTCATACTTGGGAATGGGCTCAAATGAGCTTCAATTGAAAGTAGATATGCTCGACAGATTGCTGATAGTAAATGTTTTTTTTGAGTGTGTGTGTGTGTGGGGGGGTGTTAAGCCATCTAATGTGGGCGGAGCATAGCATTAGCACAATTTGATGATCATTTTGAGAATTCTCTGGAAATTAGCTTCAGACAGCAGTTTGTTTGATCAACACTTGGCTATTATTTCAGGAAGCATGAAAATTCCTTGAGGACCCACCCCTAAAATTGAACAGGAAGTGGGACATTTTGATTCGAAGCAGAAATTTGGGACAAAATCCAGTGCTCATACACAAGAATTTAGTCAAATTTGCCCCTATCAGAAGCAGGTATTCTAGACAGGAAGGGTAAAACAAATACAAGTACTACCTCAGTCAAAAAAAATACAACCCCTGTACGTATATGTCTACATGTAAATCTCCAGCTCCCTTAAGTGGCCTTGGGGAGGGGCCTTTGCTCCCTCCCACCTGCGATGGTTCTTGTTCCAGGGTTGATATCATTGCCTGTGACTTGATTGCACTCATACATCGGTCACCCGGCGCAATCACATCCAAAGTCATATCTGGTCTCGGCTTTATGGCTCTGCCTTTCAATAAAGCTTCAAGTGGTAAGCACCGCAGAGGCGGAGAAAGGGCCGTTGTCGTACGCATGAGCAGCGCCTTGTGGGGCCGACTTAGTGTCGATAAGCGCCGGAGTGGCGACGGCAAGCGGGAAAGGACAATCAGGGAGTCTACGGGGATGCATAACGCAGCGTCGGTGGCTAAGGGAGTCTCCGCACCATAAGTGGGGACGAGGGTCTCCCACAGCAGTGTGGATAATGACCTGCATTATGAAGCATCAGACCACTTTATGAGGATCCCTGAGAGGGCGGCGGCAAGTCAAAAAACGAGACGTGACGCCATGTAACCTACTAAAGCTTTCCATTTGGATCCTTCCCTCATTCCTCCCTCTTCACTTGTCATTTCTATGAAACTGGAGCAAAGTGCTTTAAAAGGGTGAGACGGGAATATTCGGCGGTGGCGGAGCTAAATGCGATTATTGTCGGAAAAACGCACAAAAAGTGATATTTTATTACAGCTGCAAGGCTTTCAAAAATGACCGGAAAAGGCAGGAAAATGGAGGCCGGGCGTGTTTTAACAGCGTGTAATCGCTTTAACCCTGATGTGCGCTGTCCTTTTCACGCCGATAAGATGCGTTTCTGACCCCTGATTGGATTAAGTCAAACTTCATTTTGGTGAAGAGGAAAAACCACTTTGTTGCGATTACCGCGGAATTTCCAAGATGGATGAACATAATAAATGTATTTTTTTTCTCCCCCTTCATGTCGCGCTCAGACGATGGCAAATCATTATTTGATCCCCTGCTGGATTTGTATGTTTGCTCACTTAACAATAAATGAACAGCCTCTAATTGACATGTTTTTTTTAGTATTGCTCCTGTTTCCTCCCACATTACTAAAAACTGACCCCTCCAAATTGCCCGTAGCTGTGAGTGTGGATGATTGTTCTGAGTGAAAATGTTTTACAATATTGTGCATTTAACTGAATAAAACAAGTATTTGACCCTCAGCCAGAACTCTCTGTTACGTTTTGGGGTTGGAGGAGGAGGTTGAAAAGTCCGCAATGCCATTTACTGGCGCTGTGGCCAATTGCAAACAAGTTTGAGACTAACAGAGTTTGACAACTAATGATAAAAGGGGACTTTGTTGGAGTTTGTTGGTTCCCGGTACCGTTAAAGCAGGGGTGTCAAACTCATTTTGGTCGCAGGCTGCATCATAGTTTCCCTCGGAGAGCCATTGTGACTGTCAATGTCTTCTCTATACATACAGTATAGGCTACACAACAAATTGATAAATAACGAGTTTTAAAATCAGAGACTAGTAAAAATTGTTAAAATCTTTAAAAAGACGAATGGTAATAATAAAATGCTATGCAGTGTCTCTATTTCTGTTTAAAGTGAAGACGATTTGTAATTTTAGATGCAAAATTAGTCTTCGCTAGCCACATAAAATGATGTGGTGGGTCATATCGGGCCCCCGGACCTTGGCTTTAATACCCATGCGATTAAGTGAAGTCTTTGTGCTTGACTGAAAACCTGATTTCCTCAGCAAGAAATGAGTTGTTTCAAAAATGAGTCATGGATAAGAATTCTAGCACAACAATGATCCAAAACATGCGGTCAGGGTGCAAAAGGATTGTCTTTGCAAGAAGCATAGGGTTAAAGGTCACACAGTGGCTTAGTCTGTCCCCAGACCTCAACCCAATAGAGAAGCGGCAGAGGGAGCTGAAGTTTTTGTGTTTCCAGGCAAAGGAGTTTTTTAAACATGCAGTGGTTTGCGTCAATATCAAATTCTTCCTTCACGTAATTGAATGTGAAACATTTTCGCACATTAAATTTTATGTAGTGAGGGTTTTTTTTTTTGTCTTTTTAACTGCTTCTGTCCATTATGGTAATCAATAAACAAGCATAAATATAGAGCCTGTTCATTTCTTTGTAAGTGAACTTACAAATTCAGCAGGGGATCAAATAATTATTTCCCCCACTGTATATAAGCACTCGCCTCTTGATCCCCAAACGCATAACAGCGTTGAAGCATTATGAGCTAAAATTGTTTAGGATGAGCGTAAATTGCATTGACCATAAGTGAGCCGCATTTCCTCAGCTCATTTCGCTTCCAATTAAAAAAAGTCGAGCAGAGAAAACCTCCCGTGACCGTAAATCCCCCTTTCCGGACCGACTCTTACGACTTCATTTTGTTGTGCAATGTTATTGTAACGAGCGGCCAAAGAGCCCCCTGTTGTCTTTTAACTATTTTACTCACAATTAATAAAAAACAATCCAGCGTTAGAAGAGGGTGGTTGCAATATGTTTTCCAGGAATTATACGCATCACCGGAGCACATGTAAAAGGGAATTGTTATTTAATATGGAGGGAAAAGGCACATGATAAAAAATGGAATGACACCTGTCAGCAGCAAACGGGGGGGATTTTTTATTTTATTTTTTTTACTGCAAAATATGCAAGTTGAACAACAGTCTTCTGTTTTCGTGCCTTATCACCAAGATCGAGTCACGCGTCACAGAAGTTAAGTACAAAGGAGCATTGACGCCGGTGCGCTGACAAACGTCAACGTTTGATGCAAAGTGCTCCATCATACATATCAAGCTGTTCTCGTGAGAATTACGTCCGTCGGGAAAGTTAAGCAGTGATGCGGAAAACGCAAATTTCTCCTCCATCATTTCAAAGCCGTTAGAGTGTTTGGTTTCATGTATTGGTTTAAAAAAAAAAAAGAAGTCAAATGTAGGTTTTTTTTTTTTTTTTTACTTAAATAGGCTCAACCTCCAGTGGGTGGGATTAATAAAAAAATAAAAAATAAAAAACTCAAGGAGAATCCAGTATGGAATAATATTATTTTTGTCAAGCGAAAATAGATTCAGTTGAAACGTAGTATTTATGTTGCAATATCCTGAAGTGAAAATTCAAGCTGTTAAATGAGTTCATATTTATTTTCTATCCACAGTGTCCCACTTGACTCCTTTGTTAATTCCCTAAAATGAGGATAACGTTTAGATGTTCCACTTTCTAGAAAGAAAAGATGATAGCCTGCTGTATAGTATTAAAATCATTATTTAATTTTTTAGAATAATGCAGTTTTTCACAGTGGTCCAACTGTTGTATTTGTCCGAATTATTTCCTTCCTCGAAGAAGACAAAGCATCAACTTCACTTCACGGTAGATTACGAAAAGGTGGTCGCTAATAGATGCCGATGTTCTGGGAAGCGACCCAATTTTACATCAATTCAGTCTGCTTGCCATTTTCTTTCTCTCCCTCCCCTAAATAGCGACGCAATCATTCACTGAGTATTATGACTCACTTAATGACAAAGTGAATAGTCTTTGACACCGACACGTCACAGCGTGTAATCCGATTGGGACATGAAGCTCACTCCTCCTTTCACACCCGCACCCGTCGGACAAATCTCCATCCCAGCTTTCCCTTTTTTTTTGCGGCGCTCTAATCGGTAACATTATCCCCAATGAATGGAGGGCTGGAGAGATGGATGGATGGCGCTGGCGGCTATAGGGCCCGCGAGCAGCTGAGCTCTGACGGGTGACTACGGCCCAGCGGGGTGAGACGGCCGCATCATTAAGCGTAATTACCTCCAGCTAATCCACTTCCACGCCGTGCAAAATAAACAGCCAGGCCCATTAGAGGAGCTGACTGTCAGGCTGCAAGTGGCCTGTGGCTCCTTTGGCACTGATCCCCAGCCACATGGGAATAAGAGAAGAGGGATAGGGGGGAGGTGGCTATATTATGTGGAGGTGCTGGCTACATGCTGGCAGAGCTGGTGTTTTTGTTTTGTCGCTTAACCCCACCGCCATCAACCCCCTCCCCCCCCTCCCCTTCCCATGTACCCAGATGGTGTTCATTGTGACCACCACCATTTGCGCTTTGCCTGCAGGCACGCCGCCTTTACCCGTATCATGGTGTCACGACACCCACCAACCTCGTTACACGCTGCACTTTTGGGAGGCGCTGATTTATTTGCCCGACCTTTTATTAGTCAACCTGCACCAGACTATTTTTCCTCAGAAGGGGAAAAAACATTCAATGATGGCAATGAAATGACGGTCTGTGTTAAATGCGAAAAAAAAAAAAATGGTGAGAATCGGGAAGTATCTACCCGCAAATCATTTCTGTCTGTGTAAAGTGCAAAGAAACGTCTTCTAAACTTGATACATCACAGACAAAAATCCTCACTTATATTTCTCTGCCCAAAGGGAAGATGTGTATTCAGGCTATGGGCAAAATTGGATCAATTTCATTTTCTTCTCATGACTTAATTTCACTTTGTGAGGTGATTAAATCTGTGTTGGCCCTACATTTGTAAAAAAGGTGTAAAGTCTGATCTGCACTTGAGAAAATAAATGCCCTCCCCAATTCCTATTTGTGGTATTCCAACTGTGGTTTGGGTCAACATGAAGGCTTTTAGGGGGATAAAAAGCCGCAAACACAATCTGCACTACATTCCCGATATATTTGGTAGTTGAGTAACTTCTTTGTCATGATAATCAATTATTTTAAGCTTTATACGGTAGGAAACGGAACTTAACTGAAGCTGAGGCAGGGCGACCTTGGTTACTGCTTTTAAAAATCAAATCTACTTCGAACTAATTCTGTTGAGGTCAGTTTCTTGTTGGGAATTAAAGTTGCGAGTTGAAAGTCATAACGGGATCAGACGATTTTCTAAGTCAAAAAATTAAAACGGTACTTTTGCCCCCCCCCAAAAAAATGAATCATTAAAATCGAGTAATCGCCCAGTTTTAGAATCCACAATTAGAAGCGCATGAGCACGAGCGTTTACCGACAACATCTGCTGGCCAGCTGTAGAAAAACAAGCCAGGCCCAAAGTGAACCGTAAATCACGTGGTCAGACAGCCAAACGGCCGACATCCAGTTCACTTGATCCTTCCGCCGACAGGTGTCTTTGACCCCCGATCCCCTCCGCCCGGAATAACACCTGCTCCTGGAAACTTCCGAGATCCTGTATCCCCCCCGGCCTCGCCCGGCGACCCAGCCAAGCCGCCCCAAAGCCAAAGAACAAGCGGGAAGAAGCATTAACCGGCCGCTCGCCCGGCTAGCCGCTAATGGATGGGAGCCATTTCATCAGCAATCTGACATTTAATGAATATATATTTTATCTGCCCGTGCCGGTTATCGGAACGTCCTGCCTGTTCCGAGAAATGGTCGCCGTGGGACTCTTTGGAGTTTCCCCCTCTCTGACTGGCACCTGCACGCCAATCGGCACTCCCGCCTTCAGCCCTCGGCCCCTCTCTCCAATATGGTACGCCGATTAATAATTCATGGGCGGTTATTAGGGCCGGTTCAATAGGAGATGTGCTGATGGAGGGTCGGGGCTTGGGCGAGTGCGCCCCGCAGGGATGCTGCATGTTGTTGTGTCAGCCCCCCATCTGCCAGAATGCAATAAGGCAAACAATGGAGGCCTTGATTTCCACCAGCAGGCCCATAATCTTTAAATGGCTATTAGCTGAAGAGTGCAACCAGTCAATAACCGACAAAATCCTTTTAAAAGCTTCTCTCGCTCGCTCACTCATTCTCTTTCACTTCTTCTCTCTTTTTTTTTCCCCCTCCCGCGGTTCTTCCCGGCCTGATTCTGATCAGACCGGAACGCAGACGGAGCTGCTTTTTACGATCGGGAATAGAGTAGTCAAAAATGACACTCCTAGTTCACAATGTTTCCAGTAAAAGTAAAAAGTACGTAGTCCTTGATAATAATTACATATGAAGTGAAACAAACTAACGAGTTTCTATTGAGTAAATTCTGATTAGTGTTTTTTTTTTTTTTTATTAGATTTTTTTTAATGATAATCTTGCAGTCCGTCTCTATAAAAGATGAGGCCCATTCAAAGTGGAGGCTGAAATGTGGCTTGACATTCCTTCCTTCTTTTTCATGGGTCAACATAACTTGCGGTGGGGTTAGCCAGAAAGTTTACTCAAGTTAGTACTGTCGGTTTAAAATAATATCACTCAAGTATAAATAGAGTCCTCCAAAATTTAGGATGCAGTAAAAAAAAGCATAAAAGCTACCCGGTGGGTAATTTCTGATTTGTTTTACTCTGTTGCCAGTTTTAAACATGCACGATAGGTCTTAAGACACGAGGTCACACGTCAACAGTGCAGTTTTGACTAGCCGCCGTGACCTTTGGGTTGCACCATCACATGATCATCCAGTCAGGTCAAAGGGCAACGCTCATGGAGGAAGCAGCAGAGTGATGTCATGTCATTAAAGCATCAGCATACAATGTTTCAGTATTTTTTCCCTTAGTAATTCAACTCACTTGTCTAATATTTACATTTGTCTGAGGACTCTAAAGTGTGGGGAAAAAAAAAAAAGAACTTGAGGAGAGTGCAAATACTTTTTCACGGCACGAAAGCGTAGCTATTTTTTTCCTGGTCGTCATAATAATAATAATAATTTTTAGATATTTCAAAGGCAATATAAGATTGTTGAAGTGCAAACAAGGGATATTGGTTAAAATTGACAACCATTCATTTTTGTAGACTTCCCGTTTCCTGTGTAGAAAGCGGCCCTTTAGGGATTCTATGAAAACAACAGATTTCATTTCCATTTTTATGCGCTCCACAGGAAAGCGAACCTTTTAAGTGGACACAGGAAAGCCCTGAAATGCTGTCACAAGCTTCTCACTTCCTCCCGTATCCTCCTCATCTTCTTCTTCCCCCTCACTCGCTAACTTGTTCCCCTTTTCCTTCTTCATCTTCCACTTGTGATTGTTCTCCGTCGCTTCCTCCTCCTCCTCCTCCGCCGCCGCCGCAAAGCATCCAGCAAAGAGCAATCCGTCTTCATTGTGGAGACACATGTACTGTTTTGACACTGAAGCCTCAGACGGAACGGAGGGGAGGAAGGAAAGCAGAAAGCTCCTGACAGCCACGCTACGGCAAAAAACATCAACAAACATTACGGGAAGCGCATCCATCACCAACAACGTCAACCACTACAAATTTGCATGGCGGTTTCAAGTCGAAATTTGAGGACAATAAAGCCGTAAAGGAGCTTGTAAGATTACAAAACAAAGGTCGTCATTTTAGGGAAATTTGGTGGGAAGTGAGAACAAAAAGACTAAACATAATTGAACGATAATCTTAAATTAAAAGGAAAAAAATCTTGTTTCTACAAATCGATTATTTTTTGAGTCATATTTATAAATTTGGTGAGCTTTAACTGTGTGATTTTATGAAAAAACAATACACATTTTACAGAATAAATTCTGAACTTTACAAGAATGAGGTCAGAATTATACAAAAAAAATTGGAAATTAAGTAATAATTTTCAGGAAAAAAAAGTTGTAATTACGACAATACAAGTTTGCCAGGACAAAGACACAATTTTAGGAAAGTAGTCATTTCACGAGCGCTGGGGCTAGAATTTTGTTTCAACTCTGTGAGAATGAATGATGTTATGACAATAAATTTGCACTTTTGTGAGAACCAAGTTTTATGTTTGAGTAAACTTGTACTTCCATTTGCACAAATGAAATCAAAATCTTATAGAATAGTCATAATCTTCCGACAATAAAGTAAGGATTTTATGAAACTGGTCATATTGTTAAGAATGAAATCATAATTTTACAATAAAGTTATAATTTTATAAGAAAAACTTTTATCATGAATAAAGTTTTCATTACAAGGTTAAAGTACTAGTTTAATGAAATCATTCATATATTTAGGTGCATAAAGTCATAGTTTTATGCAAATAAAACAATCCAAATATAATTTTGAGATAGTTCCGTGAGATTAAAGTGTTGAATTTTGCGAGAAAATTAAGTTGGAAGTCCTAGTTTTAACACATTTAATTTGTAATGTAAAAAAAAGGCAATTTACAAAAATAAAGTTGCAATTTTGTGACTCTTAATTTTAACACAATTCTTTTTCAAGAAATTCATCTTTAATAAAAAAATAATAATAAATGTAATTTACAAAACTGTTCCACATGCTTGTCCATATTACCGCAACAAACTTACAAAGTCAATCGTAGATGGTTTGACCTGATTTGAGTTGACCGATGCTCATCCGTCCACATTGGCACGCAGTCTATTTGCAAAGTACATGATCGTATTTTTCAAGTCGTACGATCCATCGCGAGCCGACAGTGGCGGCATTAAGTGCATCACGGAGCTTCGCTAATGCAGTTGAAAAGCAGATGAATCTCATTTGAAAATGTCTGCGCTGCATTAGCCGCAGTGCTCACCACGACAAGCATGCTGACTTCCACATTATGCCAGTCCACCAAAAAGGACAAGAAAAATAAAACCAAGTGAACTTTCACTGTTATTCTGTCATTGTACTCCTTCCAAATTTCTGAGTCAATTTGCGATGAAAAAACAAATCCAAACAGTTCATCTCATTCTGGAAATATATTATCATGTTCCCCAAATTCCTGCATTTTCTTGTCATTTCACATGACAGCATTTCCAAACAAATGTAGACATTTTACAAAACTTATCACAAACTTAAAATCATAACTATTTGAAATACCTAGAAAATTCTCACATTGGGAGAAAAGAAAACCCAAATGGAAGATCTTCTATTCTGAACCATTCCAACTTCAAGTTGCACATTTCAACAGTTCAATTAATTACAAAGCATTTCACTTCAGCGTCAGCTCTTCAGACATCACACACAATTGCTACAGAAATTGCATTCTCTACTTGACGTATTGACTTTTTTTTTCTCTCTCTCTCTTTGGTTTCACATTCAGCCATCAGAGTGACACTTTGACAGAGAGCCACGTCGTTGTTATTACCCTCACGGCGACTGTCCATACATCACGTCCCCGCCGTAACATCCACTTTAATTGAAGTGTCATCTTCTTCTGGCCAAAGTGAATGGCGTCAAATCCACTTTGACAGACGTTACAAATGACGCCAGTGCCACACAAAATTCCGACAGGGGCCAAATTGTTTCTTATTAATCTTATCCTATCAGGGGCCATTTTGCTGTTAATTTAAAGGGCACCTTATATCATGCATCCAGAAAGTATCCCATCGTGAAAACATGGGAATTATTATCATTACAATTATCGTTAAAGAATTTTAAAATGTACGTCGGTGAATCAAGATGTCATTAGTGCATATATCCTATCATGAAACACTTTTGTTCTTATAGGTTCGGTGCTGCTATTTTGGTTAGCAACGGCATTTCAACGGAATCAAACTATTTTATGACACTTACTACTTCGCATTAATCAGTATTACAACTAGTATTGTAGTGTACATCTAATTTATAAATTTCAAAAGCACTCATTTCCACCAAAAAGCACAGAAATGTACATCATGAGTGTGTGCGCCATTTATCCCCACACAACTCTCCACGCACACTGACAGAAACACAGACACACACGAGTGTGTGTGTGATATTTATCCCTACACAACTCTACACACACATGAGCGTGTGTAATAAATATCCCTACACAACTCTACACAAACACACAGTGGCCATGTGCCATCTCCACACAGCAATAAGAGTATGATTTACTATGAAAATGATGGCGCGTGAGCATGTTTGGAGCCTAATGTTGTTTTTAAACTTATCACATCAATCACGTCAATTCATGAGGAAGAGGAAGGGGCGGGGGGATGTCCCTGCCTCCTTCCCTCCCCCCATGAGAATGAGCTCATCCTTCCACAGCAGACGCGCCGGCCTGGCGCTGGCGCTGGCTTCCCGTCTCGACGCGAGACAACAACAACAACGCTGCTCTTCCTCTTGACGAGCCTCCGAGGTACGCTTGATGTCAACACCGACGCCTCCTCCCCAGCATCCTCTCGCATCTGCCATGCCAAATCGATGCTTTTGATGGGCTTGTTCTTTCACATCAAATTCAGACAAACGTGGCTGTCACCTCCTGTGTTGGAACATGATTTTTCTACTTAGAAGACACAGTCTACATTTTTTTAAACGGATGAGCAGTTATGTATTACATTAGCTTCCAATAAAAAAGCCATCTGGGACGGTGACTGAACTGATATGATGAAATGATTTGGGGATTCATCCGAGTATCATGCATTCAAAGGGACAATACAAAGAAAGCATCATGTTTGTTTTTTTATCAAGATAAGAAACAGGGATTGGGCATCTTAAGCTATGATGGGGGCCACAAATTTTCATCTGTGCTACTTCACGACACTTCCGAACAAACGTATATGACAAAAACCGAGAAAACCTGTTCATAATTTTCCCTCTCATTTTTTTTCTTGGGGATATCTGGGGTGGGGCATTACTAAAAAGTGTTCAACAGCCTAAAACTGCAAATTTGATTGAATCAGCTTCTCCCAAATCAAGCTTTCCGAGTTCACTCTCACCCGGCGCAAAGAGGAAAAAGTTGATGAGCTCATGCCATGAGCACTTAAGCGGCTCAGGTAGGAATGCGCTTCATTCGTCAACATCAGACACAAGCGCGCATCCATTAAGACGTGAAGACAAGTCCCCACTTAAGTGTTGCTTCCCCTTGCCAGAATATTACAAGAAGCCCATTTGTTTTCTCTCTGACACGTGATTGACTTTCATGTAAACGGGGAAAGGGACACCCGAATGATTCATAGCTTTGCTACAATGTTGAGTTAACGAGGATTTTTATCTTCCTGCTGGAAGTCAAACGAGACGTCAACAAATAAGGACGTTGGTTCCAAATTTTGCCACAAGCGCATCATCGATTATGAAAGGACCCAACTGAGTTCAACAAAAAATCTAATCGGAACAAAATTTAGTGGGTTAGTTTCTGTGCAATTATTTTTTTGAAGCAAATATTGGATTTAAATATATTTGTTGCAGTTGTTAATTAATAATAATTTAAGTCCATGCATCCCAGATGTTTTAGCGCGGTAAGTGGCGAACACCTTGAAGTCATTCGGTGTCTTACCTGAACTTTCGTTCATTGAAGGCGTTCATATTTTGGATGAACGTAGCACGTTTTTGCTTGGTGAACATTTTTGTGAACGTCAACTTGTCGGCGTCAAAAAGTAGAACATGGAAATCCCCTTTTTCCGACATTTTCCCACTTCTCATATCCTCGCTCACTATCGACCATTAAAGTTGTTCACTTTATCATTCTTAATAGCTCCCCCTCCCCCCAACATTTTCATGTACTGGGGCTTTCCTCCCCCTCTGCCTGTAATTCATCATCCTTTATAGAGACTAATAGGTTGCTCGTGACGCCGGGGAGTATCCGCCCCCCAATTTTTCTTCGCAAAACTCAGCGAATTCTTGTGAGAGCCTCTTCAGGGGGGAGAAAAGTGCTGCATCAAATCCCATTAGTCCAAATTATTTGCTCTAATGATACATATGGCGGCTCGGTGAGGCACTGGTTAGCATGTCCGCCTCACAGTTAGGAGGGTGCGGGTTCGATTCCACCTCCCTGCGTGGAGTTTGCATGTCCTCCCCGTGCCCGCGTGGGTTTTCTCTCCGGTTTCCTACCACATCCCAAAAACATGCTTGGTAGGACAATTGAGCATTCCAAATTGCTGTGAGTGCGCATAGTTGTTCGTCTGTGTGTGCCCTGTGATTGGTTGGCAACCAGTTCAGGGTGTCCCCCGCCTACTGCCCCCGATGACTGCTGGGATAGGCTCCAGCACGCCCGCCACCCCCGTGGGGACAAGCGGTATTGAAGATGGATGGATGGATGTTTCAGTCATAAAACAAAACCAAAAAAAAAAATCAAAACAAAAGGTCTAGTCAACTTATGTCATCAATATTAAAACTAGGGTTAGGGTTTCAAACTAGGGTTTCAAACTAGGGTTAGGGTTTCAAACTAGGGTTAGCATAAAGGTGCACCGTAATAAATATGGATTAACAGGGGAGAAAAGAAAAAAGGCCTGAAGCAGGGTTGTATTTCCTCAAGTCTTTAATACAACAGCGATTACAAATGAGGAATTATTAGGTGAATTAAAATGGCCATGCTAACGTCATTTAGACGTGGGAAGAAGATCCTCAAGTGCTCTCTCCTCTCACTAAACGCTTAATAGGATTTACTAGCAAGCATAATAACGCTTGATTAACCGGCCGCCGTCTTTTGATTTTTGTTAGCGCCAAGCAATAATACTGTATTATTATTATCACGATCATGAAGGTGAGAAATGTTTTCATTTTCACACTGAATAAAGTAGCACATTTAGTTTTCGCACAAAGTATATTGCTATTAAGTAAGTTACAACTGCAGTATTTGTGTGTGCCCATATTTATGTTTCTTGGAGTTTTGGTTGGTTCCACCCAGTCTGCCACAATTCTTGCCGTCAAAATTCTCCGTAAAAGTGAATTCCTATTGTGAAACTATCGCTGCATATTATGACTTTGGGGCAATGCTGCAAATACTAATGTGTTGAAATTGTACTGTACTGACAAATGATTTTATTTTTCATCGCTCTGTAGTTTTGTGGCAGTTATCATATCCACATGAAAAGAGGCCATTGTGTGAATGATTTGCCACAGCAAAAAATATATAAATAAAAAAATAAAAAAAAACAGCCTCATCCCCAGGGAACCTTCCTCCCTATCTGTTGCAGGGGCCTCCGCGGTAACGTTATACACTCATCATATTGGCCGCATTGATGTTAGGCCAAATGTCCCCTAAGAACAGTTATGTTAGGCTGGGGGGCAGCCAGGCGTGAAAGTGACCAATCATCTGCTTTGAAATGTTAGAGACCCCAGGAAGGGACAGCGAGGCGTTTAATAACCTCCCAATCCAATTAATTTGATTGTGTGGTGGCAATATTTTTTTATATTACGTTAATAAACTCAGGAAGAGAAGTGATTGCATCAAGCAAACACCGAATGTGGAACGCAACGTCGCTCATACTAAACAAAAGGTGATCCTAATCATTTAATTATGCGTTAATTGAATGAAGTCTAATCCTGCATCTTTTTTTAAAGTGAACTCTACTCACAGCATATGTTTGGTCTCTGTGGTTCAGCAGGCTGCTGTTTTGGTTAGCAAAAGAGTTCAAATGGGCTCGGCAATTAACTCTTTGAGATAATTTAGCCGTTTGTCTTTCGGACGGAAAAAAAAAATGAGGCGTGTGCTGGAGGCAGGCGTTTATTTGCCTTAAGTGTAATTTTATCTAATACATGTCAAATTGTTATTGAGTTAGTCGAGCCAGGTCAGTTAAAGGACACATTCAACAAAATCATTAGACGTGAATAGATTAGGGGGGAGAGTTAATGGGCAACTATTTCCTCATTGACGTGCTGGCTCTATCTTTAGAATGAAGCTTGTAAATGACCCGGTCCACACGCCCTTCACCCAGCGCAAGCGTGCGACATATGTGGGTGGGGGTGTCTCCAAAGACCCCTGCATAGCAAGATGGGAGCGTGGTAACCCGATCAAGCACCCCTCACCCTAAACTTAAAATACCAGCACAGATCAATAAGTGCAGCATGTTGTTTGATGTTCCATGGGAGGAGAACGTACAATGTTCCCGGTCCAGCCAGCCGCACACATCAATGCCATCATGGCAGCCATAAATAATATCACTACGCATGAATCTGCAACAATTTGTTTTAGAGAATCTAGTCCTAATTTTTTTGAAAATACCTATATAAAAGTATTTATTTATGCTTTGATTTAATCTGAATTCTTTAAATCTTATTGAAGTGAATAATTATTAATATATCTTTAAATTTCTAATTTGGATGATTTCTGTTCTGAAATTTTAATTATTTTTCAAAATTTGTTTTTACCTAAAATTATTCAATTCAACTAAATGTGGTGTATATAAAGCAAGCAAAGGAGAGCAAGCAGGAGAGCCTTTTTTTTTTCCAGGGTGCGGTGTTGGACGTATGCTAAAAAGGGGTGTGGCCTAGCGTAATGGCTAAAAGTCTCTCCTTGCCCAAATACCAGGGCAGTACAGTACCTTAATTCCTCTGTTTCTTTTTTAGTTTTTTTTTTTTTTTTTTCACTTGAGCAGCAACATATCTCAAGTTTGTTCATAAGGAAATAAAAAAACAACAACCAGGTAGTAGCGGATAATTTGTCAATAAAAACTTTTAAGATGGAACACCAGCAAGTCAAGGGTACCACTGTGTGTATAAATTATGAGGTTTGTTACTTGTCCTCGCTTAATACTCACAGTCCCTAATAAAATGAATTCTATATTAACGCCTCCCAGATGAGAAAAATGCAAATAATTTAATAAGCGTCCTGTCTGCCTTGTTTTAATCAAACAATAAGTGAGTAACACTATTAGTCATTTTGTTGGCTTGTTTTTAAATAAATCAAAATAAAACTTTTCTGTCCCGGCGTAATTAAAAGCCGGCCCGCAGCCCCGAGGCCGTGCTTCTGCTCGGCAAAGATGAAAAACAGATCCTGCCTCATCAGCAGCCAGAAGCAAGCCGGAGAAAGCCAAGCACCTGAGTGGAATAATGCATTGTGGGGAAACAGCTTTCCACTCTTTTAAAAGAAGAGCGGAGGCACGTGGATGGCACGTTGATGTCTCCCTCCATCTGACTCAACGCAAGTTGGCAATCTCGGTGATGAATTGAGGAATTTTCATGTCATGTAGGGTGTTGACTTAAGGGGGGAGGGCGAGTCAGGGGAGATGCCTGGAGGCAGTGGGGGTCAAGTTTAGCTACTTTTGGGGCAGATGGTGTTAAGAGTTCAGTCTGTCACTCGGGAAGAACAGACAACGAAGAGGAGAAAGACACTTTACGCCTTTTATTGACCTGTGTGCGTCTCAATATTGACTTGACTTAGCCCCCAAATCATTCCCACAACCTCCTCCAAAAGCAGACACTTAAGGTCAGCAAAAGACTCCTTAAATAGCACTTATTCACCGCTCACTTTAATATTGATGAACATAAGCTCAAATCATTGATTTTTTTTCAAAATTGAGATTAAGGTGACTTCTATAGTTTAATATTGATGAACATAAGCTCAAATCTGTGATTCTTTTTTTTTTTAGATGAAGGTGACTTATAGTTTTTTCATTTTTTAAAGAGCTACTGGGTTAAAAAAATCGCCATTGGCTGAATGGATGGACAGGGATGGACGGGCGAACGGAAAGACAGACTGATAGACAGCTCTGCTGTGGAGTGACAGCCCAATTTGCATTTCCACTGTTCATCAAAGTAAAAAAAAAAGGCCCATATCTCGAGGACTGATTCACCGAGACGTGATTATCCTGAGACGATATACATTTTCATCGATTTTTTTTTTTGTCAGTGAATGAGTCAAACCTGACCTGAAGAGAATGTCAAGTGCAGAATGTGAGTATTTTTTCCTGCCTTGAAAAACATGTTGCCTGGAACTCACCTTAGATTTGGGTTACCGTACTCCATACGGATACTTGGCCGCACGTCCCCCCCGGACCTCCACCAGCGAACCGCATCTCGTTGCCCTTGAGCGGGACACGAGACATCAGAACCAGAGCGTCTGCGCCATTGTTTAAATAATACAGAGGTGATGCTAAAGTTCAACAAGAATGCACCACTTGGCTTTCCATCACAACTGGAGTAAAAACATAAAACATCTGCAAATGTATGGAAAGTCACAATTCGATTTGACATGTAG
Source organism: Syngnathus typhle (assembly GCF_033458585.1). Classification (NCBI taxonomy): domain Eukaryota; kingdom Metazoa; phylum Chordata; class Actinopteri; order Syngnathiformes; family Syngnathidae; genus Syngnathus; species Syngnathus typhle. The sequence continues at coordinate 20,164,312 of NC_083738.1, read as the reverse complement.
ACAGGTATCGTATAGTTTTATATTTATATCGGAAAAAAAAGAGCATATCTGAACGTATTTTTTCAAGGTAAAGGATGCCTGTGATAATCAAGCTAATAATGTCAAAAGGATCCAAACAATGTGAGATGTGTCTCTTATGCATTTGTGATGCAAGCAGGACACCCAGCTGGGTGTAATCTTATTGGAAAATATGGCCCAGTTACGGCCTTGAAGCAGCGGAATTTACCTCCGTAATCAAGCGGGGGGAAAGTGCATTACGTGGCGCTCTTATTGCACAACGATCCATGCAGGACTCATTATGCGCAGCGTCTCTCTCTGCAGGTGACACTAAATTGTCTTGGCCGGCAACAATTACGACAACATTAGCTGACGGAAAACAGCGGGGGTCAAATATCAATCTCCGAAGCTCGGTGTAAACATCGGCAGATATCGACAAGGATACGGCCAGGTGGGCCATTGTGTGCTTAATGGTGGAAGGCAAAAGCGACCAGCATGGCCAGCCGGAGCCTCTTTCATCTTCACTCAGCACAGCATGAACAGTGTCTGCACAATAACTGCTATGACTGAGCCTTTTCTCATGGATTACAATCTGACACCTTCAAATGGAGGACAACATTATAATTTAATTTATCATTTAATTTATTATAATGGTCTGTGGCTAAAGTTTTGACTGATGTCCATCAGTAATTTCGTCATCGTTGTACAACAAAAGGCACATTTTAAATTTCCTCCAAATTTTATGATTTTTTTTCAGTGTTTTTTTTTCATCTTAAAAAATCACAACATTTTGTAGTGTTTTCCCCCCCTGATAATTAAAAACTCCGCTTGAGTTTTTTTTAATGACTGTTTTTATATAAAGAGCATTTTTTTTCCATTTTAATAAACTCACAATATTCAAGTTCTTGTTTTAATGACCTTCCTGATGAAACGAAGTTAATGATTTTTTATTTTTCTGCTTATATGTTTTAATTGAAATCATCATTTCATTTGTATATTTGTGAGATTTAATGAGATATTTTTATTTCCTAATATTTCATTTAATATTTCATATTCATTTCCTGTGTTATCTGCCAACACACACGTTACACTTTTGACAGGAAACGGTACGCGTTCCACAAACTAATGCAAGTCAAGGTGTTAAACTTCGACCAGAATGTGGATCGATATACAAATCGCGAAAATCCTTCTTCTTCCACGAACCAGTAAGTGGCCTGTGCCAAAACGACTAACTTCCAGCGAGGTATGAAAACATGCCAAGTGGCCCACGGGTGTTGGTGTTGCATGAATCTTTTGGATTGGAGGCAGTTGAAAGGCTCGCCAGCGAGGCTTGAAGAATATGAACGATGGCACTTAGTGAGAAACGAGCGTCCACAGACCATTACGCGCCGTCCGTCACGCTCCAGATCGCCCAGATTAGCGCATGTCATAAAGTCAAACAGCGCCGTCCTCCCTGCGGCCCCTATCTGCTCCCCGGCTGCAGGAGATTCTGCCGGCGGCCGGAGCGACCGGGGCCTCCGCCGTCCCCCATGGGGGCGCTTCCTCCCGACGCTTTTGTTTTCGCCGTTTTATCGGGATTGTTCACAAAAGCCAATCTGCACCGGATCGCTAAAGTGTCGCGGCAGACTAAACGGATGTCTGTACGTGTCGTAAACATGTCATAACAATCCGGTAAAAGTGGCAATATGTGGCAGTTTGAAAAAGCATTCTGAGATGGGGGGAGTATTATTACTGTTGTTTTTTGTCCATATACGTATATTTGAAAAAAAAAACTTTAAATTGTGTTTTTCCGTAAAAAGTTTTTTTTTTAGTTTTCTCAATAATTTGGATTTTAATATTTCATCAACTCCAGATTAAGTGCATTTGCGATATTATTATTTCCACTATGTATACTTTTTGTGACATTTTACTTTGATAGTGTGTTTTGAGATTATTCTGAAGTCAAATATGTGCTTTGGCTCACGAAAGATTAGGCAACAGCGCATTAGGCTCAAAGTGGGCGTGCCCGGACAGTGTGGCGACAAAACGCTTTCAGGGGAGGTGGGAGACGCTATCCAGACGCCCTTCAAAGTTCATTCCATGAGTCAGTGCGTCGATCAGCGCTCACGAGCGAGAAAAGAGTGGTGGGTGTGTATGCCAAGTTCTCAAGATGTGATCCTCAGGCTTCAGACAATGGCGGATGGGAATGCGTCAATATAAGCAAGAGGCGCTCGGCGTGCACAGGCACGTTCACCACAAACTCACGATCTCGCCAATGGTTTTCACCAGTCGGCCATTCTACCATGACGGCAGTACGTCCAAATGAAATACCAGCAAAACACACACAAAAAATGGATGCTGTACTTGTTTTTGGTTTGGTTATTTTATTGCTGCTGACGTATAACAATGAAATATGTTTTGGTTGTTTTCCGAGAAGAGAAAAGTTTTGAAAATGTTAAGAGCTATGTGGGTTTTTTTAATAAATTTTGCATTTTGTAGTTTTTATGCTTCTGTATTTGTTTTTACGAAAGAAAATCACAAAATTGGGGCATGAGTAATTCTGTATTGTTTTGTGGACAAAAAGGAGATACGTGCATTGTGTTCATGATATTTATTGAATGTAAATAAAATTACTTAGATTTATTGGATTAATTCTATTGTGTTTCTGGTATTATTTTAAAGACCTCTCAACTTTTAGTGATAAAACTGATAAAGTTGAAAAAAAAAACTTGACAAATTGTACTAAATCAAGTTTGAAGGCTATTGCAAAAACAATTGAGCCGCTGCTATAATGATTTCATGCACTCTTTCATCCAATAAAATCCAATCCAGATATATGCATTTTACTTTTTGTTCTTTTACTTTGAGCCAGTGATTCATATTTGGAAATACGCATGCACTTGTGTGACACCTGTTTTGCTCTAAACATTATAAGCACCGACAGACTACTTTTAATCTGCCACATAAATGTACTTTTTTTTAAGTGCCCTATCCTGTTTCTGGCCCATCAGCGGTGGGGACTTTGATGCCTTTACCTCCTGTCGGTAGCCATCGAACATCCTAATCCCGATCCTGGCACTTTTACGGAGGAACCATCCAACCTATAAGAAAACAAAGGTTACAGTAGCTCAGCCTGCGGCAGATCTCATTTCACACCAACAACAACAAGCCCTGACTGGCAACTTTATCTACTTGGCTTTTTTGTAAATGGAGGGTTGCGTGACGGGGCAGCTGACAGAGTGGAGAGGCCTGGCAGGTCCGTTTGTCGTGTTTTGTGTTAGCCGCCCGTCGCCCGCGCCACTCACATCTCGTCACCGGCAAACGGATTGACCTCGCTTTGTAACCCGAGAGCCAGACAGCAAAAGAGTGAGCGAGCGCTGCATTGGAATTTGGAAAAACTTTCATCTCGCCAGTCAAAACCTTTCAAACGGCTCCACGTCTTTGTCACGTCGCACTTCACGGCCCAGAAACGTAAACACGGAGGGGGAAAAGAAAATAAAGGAAGCCGGGACGACTTAATTATAAGACGAGCGTGGACGTCCATCACGCTCAAGTGCAGTCCAGACAATTGTGGGGGAGTATCTCATGAATGGGACTGAAGGATACTTGCATTATCGACTTTATTCACTTTAAACTAATTGTCATTGGTTCTTGTGAAGGGAAAAAAAAGGAAGGGAAAAAACCCGAACTTTTTACATTTCAAGGACATTAAACATTATTGTTTAAATATATTTTTTGTGGACAGTTTTATACTTTTTCGTTCCACCTTTTGTTTATTTGGCTGCAATTCCACTATCAAACACTAGATGGTGGCACATTATTTTATATATATGTATGATCAGAATCAGAATCAGCTTTATTGGCTAAGTTTGTGCATGCCAAACGAGGAATTTGACTTCGGTTGATCTCAGCCTCTGACGTGCTACCCAGCGTGTCATATGTGATATCTTGCTGTTTTCTTTGCCAAAGCTTTTTGACTACATTGACATGAAGAGTTGGATGCAGTGGAAGCACATTTCATCTGCTGTTGATAAGCGTGACATTTGTGAGCAGACGAGAGTGGAAGTGGATTCTATCAACGTGTTTAATAACGGCAGCAGAAATGAAAAGATCCTGAAGGTACCTTCGCCTCCTCAATGGCTATCTGGAGGAAGAAACAAGATTGCAATGTCATTTATAGCGGGCCCGCAGGCTCGCGGGGAAAGAGGAGCTCTCTGAAGCTAACAAGTAGGAAATAAAGGAATTTCTCCTCTTAATCGTTGGCGGCTTGAGGCGGAAAGAACTGGAAAGTCCAAGTCGGACGGCGTGGTCACTCTTTGGATAACTTCATCAGTCGCGGCCGACGCAATCAGACGTTGCCCTCTGGGAGGCAGCGCGGGCGCAGAGAAACGTTCATTTTGGCGAGGAGTGCCTCCCTTTTGTAATTAAGAGAACCCGAACCAACGTTAGCCCGGGAGTGGAACGTCTGGAAACAAATAAAAGCCTAATGAAGAAATGATTGCTCTCATCGACAAAGAGTAAAAGAGGAAAGAAGGTGCTCCGAAGCAACGCTAACAAACTCCACCGAGTAAAATGCTGTATTTCGTCAAACCGTGGCCCACTACGGCCGGGTTCTACACGATTGTCACGATTCTGCCCTTTTCCCGACCACAGATGTTAAAAACCAGACTCTCAAATCTCATGTCTTATAAAAGCCGGTCCTGTAAAGATGATCCTCTGAGGTCTGTTTGGAGTAGATTTGTCCGGATAATAGCGTCAAGCCAGGTTGACAATTTTAAATATTAATCATAAAAGTAGGTCTATACATTGACATAGATGCTGCAAGACATTTTTTTGTGTGGCCCGGTACCAAATGGCCCACAAACTGACGGCAGCGAACCCCTGGCTTAAAGGCCTTTAACACCGTAGAATTTATGTTAGTTTGGTGAGCCCATCTATGGGATTTTTCATTGGGTGTTAGCACAAAGCTAGCAATCATTCATGAGTGGTTTGGCTCAATTCACATGTAATTCAGTTTGTATTATCTTCAGATTTGCAGTAAATTTCAAGTGGCAATATGTTTTGAAAGATCAGCATTTGTCCTGTATTGATGTTTTTTTTTTTTCTTCCAAAGTTCCCCCTCAGTTTATTGAATAGGTAATACTTTTGTAGCTGGGGGCTTATCTTTATTTTCAAATTAGCACCATGTGCAAAAACATTACCGTTGTGAATCAGGATGCAATTCAGCTACTCATACAAAACAGTAAACTCTTCACATCTTCACAGTCTCTCACATTGTCTTCTCATTCACAACTTCTGTTTCTCTACTGGAGTTCATTTGTCAAAAGTTTCAGGAAGAACTAATTTTCCCCTGCTACTTCTTAGCCCAAAATGTGACATTGTCTTAAAATCAATTTCATAGAGATGATTGCCTAAGAGTATGATTTTGTTTCCAAAACTATTGATTTTGGCCATTATAAACATATTCAAGAGGAGACGTCAATTACTCGTGTGGCCCCATAAAGTACAACTAGACTATTGTAATAGAGCTGGCTGTAGAATAAGCACGGAGTAAAAAGATTTATCTCCCAGTTCCGACTGTTTGATTGAGTAATGCACGCGGAGCACATAAACACCTCCGGCGCTCTCTCTGACAACTAATGTTATCGATGGTCGTCCATGGAAAATCATGCATTGTGCAGCTAAAAGGCCCTAAATCTCATCCGCAATTGATTACGGGCATCTGACTCTGTGTACATTAATTCAGTTTGGGGCCATTAAAAGAAGAATGCTTGGCCTCGCAAATGGCAAACGATGACTGTCAACGGCATGATGAATGGCAGCTTATTATATTCCCTCTCATTATGATTAATAACATAGGAAGGGATGCTCCGTTCTTGTCAGGGTGGAAAATGTAATTAGCCGCCTTGGCCGGCGCTGCAGCCAGGCCGCCTCTCGGCCCTGAAACAAAAACACACACAATTCGGATCTAACGCCATTCTAGTATTCTAGTTCCAACTTCCTGTTCCTGTGTGTGCTGATGACCTCATTTATATATATATATATACACACACACACACACACACACACACACACACACACACACACACACACACACACACACACACACACACACACACACGTATATGTTATTTATTTATTTATTTATTTATTTATTTATTTATTTATTTATTTATTTATTTATTTATTTATTTATTTATTTATTTATTTATTTATTTATTTATTTATTTATTTATTTATTTATTTATTTATTTATTAGTTGGGCATCGATTACATGTTTTTTTTCTCGATTAGTTGCATGGGCTACATACTTTTTGGGGGACAACTGTCCTGTAGATCCAGAAATCTCCCCAGCGCTGTACAATAAAAAAGGTTTATTTTCTTCTATTTTATTTTCCTGAATGGGTGACGCCCACAACAGGGTGAAGGTAAGCAAGCCGGGGCTAACTATGGGGTGAGGAGGGGGCAGCACTGTCGGGGTCAACGGCAGGGCATTCTCATGATTGCACCTGCAATCAGCACCTGTGAGACCGCTCTTGCGCTAAACATCAATTAATGCACAAATATCCTAGCGGGCTCCTGGCGGACTCACTACAGCTGCCTTATGATTATTAAATTATTAAATTACGACTGAGACGCGCTGATGGAACGTGAAGCAATTTATGCAGTCATCAGATTTTTTTCATTTTATGGCAGTTGCTTTCTTTTCATAAATCAGCTGTGGAATGTGCTTGTATAAGTAACCAAACATTTACATTTTATGTTTTGAACATTCGACTCGGCTTTGCTTATTTTGTCTCCTTGTTACTTGTTTTTATTAAACCAAGTATTGAAAAAAAAGTTTTTCCTTCATCATTTACTTATACATCGTGGGTTTCTTCCTTAATATCGACTGTTGTGCAGCTATTAATTCATAATAGCAATGTTAGTAGGTTCCATTGCACTTCACAATGCTAATGGCTCATTTGCGCCACTTTTTTGGGTGCATTGGTTGCCTGTGCCAGCATAGCGCAACCAAAGACCGCGCACATCCCTCTCGATGCGCGTCGGCGGACGGCGAACACAAACAAGCGATCAATTGTTGGCCGCCCGGCTTGGGGCCTCCTAATAGAGCGCATTCATCTGATGGAGCAGCACAAACGCCGGCGATACTTTAATTTGCGAGGCATTACGTTGAGTTAGAGCCGAACGTAGCCGCTCCACCTGGGGAGGGGGGGGGGGGGGGGTAGTACTGGAGGAGAGTGAGACGCATTTGGCGGCGTTGTTAAAATAAAAAAAAACATGTGTTGTGTAGCGGGACTGCCGCCATGTAAATGATCCCACCCGCTGCAACTTTAATGGGCCGCCCAATGGATTTATGTGGGAATAGCCGGCGAGGATTATTGCATTGTATCATGGGGTAATTAGGGGGAAGCTTCGCCGTTTGTCCTTCGACCGCTCGCTCTGATTGGATGAAAAGGGGTGGGAGGGAGGTAGGGAGTTTAGTGTCTCTCTAATAATGATACACCCTCAGGCCTAATGATCTCGCGCTCTTCTTTTCTTTCTCGTTCTGCTTTTTATTCCTCCTCCTGATGACAATAATAAAGAGTTCATGGGGGGGGGGGGGGGGGGGTCTCATTTTTGCAGATTAACTTCACATACTCTACACTTCATTGTTATTTTTGTTATGTTTTGGACTCATGTTGTGTGTTTTGATGACTTTTTTCTCCATTTGACTCGCTTGTTTTTTGTGTGACTGCCATTCCTTTTTAGTCTGTCAGCCAATCAGCTTCTTTTTTACCCTCCCGAAGTTGTCTCTTCTTACTTCTTCCCATTGATGTTTTTAGTGCATTATTTCACTTTTAAAAAATAAGAATTAGAGTTTTATCAATTCATTTGATTCATTACATCATTACTTTGATTATTTTATGGGTGTGGACGATTTTAGTTTAGTAAGAGTTGTAAATTGATTTTAATGTTGAGCACAACATGTCTTATTCTTATCAGTCTTTAATTTTCTATAATACATTCCAATCAATAAAAGTATGGTTGTAATACAGTCAATTATAGTATATTGTCTCAAATTTCCCTGGGGATCAGTAATTGTAATACTGTATTTTTACATACAGCAAGACATTTTTCTGTAGTTGTTGTTTAAAATAAATACACACATACAAAAAAATAAAGTGCCTTACGGAAAAAGTCATTCAACCTTGCATGTTTTTGTATTTAATTGACTTATATTAATTATAACCGCTTCTATGATTATTTTTATTGGTCCAATGAATATCCAAAGAGCTGCTATAGTCTTGTGTATGCCGTAAAAAAAAACGAGACTTCCACTTGATCAGACAGATGTCCCCCTTACTCCCCCTTCTTCCTCCAGTCTTGCCTCGGGCCAGCCTGCTGCTCGCTGCCGGGTTTGGGCATCCCGAAGCCGGTGTTATTAAAGGTGGCCCCTTCGATGCCGGCGGAGGAAATTCAATTAGCGCTTTTGTAAACAAGACAAAAGCCAATGATACGGCCAATTACGCTGGGCCATGCACATGCGCAGTACACCCTCTCCGCCAATTCAAAAGCATTGCCAAAGACAGCCCAGCAGGTATTTGTGCGTGTGTCTTTCTAAACGCGCCCTAGTTAAACACTGTCCTGATTAAGGACCTTTTATTTTGTTGTAAAGATACTTGTAATCTGTATTTCCACTTTGCGCGTCCGTTAAAAATGCCAGATGAAAATAGCGAGGAGAGTAAATGAAAGAGAAACACTTATTAAATGACATTCACGTAAACGCCTCACAGCGGCGGCTGTAATTCACTTGAAGCTGCAGCAACTTACTCAATAAAAAGAAGATCGCCCGTGCAAGATCGATATAAACGCGCCGTGCAACTCAACTGAAATGCCCGAGACGACGACGAACAACAACTGAAGAGAAAATTGAGGAGAGCGGGAGAAAAATAAAATAATGAGTCAGTTCATTTTGACGTTTTAGGAATAAATGGGGATAAAAAAAATCATAAAAATCTTCCGCTTGCTTTGTGACATCTTTGTGACAATTGTGTAGTGATGTACACTTTCTTACGGTAAAATTAGCACTTGATGAAATGAATCTAATAAATCAGCTGCTCGCTTTGAGCTCGTAAATTAGTAAAATAATAACATTATAATAAAATAATATATTTATTGCTTACCCAGTGTAATAATGCTAGAAATGTTAACAAACATTTTAAGTGTCTTTCTTTTGAACATGTCTAAAAACAAATAAAAAATACATGACTGTATCACCTACTTAGAAAAGTATACGTGAAAGAGAAAACCTGTAGTTAAAATATAAAAGTAAAAGAAATATGAAATGATAATAGTATTGATAACTTCCTTTCTCTGTAATGTTAAAAATAATAAAGTAACAGATACTTGACCTTTTTTCGTTGTTTGTTTTGATGTTACCTTGGGTTTTCTTTATTCTTTGGGTTGAGATTGTTTGTTCGTGTGTTTTAAAATCGGAATATCAGTAACATTTTCTTGTAAATATACTATTGGAAAGGAGGTGGGTGTTTACAGGCATTACATTTCAGCCAAGTTTTTTGAGCATTATTATTAATATATCAGTTTTCAATTGTGTGTTTTGAATTTTGTGAAATTTATTTGCTCATTAAAATGATGATGATGATGATGTTTTTCTTACCATGCTTGTTTGTCAGTGTAATATTTGCTATAACTAATGTAAATCATTACCAAATAGCAATAACCAGTTTGGCCTGAGCTTTACCCCCCAAATTTAACTAATAAGATTTGCATCTTCTCTTCAGCTCTTGATTGCAATGATAAAACAACAAATGACTTGATAGCCAACAATATCAATCAACGACCTGTTTGCCAATAACAATACTAAGAATACTAAAACATGAGCATGTAGCCTTGAGCTTGTCAGCATAATAAAATGATCCCATCATAATAAACATAATAATAATAACAATGTTGACGATGATGATACTGCTGAACCAAATGACCTCGTTGCTTTGAGTTTGTCAGTGCAAGCAGCAATATGACATCCATCAATCGTCCCCAGCCTGCATTTCACTTTGAGTACCCCCCCCCCCCCATCCCCTCCCTCCTTCCTCTTCCACTCTGGCCACGCAGCTTCGCGTCTGCTCCAAACAGGAGGCGCCAGATTTCTCCCCGGGGGGCGTTGAGGACCCCGCAAATGCACCCTAATGTAATACAACTCTCCACATACAACCTGCATTCATACATGTGAACTAACAGAAACGAGGTCAGTGAGTGTAATAGAGGTTATAGTAATAGAGTATATATAGTACGCGTGTGTATATACATACATACATACATACATACATAGATATGTGTGTATATGTACGTATATACGCATACTTGACTAAAAGCAAAACGCATATAGCACTTGAAGTGAGCACTTTGATCATTTTGAAGCTGTCCCCTTAAATGCACCTTTGCACCTCTCCTATTGTCTTATGTGACAGACAGCTAAATGACAAACACACACTCACGCACACGCACGTGCACATATCTTAGGTTCACAAGTGGACGTCTTTCTCCAGACTAAAAAAAAATGTGCTGCATGAGGGTGGGAAGTGTGTGTGTGTGTGTGTCTGTGTGTGTGCGTGCGTGTTTGTGTATGTCGAACGAAAGGTAGGAAGTGAGAAAAGAATAATACTAAATTATGATGGATTTCTCATGAAAAAAATATTTGATCATTGATTTCGATATTTGTATTTCTTTTGGGGGGGGGGGGTAATCAAATGATTTTAATCATTTTCCAAATCGATTTGACACGCGCATACCAGTTTAATGTGACAGCTCATTTTGCATGATCCAAACTCGTGTGGATTTTCCCACTTGCACTCTTGTGTTACTGTGACAAATTCTTTTAAGGCCTGCGTGGTGGCTCTTTTGGTGATGGACATTATTAAGCACACAAACTGCATTGCCTGCAGGCGATATTCATCACTCACATTCAGGAAAAGTGCTGGCGTGTGTGTGTGCGCGTGTGTGTGTGTGCGTGTGTGTGCATGCGCATATGTGCTTAAATCTTAATTGAAGTTTTTCTTTTATTGCATTAATAGTATAATGCATCAACCTGCAACTATAATATCAGTGAAGGTATTAAAAAGCTGATTTTCAAGTGTAGATAATCTGACAAAAAAAGGAACACATTTTATTTGTAACCTTTGTAAAGCATTAGAATGACCTTAACTGGAAAATATATGCCTCAATGCTAAAAAAAAAATCACCAGAAAAAAAAAAAAAAAAGATCTATTTGAATTACAACTCGTGTGACTTTAAATACGATCAGTATAACTGATGTGCTATTTTAATTAGGAAACTCGCCATGTGGGCTGTTACAGGTTGAGAGTGAAGAGTCCCTGCAGTGCACACATCAGCACAAGGCTTAATTATAAATACAGGCTACATTACATCTACTGTTACATATCTGACGATGTCAATTAAAAGTAAGCATTCCTAAAACTGCTTTTGCGCTGAGCTTCCTTGATAGCGTTGTCTCTGCTCGGGGGGGAAAAAAAAAGTCTAAGCGCTACTACATCATTTGATGGATGTAAAGCTCGTGTGGAAACTGCTGGAAAAGCTTCAATATATTCCACATGTGCCTTGTTTGTCATGCCGGTCAAATTGTGTTTACGTTGAAATACGTTTGCATTGAACTCATTTGCAGCATGTTAACAGCCCATCCTCCTCCTTACCCCTCGTCATCATCTTCATCATCGTCATCATGATCATAACAGTAAGCATCTCAGCCACCAGCGTTATGGATATGGTCCGCCCAGCATGCACACAATTGATTTTTATGCTTCCCCTGCAGCCACCTCTTGCAGCAGAGACATATCTCCATTCGCGCCCAAAGTGAAATAAGTGCGTAATAAAACGCTGATATATTAAATTTGTTTTTTTCCCCGCACCCTACCCACCCGCTGCTCCTTCTCCTTCCTCATAGAGCATGTCGTGCTTTTATTATCATTCATTTTTCATGTTTATTGAATTGAGGCCTGCAGAAGGAGCTGAGGTGCACGTCTATCTATCTATCTATCTATCTATCTATCTATCTATCTATCTATCTATCTATCTATCTATCTATCTATCTATCTATCTATCTATCTATCTATCTATCTATCTATCTATCTATCTATCTATCTATCTATCTATCTATCTATCTATCTATCTATCTATCTATCTATCTATCTATCCATCTATCCATCTATCCATCTATCCATCTATCCATCTATCCATCTATCCATCTATCCATCCATCCATCCATCCATGTAAACACTGGAATTCATTTCATTGACTGACAGGGTTGACAATTTCCCTGCATAGATGACGTCATAGGGAAGTTGAAACTAATTGAATAAAGGAATACATTTGTAACAACTTCTGTTTTGGCGTTTAATCATTTTCTTGGACGGTTTGAAATATATTTGAAATTCAACGTTTCAACAAGAAATATAAAGTGAATGGTTTTTACTGCAGGAAGCCATCAGGCTAGCGAGGCCACTCTCTGTATAGCTTTAAAACAAGTCAAATATAATTTTGCCTATAACAGTTATGATCATGAAATGGTACAAATAAAATATCAAACTCAATTTTAATATTGCTGGATTGCTATTTGACATAAGCTCATCTGTCAGCCATCTAACTGCCACTTCTCGTCGTCTCGACGTTAGAATTCACTTTAGCACTTTGCTGTGGTTTGTTTTTATTTGATGCTTAAATGATTTTTGGAAAATGGTTTTTAGAAGTAACTAAAATACACAATTCTGAGTAAACTACACAGCATCAATTTTAATTTCATAATTTTATATTAATCGAGCATGGTCAACTTCCAAGCATAAGACGTCATGACCTTTCTCCATATTAGAATTTGGCTGGGTCTTTGAATCCATTTTTAAAAGTTGTTGGTAATATGTATTAAATATGTACGTATCTCAATAATATGACATTACTTACAGCATAATCGCTGCTTAAAATATTTTTTCTACAGTTCTTTACTGATTAAATATCTACTTAAATTTATGATTTTGGCAGACAGATACTTAATTTTCAATGGTAAGTGAATGACGTCACAAATGAATGAAAACAAATTTTGGGGCTTTGGTTTAGAACGAGAGTGACTTGCATGATTCACTTTTGCAAAAAGTCGTACTTTAATTTATGATGCCACTATTTTCCATTTATTATTTATGTTCTTATTTGTGAGGTTCAAACTTGAATGCCTGTAAGCCAAAAGTAGCACCTTTGACTGAAAATACTCGAGAGAAAAATGAAAAACGCACTTCATCCGATTATACGATTGATTTTTCCTTTCCCTATTTTCTTTGTTTTTTTTACGTAACCCTCGCGGATTCCCAATAAAATTCCTAAAAGGACAAATTGGAGCTTTGTGTCTTCGGGCATCATTTAAAGACGCAATCGCTCCAGTTCGCTTTGGAACGCCGGAAAAATTGCTGCCTCTTTAAGAGCACCGAGCACGTCCATTATGGATGAAGAAGAGGAGGAAGAGGAGGCGGAGGAAAGAAGGAGAGGAGGGGGAGGAGGGGGAGGAGGAGGAGGAAGAGGGCTCAGCCGAATGGCAGCTTTTACGCATAGGCTCATCTCACCTGCACTTGAACGCAACACAAGTCGCCCCTCTCGCTCCGCGAGCCTGCAAAGTCAAAGGTTCCCCTAACCCGGTCGGGGTTTTGCTCGGTTTTGACGCGCATGGATCCCCACCAGCTGCATCCCCACCCGTGGGCCCTCGCAGGCTCTCCGGGGGCCCAACGCGCGGATTTGTGTCAGTAAGTGATTTGTCACCCTCGTGCCGGGTACGCGTAAAATGGAATACGCTGTCTCTTAGCCCCTTTTGGACGCAAACGATGGCACCATTTGGGTCGTTTTACGCACTGGATCTATTGTTATTATCGTCATTGTGGGCCATCATGGATGCTTAAAAGCAAGCAGACTGCAACGAATATAGAAGAAAAAGAACACTTTTGTGCTTGGTATTAAGATAAGACTAAAACAATGGAGCACACTGGCATTGAGGAGGTGAACCAAACTCACCAGCAGCAACAGCAGCAGCAGCAGCACGAACCCATCAGTTTCGGCATCGACCAGATCCTCAACAGCTCGGATCAGTCCCAGGGCGGATGCATGCTGCCCAACCGAACCGGAGAGCCCGAGTACGCCGCGCTGGCCGCCGCTTCCAACGCCGTCTACGGCAACGGCTATGGTGGTGTTTACAACCCGGCGTGCTCCATGGGCCTGGCCGGCTCCTACAATGTCAACATGAACATGAACGTCAGTATGAACATGAACGTCAACGTCAACTCGGCGGCGGGGGCGGCAGGGGCGGGGGCCGGCGGGGTGATCCGGGTGCCGGCGCACAGGCCCATGCCGCCGCCACCGCCCCCGCCGCCCAACTCGGCTGCCGGCGGAGCCCACCAGACACCGCCTGGCCTCGGCATGGGGCCCATGGGTAATACCAATTTTACCTTCCCCTGGATGGAAAACAGTAGGAGGTTTGCCAAGGACAGACTAACAGGTAAATTACTTTTAAAATTATTTCTGTGCAACGATATGATCGTAAAATGTGCGTTTGCCGAAGAATTTTTACACAAATTTTGTACTAAAAAAAAAAAAAAAGAGCAAAATTCAAAAGGAAGTTTTTAAAATTATGTTTCAGGTGGTTAAAAGACCCAAATTACAAACAAAAGTGTTCTCAAAGAGCTTGCGTCGTGTTTTCTGAAAAGGCACATTCTGCAAACCCCAAGAGAAATTTTTAAAATAAAACCCATAGAAAATGTTTCCCCAAAAAAATGCCCATAAAATATATGGAAAAAGGCACCATAATTTTTGCACTAATTTGGCAAAATGTAACAAGGTAATAACCAAAAAAGTGGTTCAAGGGCCCCAAATGCTCATGAAATGTCTTTTTCATATTTTTAGTATATGACCCTCAATAACAATAAACATCGCATGTGCCACCATATTGAATATATATTTTTCAACGTCATAAAAGTGCATCTGTTCATATTTGAGGCCTTGTATTATTTAAAACAATACAAACATCTTCAAATTAGTATCCAGTTGGCAAGTGATGTCAACATCACACTCACTTATAACAAAATTGAGAGCAGCATTGCAAACAAAAGATTTGCAAAAGCAAAACAATTCATAAATCTATTTTAATCACAAAATAAAAATAAGCACATTCTATTGTATACAGTACTTCATTTTTAAAATTCCTGCATAAAAATCCAAAGCATCAAAAACACCGTCGCACTTTAAAAACATATTTTGATACAAAAGGAAGCCAATTAGCATATTTGTCACAATTATGAATCATTTTCATTTCCTGAACATAAATCATATCTACTGCTTTTTGACTGTAGAGGCCCATTCCTACATGATACTTTGATTACACTTTGCATACATTATTTAGCCATATTCTAATCAAGCTGGGGCTGAGTCAGACTGTTTTCCTATACATTAAAAAACATATTTAATAGACTGTGTAATGTTGGGGGGAAAAATATCATTCATATTTTGAACATTTTTAAATGATGCTATTAATTAGTCCAGTGTGCATGCGTGCACGTGTGTGCGTGTGTGCCACATGATCCCACGGTTATGAAGATGAAAAAGACCCCCCCCCCCACCGCCTTCTATTAAATATTGACCATTCCGTTCATTCGATGTGATGAATTATTAATCGAGAAGGATGAGGGGTTGTCAAATGGCTCCACTCGTGTAAAGACTCACTGATGATCTCTCCTTTTAATTCCTCCATTTTGTCGCTGCAATCATGACGTAGGCCGCCCTATTGATCAGAAAATGGCGTCCAATTAAAAAGATGATTCTTTGTGTAAAGGGGGGGGGGGGGGCAGAAATCCATGATTTGGTCTGGGCAAATTTGATTTCCATCACGCGTGACGTGATTTTATCAAAAGTGCTCGAGAAATAAGACTTTATTGTTGACTTTTTAATGTTGAAGCAATTTGTCATTTTTTTTAAACAAACACACTGTGCTAAGGTGTTTTATGTTTGCGATGCAGATCAAATGGGTTAGACTAGACATTTGCTTGCATTTTTAAGACACAAAGACTTTTTTGAAAAATATAAAACAGTGGTAAGATGTTTTAAGGTCAATTAGTCATAAAAGTATATGAGTTTGGCTTCTGCAGAATGAAAAAAAAAATGCACATGATTTTTATTTTCACGTTTTAATATACAGATTATTTTTTTTCCTTTTTACACTTAAAGAAAACGTTTCACCTTCGTATTCGTATGTTGATTATTCCATTGTTTTGATAACACGCAAGGCTTTTTCTAAAGCCATCAATTACGTACGAAATGCTAGAAACAATGTCGTATTGAGACGCATTTCACTTTTGTTGGGTAAGTTTTGTTAGATGTTTTTTAATGTCTAGTATCTTTTTTTTTTACAGTACTAAAAAGATTATGCCACGTATTTATAACCCAACACAAATATGTACAGATGCATTTCCCATCCCCCTTGAACGCTCTTTTCCTCGCTGGTCCCATGCTGTCCAAGCAAGACTCGTCATCATAATATGACAAGCGAGAATAAACAGAGCAGCCATCACGTCCACTTTCCTCGCCATAAATTAAAGAAGAAGAACAAGAAGAAGCAGAAGCAGTCCTATACGACAGCGTCCTTCTGCCTTGCGTTTCGCGCCTGAACGCCGCACGGTAATAAATAGCACTATATGTTCATGTTCTATTTCAATATCCCCGTTAGAATCCTTCACGGATTTATTTATTAGATTGTCGGAGAAAAGGTAATATCCGCAGTGGGGGTGGTTGGGGGTGGGGTGACTTTGTCACCGCGAAGTGTTATTAAGTACGCCGCACACACGCGCGCATGCTTTTATTATATACGCCACATTCATATTCTCTGTGGCGGCGTTTTGCTTTTGGTGAAATTGGGTTAGAGCCCCCTGAAAAAATGCACGTGAAGAACAAGACTTTTTCTCCATTTTTTGGTGGCTTGCATTTAATTCACATTATATACAGTGTGTAAGCTCAGCGTGTATTTAAAGAGTCATAAATTGCCTATTGATTACATTGTTGAATTTTACTATATGCTGTGTGAGTGCTTCAATGGTGCAGATAATATTTCAGAGGGTGCAAAAAACGATTTTAGCAATATGTGAAATCTGGTATGACTGTGTGTGCAAAAAGGTGTATTGGTCGAATTTTGAATTTTGGGCTGAAAATGACGAAAAATGTACTTGTAAATCTATTTTACTTGCAATACCATGGTAGTTTCGATTATTATTTTTTTGTGGCATGACCAAAACATCTTTTAAAAACTGGGATAAACAGATGTGTTTGATGAAAAATGGGTTGGCGAAAGAAAAAAAAATGGGCGGGGGGGGGGGGGGGGAATCTCCAAATAAGGGGAATTATCGGGTGCC
The DNA here is from genome assembly GCF_033458585.1 of Syngnathus typhle. Classification (NCBI taxonomy): domain Eukaryota; kingdom Metazoa; phylum Chordata; class Actinopteri; order Syngnathiformes; family Syngnathidae; genus Syngnathus; species Syngnathus typhle. Next base: position 20,146,892 of record NC_083738.1, on the reverse strand, counting down.
GAATCGTGAGCATGCAGGGCTCCACTGTTCTAAGCTTTCTTGCACCGTTTTCAAAGTCAAATCTTATTTGAAAAGAAATGTGGATTGATTTTCAGCCCAATAAAATACAACTGAAATTTGCCAACTCCAAGTTTGTACACCTCTAGATTTATACCAAATCTATACCGACCGTTTCAATCTTGTTTTAACCCATCTTCTTAACATTTTCTTAACGCATTCGCAACTAGAAAAGTTAAGGACATAATATATATATATATTTTTATGTTTTGGACTCCACATTGATTCTAGTACAAGGAAATACAAAAAATAGGCAGTGCAGGAACAAAATGTGTTTGAGGGACCGGCACGAAAAAAAAAAAAAAATTGAGAATGTAAAAACTGCTAAAAACATACCATGAGCGAGTGGCAATACTTTCATTGTTGCTTGGAAGGTTGGCATTGAGCTACAATTTAAACACTTGTAGCTGTAGCTGGACGATTATGTTTTACATGTAAAACGATGAACGATGCATTTATCTGCATGGCTGTATTTAAATTCCAGTCGTCCATTCATTCTTTTCCAGCAGCGAATCGAATGATCCTCTTGACGCAGATGGCCCAAAATAGCATCTAATGTGAAGCATTATGTGGCCAGATGCTTGTGAGCACCAACAGACCTACAAGAGTCAGACATCAACCCAGAAGGCCTCAAAAATAATACCATTAAATCAAAACAAAATATACAATGGACTCAAATGGTCATATGTAATGGAACATCCTTGGAACACGTCATAATGCTGCAATCTGGGGTTCCAACAATGTTTTTGAGCAAAACAACTGTACAGAAAACAATACTGAAATACTCCGATCTTTGTATATGGGCAGCCTGGTACACCCTGAAGTAGTCACCAGCCAATTACATGGCACACATAGACAAACAATCCTCCACACTCAGTCATACCTACGGGCAATTTGGAGTGCTCAATTGTCAGGTTTGTAAAGAGCGGTAATGACTAACAGATCCCTAATGCAGCACTGTATCACTTTGGATTTGAGATTAGCACAGCCTTTCGGTATTATAAAGATCAGGCATTGAATCTCAGTTTGTCAATTATGAGCGAGAGAAAACGTCAGGCTGTTGTAAATTGTTTGCGCACCAGAAACTCAGCCTGAGTATGTGTGGTATAAACACAGTACCGTAAAAACTCGTGAATAATATGCTTTTTTTTTTTTTTTTTTGTGAAAAAAAAATCTAGAAGGAGCATTGTACAAGGGTCCAGCAAATGTTACCAATGTTGAAATGTGTCTTAAAACACAGAAATAGGTCATGGGTGAGCATCTTTAGGCAGCATTAAGGGGTTTCAAACTAATGATAAAAATCCCACCCACGTCATGCCCTGAAGAAATCTTTTAGCGGGGGATACGATTACCATTGTCACAATTACGGCCCGTGAAACCTGATGATGTTCATATTAAAAAAAAAAAAGGGGAGGCGATTAGGGAGCATCATTACAAAGCAATATGCGCCTAAATGCGCTTGTCATACACACAACAACGGTCACATTGCAGCAATCTGTTTTGAAATCACAAAAATCGGGAGAGCCTCGAACAGTCCGTGCTGTTGCCAAATAGCATCAGCGACCTCAGGGGACGCCCAAACAGATGTTTATTTGGGTTCCAGGTGAGATTTCCTTTTTGGATGGCCAAACAAAAGGAAAGAAAAAAAACAAATTAGCAGATTTTTTTCAGGTTCTATTGCTCTCAATCACAATCAGAGTGTGGCTGGTTGGTTGGTCGGGCAAGTGGATCTATGGCCTAAAACGATCCCCTTACACACGTATTGATTGTGTGTTTATCCCACGCCTGACAAAATAGACAGGATTCATAGATATTTTATGATGCAGATAATGTGGTTATTAATACTTGGACTGTGAAAATGAGCCAAGAAAGCAGGCAGGCAAGCAGGAAGGAAGGAAGGAAGGCCAATATGACAAGCTTTCCTATTTGGGGAAAAATATGACAGTCAGATGAGTTAAATTCTCATAGATTTATTGTGTTGATTTGAGAAACATTGTTTACCTGTAAAGTTTGATGCAAACAGTAAAAATTATTATTACTATATTATTGATGGATCTCACGGGGAATGAACACATTTTAAATCGATCAAAGACTATACGATATATTTCTTAAATATATTATTTCTGAATTCAAAATCAGTATTTGCATCATTTGGGCAGTACACCAAGTAAGTATTGCAAAAACTTGACCGTGGCAAATTTCTCATAAATCTGGGGGATTTGGTTAGGCAATTTTAAAACTTATTCTAATCTATATTATAGTTTATCGTTTTTGAGGGCTATTTTTTCAGATTTCAAATTAAACTCACTCCACATTTTCATCTTTTGGACATTTCAAGTAATTGGTAAGGGGTGCACATTTTTTGGTTAATTTATATTTTATTTGACAATTAGACTACTTATTTTTTTTTATTAGATATGTTAAGTGTTTTTTTTTGTTAAAGTTAATACACATTTTATGAATTAGATGCTACAAACAGGGTAGTGTGTGTCAAAATTGAGCCTTTTGCATAAATTTGAGAGGTATAAAAAATTGGTTGTAGCAGTTTTAAACTACATGATGATTTACAATTTTGGATCCTACCAATCTGCAGTGGGTGCAAAAACTCGGTTCTGCCAGTCTTATTTTATATTTTTATAACATCTTTTTACGGTTTCTAATTACAATCAGTACCCAGTTTCATGGTTTGGACCCAACTATATAGTTTGCTGAATAAAAATAAAAAAAATGCCTAATTCAGCTAAATAACATGATTGTGATGTTAATTTGTCAACCCCATTTACGTTTAAGGTTGTTTTCTTAACCTGCTTTTATTATATAAATCTTTCATGATGATGTTTAGTCATTTAACACACACACACGCAAACAATGTGTTGATGCTGATTGGCTGCTTTGGTTGATCATCCGCAGGAACGCTGTCTGTCACTTGTATCCGTCACATGTTTAAAATTTCAAGTGTAAAAGTCAGTCAAGAAGCCGTTGATCATTCCGGCTATTCCCTTGTGATTCGCCACCCGGGGGCTGCCTATGGCCAAAGGCAGGCTGCTGTGCTCCAGATACGGGACCTCACTTTGTCTCCCTTTCCTTTAGGGGAGCAGGCAGAGGAGAGCCGAGCACGAGAGGCCGCGGGGGGGCCGGGAAACGGGGCTGCAGCGGCCGGGCCCCTCTGCCCTCTCCCCAAGGGGGACATCGGCAGGGTCCCTGTCTGGAGCACGGTGGAGACCTTAGCTAAATGCTATTACCCTGAGCTCGCGCACCTGCGAGACGGCAATGGCCTCCTTGCAGACTATTCTTTCCCAAAGGGGGCTTGCCCAGGTGAGTTACCGTCTCGCCTGACTGCACAACAAATGGCTCAGCCCCCCTCTGCCATACACATCATGAAAAAGGCTAAATAGAAAAAATATTGAAACAGTATTTTATTTAATTATATCACAATTTCAATAGGCGGTGCAATCTTGGAAAACAAAAAGACAAACAGTAATTAAAAGGCATTCAATGTCATGTACTGATAATACTGAAATAATATAAACGTTATCATCCAAGATGCCGCGCCCCCTGACCCCCCACTCACTCTTATACACTAACCTATTGACTATAGACGTCGACATGATCAAAACAAGACTAGCAAGCACACGCAAGGTACGTAGATAGCGCACCCCTTCTCAATCTGATAAGAAAAAATGTTCAATAAAAATAGAATAGCATCAGCGTGATAAAAATAAAAACATGATCAAAATATAATCCCCATAAAAATAATAGAAGCAACCATAAGCTAGATGATGCACCCCCCCCCATGTACTTGAACCAACCTATAAACCAAAAACCATTTAAAGGCAACACGTGATTTTAAAATATATATATATATATATATATATATATATATATATATATATATATATATATATATATATATATATATATATATATATATATATATATATATATATATATATATATATATATATATCAAGGTAACCGTATTTATGGCTACACTAATTAACACATCAAACATGGAGCATGACTGCTCTCCTGTGCACAGCCTTGACAAAAAGGCCCATTTAAAAGGCATTATTTAATCAGGCAAATTTGATAGAGCTAGATGGTGCACCCCTCTCCCACATACCCAACCTAATAAAAAGACACTGCAAGTGTGTAGTTGGTCAACCAGATATTGTATAGCATTACACTTTGGGCACCACAATTAGTTTGGGCATCCTTGATGCAGTTGATATTAGATCATATCATGCCAAAAATTAGGGATGGAGTATTTGACTACATTTTCATGACCAACTAAAGAGAAAATTACAATTTTTTGATCATGATTTTTAAACTATAAAGTTCATGAGATAACAGAAGCTTTTTTGTGAACGGGAATGTCTTTTTTTTTTTTTTTTTTTTACAGCACAGCTGTTTCCGTACTACGATTTTTCCTTTGGAGAAATGTAACTTTATTGATTTACGGACAATTGTAATCACAATCGTCCTCCTCAACTGGGCCTTCGCTTAGAGGCCCGAAATACACCATCACAAAATTGGCAATCACTTCATCCAGCTAAAGACTGAAAAGCAAACCAAACCTCCAGGGAAATCTTTTCGTTCTGGGTTTTGATGGTAATAACTGATGGGGCACATCTATCACCAGAAGCTAGCAACAGTAGAGTCTTTCAAGCAAGGTCCCAGTCATAACATGTCTAACACGTCAAGTCATGTGACCTGAGTACCCCCATCTCTGTCCATCCATTTAATGATTGGTCATTTCTGCTTATCCGATGACTACTACAACAAAAATGCCCATTCCGGTTTTTCTAATTTTTCTAGCTGCCCTGTCGCCCTTCTCCGTGACCCGTCGCATTGGCCACCCATACCAGAACCGCACGCCACCCAAGAGGAAAAAGCCCCGCACGTCCTTCAGCCGGGTACAAATCTGCGAGCTGGAGAAACGCTTCCACCGGCAGAAGTACCTGGCGTCGGCCGAACGCGCCACCCTGGCCAAGGCGCTCAAGATGACAGACGCTCAAGTCAAGACGTGGTTTCAAAATAGGCGGACAAAATGGCGGTAAGACTCTACGCTGCTGAGCGCATACAAAACGCAAGAATTGCCAAAATTATGCCGTGAGCAAATGGTTGAAGGAAATTGCTGTTTCAAATTTTCTATTCCTTTTCAAATGAGTAAAATGATGAGACTAAAAATGGAAGATAATCAATTCACAGCTTAAGATTTGTCCTGTTCAAAATGGTTGACCATTGAGAGCTCATTGAAAACTGAAAGAATCTGCATTACCGCACTTCATGCTGTTGGATGGTCTCTTGATGACTGGCAGTCTAATAAGTTTGTTAAGCACTCTAGATAATTAGAACCCATGAAAGGTGATCCATCAAAACAGCATGTGCACTTTTATCCAGTCCTAAATGGACACTCTGTTTTGCCCTCAAATCCAAAGTAGCTTCTGATGTTGCACAAAATGGCCGTCGCGGTTTAAGCGTCGGAGGCGCCTCGCGACACGCCGTGCGCCTTTTTATTTTGCTTAGCTGGGCGGGCGGCGGAGGCCAGTTCACTTGACCAAGCACAATTACCGGAGCCTCCTAAAAGGCCTTTTAGAGAGTTGCTGCCCGCAGCAATACTCAAAGCCTCTCACCGGAGACACGTGCATTCCCTTTACTTCATTCTAGCCGCTGTTTGCAATCGTTTGGAGGTGAACGTGTGATAAATCCAATTACCCCGTGCCCTTAAAGTGACAGCACCTTTTAAAAGCTTATTTGAAGCCACATGGCGTTTGGACAAAAATTCTCATTTTTGTTTTGGTTGTCAAGTCAGCAAAGAAGAAAGCTGTTTACAGCGCAATACTGTCACTTATATAATACGTGTTTTATAGGTATCGGAAAATATTTTCCAAAAATTGAAGAACAAATAAACAAGCTGTGAATGAGAGTATGCGGGTATATCAGGTTGGACTGTTTTATGACAGCTCTACTTGATGGCCGTACATAACGTGGTTATCTGACGTTTTCTTTTATGATTTTGCTGTGCATCATCACAATGTTTACTGTGATGTTGTTAATCACTCCGTATTAAAAAAAAATACTAAAACTAATTCAAACTATACTAAAACAAAGCACCCCCACAAATAAATACAGCTAGTAAAAACTAGGGATGTTTGATACCATACTTTTCAGACCGAGAGCAGTACGAGTATTCACTCGGAGTACTCATATTGACTACCGATAACGCTCTCACTTTTAATATCAAATTAATTTGACACAATGACAAAAATTTGTCAACAGGGATATTTCCAATGCAGATGACTTGGCAACGTATATCATAGTGCCAATGACAGCAGAGGATGACTTCCTCTCTTTTTTTTGGCCTAAAGTCTCAGTTGTAATATTCTGAGTACCCTAAAATAAGGCTGGTATTGGGCGTCGGCATCAAGTACTCGCCAGTCCCTAATAAAACCAAATCCAAAATGACAGTCTAAGTACGACTCAAAACTAACTGAATTTGAAAAATATCCCCTCCCCCAAATATACAATAAAAGATTACAAAACTTTAATATCATCTCAAAGCACCACTCTACTGCATGCACTATTTAGTGTTTTTATTAGCATGCGCTAATTAGTAATTATAATCAAACCCCTTTGCTCTCAAATTGGTCATGAGTTATTGAATATTAAAAAAAAAAGGCAAAGCTGAACTCTAGTGACCCGACACAGCAAAAGTCAGTTTCAATGCCTAAAACTAAAATGAGCATGAACAAAATGGCGTGTCACAACGAATAAGCGCCCAGGCCTTAACCCACTTCCTCGAGTCGTTTGACCAAGATTGATACCGCCGTGGTGGTGGCAGTGAGCACCTGCTAGCCTCAACATGAGGGATGCGCTTGCGTGACGAGCACGCTAACTAACAAGATGGTGATCGAATCAGCAAGCAGCCAACCACATTATGGTAATGCTGTTAGCAATAACACGTGGCTAATGGCCGCAGCTTGCTGCGAGCGCCTGCGTGAGGGCCCTACCTGCCCTAATCATTTTCTTCTTGTTGCTATTGGCACAGAATTTCATGCCAGCCCGGTTATTGATTTTTGATATGAATGTTGACCAAACCATACTATAGACTCAGGTAGGGTGCACTACTCAATTGACATCAGGAGAGGCGCTGTTGAGTCAATCGTAACTGTTTTGCGGGCTAAAGATGTTTGGGAAGTTGAGCTTGCAAAAAACCCCCAAGAAATTTACTAATAACGTAAAAAAAGAATAAACACTTCACCCCTTAATGATGAAAACAGCAATCCACAAAGTGAATAACTTTCCCATCAATAAAAGTATGCTTGCTTGAAATATTATACAATATTACAATTTCTAACGCATGAAAGGGGAGTGAATAGAATAAAAAGGATGATTCAATGTGCCATCAAGTTTATTTATTATGAATGTATTAATCACCTTTTTTTAATGGAAATCTCTTAATGTTGCGCAAGTTGAATCCACGTGCTGCTGTTTTGGTTAGCAACCAACACATTCTGCAGTTCAGTCTTTTGCCTCAAGCTGCTCTTGGGCAGCATCTGAGTGTCGTGGGTGATTCCAGCTCCTCCCGACACGTCGTACAGGATGCGCCTCTCCATGTTAACACGTGTAACGCAGAGTCGCCCACCTGCCTACCCGCCAGTCACGTTCCCTCCTCACTAACACCTGTCACTCATCCAGATCAGCTGTCATCTCACCCCTGAATCCCCCCCTGACACAGGTGGCGAGGAAATAAAAATCCTAATGTGCAGCTTTGTCGCGTCAACCACCAAGCAACACTTTTCATGTCAACATGGCTAACAGTCATTTGGATTTACACCTATCGTCTGCTCTTTGACTATGTACACCTAACTCATGGTTTCAACTGCAAACACGTCACAAATTCTGATTCCATAACATATTACCAGATCTTTGGTGTCACCCAGTACTTTCGTACCCAACCAGGAGACAGACGGCGGAGGAACGGGAGGCCGAGAGGCAGCAGGCCAACCGGCTCATGCTTCAGCTCCAGCAGGAAGCCTTCCAGAAGACCCTGAGCCAGCCCCTGCAGCCCGATCCGCTCTGCCTGCACAACTCTTCCCTGTACGCCTTGCAGAACCTGCAGCCCTGGGCGGATGACAATAAGGTGACGTCCGTCACCTCCGTGGCATCTGTCGTGTGAATGTGTGCGCACGCGAGTGTGTCTGGGTAGGGATTCTGCGACGTAGAAACCAATGACTCACGACTGACAAAGAGTTCAGGATATTAGGCTTTTCAGTAATGGCCTTTATATATTTGTTCCTAACTTTTTGTGAGTAGTCTATGTGTTGAGTCGTTTTCCTGCCTTACACCACATTTCCGCTTTCCCTTCAGCTGACGGTCTAAAAAGCCAGGAGGGACCCCCTAACTAATGGACACCTGTGTACATGCCCACCTATCAAGCCCCCCCCCCCCCCCCCCCCGTTCTATGTTCCCTTTTTACCGCTGGAACCTTCAAGAGGATGCAGAGACTTGTCTGACCATGTCTGCAAATAAAACAAAAAAAACACCAACACAAAAAACACCTGGATTCTCCCTTTGACTTTGTACAATGTAGTAATAAAAGAAGATGCATGTTTGAAATCCTTTTCTGTATGCGCTCGCTGGGAGTTCTGCTGATTAGCAGTGCCCCTAATGGACATGGACTTTCTCATGATTGTCCATTTAAAAATAGTGTTTTATATTAAATGATATTGTGACTTTTTTTTGAAATGATGAGAACGTTTCTTGCTTTTCTTGTCTCATTGTATTATGGATCCGAGCCTTATTATCGAAAAAGCACTTCAACAAAACAACTGTCGCTGAACAAAGTGTTAGATTACATGAATATAAATCAAACAGAAAACCACAAAATGAGTTTAACATAATTCTAAAAAATAATACATAAATAAGATTAGAGATTATGATTTGAGAAAACACTAAAATAAGGCCTCGAGTACCATGCTGTGTGGAACACCAAGAAAGGGTTTTAAATCTGGTTTTCAAAATGGAAAGCAAAAGAACTTGTGTAATTTTTACTGGAAGGTCTTCCACTTGGACTTTTTATCTTCAGGAGCGGCTTGTCAGACCACCTGAGGAACGGGGTCAAGAGTGTAGCTCAAAAGGGTCAAATCCAAAGATTGAGGGATTCGTTTTGGGATGACTCTTATTAGCCTTCTGTTGTCGTTAAAGTGACCGAGGGGGAGACAGCAAGCAGCCATAAACATTCCGTTATCGGACGATCCATCCTATCAGACAAATGTTTTTTCAGACAAGTCATAACAAAAGATTAGTAATCTGGAAGGTGCAGTAAACACCTCATTCAGGTTCCTTGCTCGTAAATGAGCTTCCGGCCTTGTGACATCACGCCAAACGGTCATGCCTTTGCCTCTTCTTCACCAAAATAAATCAATCTTATCTTTTATCTTAGTAGATGAGTATTTTCTAACTGCAAAAATTTCGCTTTTTTATATAAATTGCTATAGTTTTTTGATGATATAGATGTAAAAATAAATTGGGGGTGGGTTGTTACATCAAGGGGAAAAAAAGTCAACCTTACAAGACTAAATGACACACTAAAGCTTTCCCAATAAATGTCTAGTAGGTTTGGAAAAGACGTCAACGTTTATCCATCAGCTGGCTTCTTGCTGCTGCGGAAAGGCCGAAGAAGTGCTCACCACCTGTCTAGAACGGCAGCCATCCCCGAAAACCCCCGTGTGGCGCTGGGCTCGGCGTTCCATCGTTATTTTGGGCGTCTCGCTCGGTCGGGATCCTGTCAGCAGAGGCCCGGTTTCCAGGTGACGCCTCCCTCTGCCCTCATTTCCTCTGCTGCTTTCATCCGCCTGTCTCGGCCGCCTTGGAAGACGTGACTTGGCTCAATTTGGAAAAATTCCTACCGTGGCTGTTTTCATAAGACTGCATTGTACTTTACTGCAGGTGCTTAAATTTTTTTTTTTTTTTTAATCCCTCCTCGTGGCGCTCTCAACCCCCCCCCCCCCCCCTCTTTATGAACAAACAGTCAAGCCCCAGCTTCGTATCAGACTTCCTATCTTGTTATTGTGGGACAACCGGACAACTGTTTCGGAACAGACCGTGTGTCACGCTCGGTCTGCGGCCGTCACTTGTCGCCATTTTTTGGAGACGTTTAACTCATAATCAGGCAGGCCATTGAAGAGTCCACGGTTGACTTCGCAGAGCTCAGAGGGGACGCAGACAGGCTGACTGTAAACACTGATGCAAGCTGCCGGTATTGAATATTTAAGTAAGGACAGACTCCCTGGGAGAAGGCTTAACCAAACATTTTTAGCCATACACCCAGATGGCCTATCATATCGGGCCAATATTGACCTGAAACCTATTTCGACTGGCTAATAAAATTACTGTACCAATGTTTTTTTTTCTTTTAGTTGAATGCACAGAAAATGATTTGCAAACTCAGTCTCACAATTGACATAATAAATATGTGACCTTGTGTTGAATCTTCCAATCCAAATGTTTATTCATATAATCAACTTAGTCATGCAAGCCAATATTTATTTAATTCAAATGACAATTCAGCTACATGATGCTTATGTTTGTTGTTGCTTTTTTTTTTGCTAAATTAAGACTTATTTACATAACAAATCCAAACAAGAAATCACCCTCGGCGTAACTGTTTATCCCTTAATAATCCACGTGTAAAATTCTGGATTAGGTGTTGCTCCCAGTGCAACATTTGCTACTTTACAGACAATGCAGTGCTTCATCAGGCTGTCTAAATAAAGATGTAGCTTATCTAACATGTTTATTTAACTGTGTCTCGACCCGGCCCATTGCTTCACTGCACCAAGCCATTCCCAGCTGTTGTGTGCAGCAACTGCCGTTTGGTCACGTATTAAAACTTTGGCCGAATGTCTCTTTTATTAATGCAATACATACGAGTTGCTGCACGTCAGCAGCTCTGTGGGTTTGATGAGGTTCCTAAAAGCCGTAATAAATGTACATCGAGCATTTTGGCATCTCTAGCTGACCTATGCCAAACGTTACAATGCTGGTTGTCATGATTAGTCTGATTTCTGATCTTAATTCATTCACCTCCTTATCTTACATAAAAAGCAAATTACGATTGACATTATTCAAAACTAATTTGTTTTTTTCTCTTTCAGGAGTTTAGATTGGACTTTTCTGCTGATAAGTCATCCTATGCTTTTCTGAAAAATAGTTTCATAGAGTCATACAACGTAGCAACCAAGGTATTGGTGGAATTAGCTTCATGCTATTTTCATTAGCGTATGCTTGAGGCTGGGCCTTCCGCCATCATAAATCTGTTAAGTACACAGGCCATATTTTAAGTAATATTTCAGGATCCCTATTAGTCACCCAGTTGTAAAGAACCTAAAGTTGCTATCTGTTGGCAAGCCTCTTTGATAATTTTTTCACATTTTTGACGTGAGCACCACGTTTGTTAAAATTCACTCACAACTTCCTCTGAAATGTTTGGTGATGCTTTTGAGTAATTATTGAGGCCATTTTTTATTCCGTTTTTTTATTCTTGAACAGCGAGTCTCTCAGCCAAGACGTACCACTTTAAGACACATCCTCGACACCAATTACTACTTACATGTTACCTTTGTCATCATCTTGTGGAATCTTAGAGAATTACAGAAAGAGCAAAATACAGAAATATCGTGATCTTTTTTTAAGCAAATACCCAAGGTTAGGTTCCATAAAAGATGCAAATAGGTGAATAACACACCGCAAACAGGAAATTGTTCAATGTAGTACATTTCATATGTATGTATATCAATTTCAGCCGTTGCTTGAAAGAAAAAAAAAAGGCGTTGAGTGAACCGCCGACGTGCAGATGTGCCTTGCCTTCAAAGCGATCGGCCATGCGTAAAGACAAGTCATTCCTGACAGGTCAAAATCTGCACTTTTGGCTCCCGCATGTGACTCAACACCTGCTGTGCAAACGCGGTGACATGAGGCAAGAAAGGCAACTGACAAGCCATTCAGCTGGCTGGCGTGTCACATTTGCACTTGGAGCGGACACGGTTCGGCAGCAATTAAAACATAGGAGAGGTCAAAGTGATCTTCACACGCTCAATTTAAGAAGAGACATTTATAAATGTACAGTATGAGATTATTTTGAAAATGCACAGGTCATTTCAACAGACAATGATGCAACAAATCTGGAGAAAGATAAGAGATTTTAATGATGCTTTTCTTCTGCCATCTTAACAAGCATCAACGTGTGCCAATCAAACATAAAGAGGTATTTTAAAGCTGTTCTGTTGTTTAGGTTTGCTGATGGATGACAGGTTGTAATTTAAATCGGAAGAATTGTCACAAACAATTCTCAGTCCAGAGATTTTTTTGGAGAGATGTGTGCTAATTCATTTTGCCTTGGCACCTCTGTATATATTAGAGATTGTACTTTTAGTTGTACGAAAGGAATTCGAACAGTAGGCCTCCTTTTGTTTTCACGTTTTTTTTAAATCGGCTCCACTTTACGACAGCGCTCTCTAGCGTTCAACTACAGTAGATTTCAAATGTTCTTTGCCCCGCCTCTACATTGACTCTATTGGCTCAAACCATTGGCGCCGTGACGCATCCTCTCCTGCATCTCCCATTGGCTTAGTGACGCGTCGGTCAAAGCGACGTACGGAAGTAAAACCCCCACACCGCACACAACAAAGATGGAGGGCGATATTTCAGATATGAACAGACCTCAAATGTATTTATTTGGTAAGCTCTAACCTTCATAAAACGAATTGGTTTTGTATTTTCACCTGACGCACATAATAGGTTTACCTAATAGACGCTGCTAGTGTAACAGGCACATTTACCTTAACCTCAATTGTGATCTTTTGTTAGCTAGCCGGAGGATAAAGGACATAATATGGCAAGCAGGCTTACCTCAAGTTACTCCACGTCTTTGCAGACCTGCAGTGTGCACGCACGTAGTATTCGGTAATGTCCCGTCGCATGTCTTTCTCCAGGTTGTACCCTCAAATCGGACAAACGGGAGTACAAAGTTGACGTCGACGACGATGAAACGGAGCAACAATTGTCCCTCAAAGCGGTAAGGCGTCCTTCAAAAGTGTAAATTGGCGTCGCCAAGTGTAAGAAAAACAACAGAAAGACAAAAACAACAACTTTTGTGTTCGTTCACAATTCCTTACCTGGAGCTCAAAACACACACGAATCCGCGTCAGCTTCGACTGGCGCCCATCTGGCAGCTTTCCGTTAGGGGCACGTGATCATGGTTGGTTCACCTGGTCTTTAATTGCATGGATAAATTAAATGACTACATTTTAAAGGAAACATGTTATGCTTCCTTTCATCCTTCTTCTACACTGCCTAAAATTGTTGAGTGAGCTGTATGTTCCAGCTGCCTTGGATTGAGACGCAACATAGCCATATCTCATCCCAACCCGAACCCTAACCTATTGTTAACACACAATGAAAACGCCATAGACAGTGGCTGGGTGGCCAGGACAAGCCACAATTATTCATTTTTTCACGATTATTCATTAATATTCTTAGTGTATACAGTAATCCCTCGTATTATCGTGGATAATTGGTTCCCAAAACCAACCGCAATAAGTGAAATCCGCGAAGTATGGTCACCAACAAGAAGTACTGGGCAGGCTAACGAGTTAGCGGAAATATGCTAATTTGCGATCGTGTTAACACGCGAAAACGGACTTCTAAAGGAATGTAAACTAACATTTGGAGCAACACTACATCGTCCTAAAGGTTAGACACGTTTCCTCAATTTAGAAGTTTTTTTTCGACTTTTAAATGTTTTTTAAATTGGAAAAGAAATCTTTGAAGTAACGAGGGATCACTGTATTTTCATGATGAACACAATTAGAGTGCACAGTGAGGTTGTGTATACGCACTAAATTGTGTTGTACGCTGAAACCTGCCACTCCATCAGGCTTGCCTGGGGGCTGAGGCTGAGGACAAGTTCCACATGGTGGAAGTGGAGGCCCTAACCTACGATGGAAAGGCCACAAAAGTACCGCTCGTTGTGCTGAAGCCATCCGTCTTGCCGTCAGTGAGTAAAAAAACAAACCCAAATCTGTGCTTGGCTGCTTGTGTGATGTGTCCTGTTACAGAAATTTAATAGGAATATCATCTGATTTTCCTAGATGGGTTTAGGCGGATTTGAGATCACGCCGCCAGTTACATTGCGCCTCCTGTCAGGTTCCGGCCCAGTACACATTAGCGGGCAGCATTTTGTCAGTGAGTATTAACGCGTCATTATTCTTCACAGAATTTTAAAAAATGTATGTATTTTAAAGTGCTATAGTTCAACATCTTACTTCATTTCCTTTGTTCCGGACTGACAGAATAGTGTGTTTCTATTATTATTAAGGTTGTGGCTTATTATTCTGTTGATTTTGAGAAAAGAATTAACACTTAACATGTCATGAACTTTGTTAAAGAAAACCAACAGTCCAGGGTGTACCCTGCCTCTCACTCAGTCATCCAGGTTAGGCTCCAAGCACACCTATGAGTACAGGCGCTAGAGAAAATGGATGGGGAGATAGCCGAGCGTGCTAAATCTGAATATAAACTAATTTGGGATTTTTGCTGTTTTGTAAGGTGTGAGGGATTCAGACAATGAAGAGGAAGAACACAACACGTCGCCGGTGAAGCGCCCCGCTGGACTGATGATGGAGAAAAGGGTTTCACAGGTGGATGGCGCAGTTAATATTTTTCAGTGGATGCTCAGGAAATGTTCCAATTGTTTTTCTACTGACTTAAGCGTGCTACTCGCATCCTGCCATTTCACTTGAGGTGTGTAGGCAGAAATGATCATATTATACTGATTTCCATTTCATTTTCATGAAAGCTGTTTATTTTTTTTCATACTAAAAATGTAACCTGGTTTCTCTATCTGTACCAGCAACATATGGTGACAGGCAGAACGAATAAATGCTCTTCAACTAGGTGGCAGAAGGTACAATTAACCTGTGTATCCACTTTTTGCCACGTGTGTAGCAGAATAACATTAGCTTTGTGTCTCGCTGAACGACCCAAATGTCACACGGAGTCAGCAAATTGAAAACGAGATTATCTTAACCAAACTCGATATTGATTTGCCATAGTAAATATTGAACAGGTTTTACATTTACGATTGTGGTTGTCTCAAAATCAATCCAATCATTGCTGCGTCTACTCTGCTTAAACACTTCATGGTTTGCATGTGAAAACTCGATTCGCTCCTTCGCTTTGCAGAAAAAGCTCAAAATGGACTCTGATGAAGACAGCGATGAAGATGATGATGAGTATGTTTATCTCCCTAATGTTGATAATCTGGTCAGCCAAGTTTATCAGCCTCAATCTTTACATTACCTTTTGCTATGTTCTAGTGATGATGAAGACGACGACAGTGATGACGTCATGCCCCAGAAGAGCGTAAAAAAAGTAAGACCGAACGATTTGGCTTTGCTGTTTAGATGAATAATTAATTCTCCTCACCAAATGAAAGAAAATGAGGCCGCATGTGTCAAAAGGACTTGTTAGTCCTTGGTTGTCCACTTGGTGTCAGCATAGGCAGAAGCTTCTACCTCAAGTTATTTTGCAACATTTTATTTGTCTCCTGCCCCGCCCACCACTTCTGCAACCACTGACCGTCCATCTTGCCCCCCCCCCCCCATCTATGAGTTTTCCATCCTGTTCCCGCTTTTGCCCACCTGTTTTTGAAGACTAAAACACAGGGTTCGCGTGGCGTAATGATCGGATTTCTCCTCTGTAATCTACGGGCGGGAATTCTCACCGTCTCACTAGCAGGACGGCACTATTTCATGACTACGCTCACACCCATGTGGACACCGTGTATGCATGAGGTTTTTTTTGCAGTAACTTACTGCATCAATCTATACAACCAATGTGCAGTGGAACCTCCAAAGCTGAACACTGATTTACTTCGAGGGTAGTAAATTATAACTCGTATTAGGAAAATGATTTTTTATATCTCATTTTTTATATATACACACCTAAATATGGCCAAAAGCTTGAGTTTGAGTTAAATTGTTTGTGTATGTAAACTTTAATTATAAGTCACAACAACCTTTCCCAACCTTTTAAGCAGGTACTATTTTTTAGAAATATCTTTTAGTCATGTCTAACTTTTGGGCGTTAATTTTCAATGAAACCACACTTGGGGAAACAATGACAAAAGTTGTAGATTTGAGCCTTTCCCATGTTTTAAAAGCCACCCCCCCCCCCCCCCCCCCTCCAAGATTAGCACACACTTTCTCCCTTGCAAGCTTTAATATAACATTTCTATGGACAATTTGGTTGTATTTAACCCTTCTACTTATCTTTTTTAAAAATTGGAAGCAATGAATCCCCTTCACAATGCAGACTCAATTGATGACCCCCCCCCCTCTCTCTCCCACGCACACGCCATAAATAAAGCCGTGTAATGAGAAATAAAAAGCATGTAACTGAGTAATTTATTAGATCAGATTGTCATTCCACTTGTGACGTCGCAAATCTTGCAGGGTGCACAAGCACACTTGCTCACTACCTTCTGAGCTGGAGTCTTGCAGGTTTTGCTGCCATCACACACGATGCTGGTTTGAAGTTTGGGCTATTGCTTTTCCAAAACTCCAAATTGTTGCATTTTGCAGGTTCCAATGTAGATTTCAGTCTTAACACAACTTTTTTTCTGCAAGCCTGCATATCTTCAGCCTTCTGTCATCCCACTGTTAATATGATTGTTTTTTTTTTTTAAATCGTCTCTTGTGCCATTTCAGCCCCGCACCTGGCCCTCGCCTTTGAACACGTTTTGCGTGTCTCCGCAATCGCTTTCAAGTGCATGTGTGTGTGTCTGTGCAATTGGCCCAATTTCGGCAGGTGATTCCTCCTGGCTTTGACAAAATCACGCGGGTCCAAAAAGAAACGGTGCCAGGGCGAGAGATCAAAGCGGGGCAGATGCGCATACCTGCGACATGAGCGCTGATCCTCGCCTTGGGGTCGGATGACAGCTGAGCGTGTCTGTCACCTGTTGATTTATTTATTCTGTTGTCTTCACCCTCCTACGTCACCCGAGCCCACGGCTTCACGCTCCTTGATAAGCAAATAAAGCAGATACCTTGATGATGGGTGAAACTGCATGTAAATAATCTTAGACAATCAGCGAGTGGGTTGATATTTTTGATTTTCAATTTTTCATTGCACTTTCACAATGAATAAGAATGTGAAACTGTCTTTAAAGTGCGTTTGACGGATTTGCTTGATTTTTAATGATCACATTTAGTGACGGAGAGGTCTTCAATTTGATTGAGGTTGTCTCAAATTTGCAGAATTCTTGATTCAGTTATTACATTAGGTTAGCGGATTGCTGTTAATTGGCTAACTGTTAGCTCGCCTCCGTGTTAAGTGCTTGGGCGTTAGTCGTAGAAAGTTGTTTATGAATGTTTCTGCGTTTTGTTATTCAAGAAAGCTTCTGGCATCTAAACACTTAAAGGTTTGTCAGAATTTACTCGTTCTAGCCACTGAGCCCAGTGTGTGCTATGGAATGCCCTGGCAATTTGCTTTTCTACATGGAACACCCAATAGAGCAAGCCCCAAACTTTTCATAACTTTATAAGAGCTTGAGTGTTTTGGAAAGGTTTAATTAAGGTAGTTGTCGAAGATAGCGGCAATCCCAAACATGTAGCGCATTATGAGCACAGTGTTCCACCTTTAGCATGTTGGCTGTGTTACAAACTTTTTGACTGTACCGCAGCTCATTTTCCAGCATGCATTGTTTCCTCGTCAATATTGAAACATGACAGGTGTGTTGTCATGACCGAAGCGTTCTCCGCTGTTCAAAACGTCTCGTAAATGCCGTCACTTGATCTTTCCAGAAGTATCGCTTCAGGAAATGACACGCATAATGGTGTTGTAGTCGTTATGTCAACACGGGCAATTACACTTGCAACCCGCTCCGAGGCGAGGAAAGCATTTGGCGTTCGGGAAACGGGAGTTAGTAGATAATCGTGCAGGTAAACTCTATCGATAGAAACCTAAATGGAAGACCTTCGGTGCTTATTTTATTAGCAGCGGTCATTTATGTTTTCTTTCCCTTTATGATTTTTGTCCCCACCACCACCATAGGGCCCGGAAATATCAGAGAAGGCTAACAAAAGTTGGATGAAACAAAATGGCCCTGCGCAGAAACCATCAGGATCCGGCGCGAAACCACAGTCTAAGGTACCTAGTCTTAATGACCATCTCCTTTCATTAACTAAATCTAATGAATGAAAATCAGTTTTACCCTACTTGTGCTCTGGAAAGTGATAAGCGCATTGTAACTAGCGCAACCTGATGGTAAATTTCTAAGGGGGAATGTTTTGGGCGGTTGCCTCTCAAAGCCCAAATCTTGAACCCTGCCTCTTTCTTAAGCAAACACACCTGACCTCTAAAATGGTTTCCTGGGGCAAGGTTTAAACCCGTGACCCTCTGTCCCGACCCCTGCGTTTTGGGTTGCAGCCACCTTTTGATGGCCCCCGCCAGCCCACACGGCAACACGCAACACCAGGGGAATACAAATTGGCCGCCTTCCTCGCACGTTTTGCATAGCATTTGATCAAACGGCTTTGACAGGAACAAAGATAAGGCGGTTCGCCACAAAGACAAAACACCCAGACCAATTGCTGCTTATCTGACCCCGAGAGTAAGGTTGTGATTTGTGTGAAACACCAAGAACATAACTCCCAAGATGAGGAAAAGGGGGCTTTTGCACCTCAGGAACTTTACCCCAGAACTGCAGTGGCAGGAGACTTTGCCCTTTGGTTACCAAATTTTAACGGCATATACCAGAAACGTGGAGTTTTTGGCACCATGATAAGAATCAAGCAATTCCAATTGGGCCTTGTGCTTGGTTTGGTCTTCATTGCAGTGTGGAATCCATCGCCCTCTCTCCTCACGCGCTCTCTCGTCATGGTGAAAATGGTTATTTGGTAGACGTTGCTGTCGGGAAGCCCCAGATTCTTTTGGAAATCCATCCCGTGATTCCAAATTTTGAATCGAGACACAGTAATGTCTCAAGAGCCCATGGCCAAAGGAAGTCTGCCAGTTTGGTTTGAAATGGCTATGAGTTATGAGACAAACATCTGCTCAAGTTCTTTTTCAGTTGCTTCCAAATTTCAACTATCAGAAAGACGGGTGACACTAAATTGCACAAAAAAAAAAGAATTGCCCTTGGAGGGAACACGATGACAGTTTTATGATCGGCAATAAAACAACCAACTCCACATCACTAAATTTTTGCACAAAGGCGCAAGGGTCTGTTCATGGCACGCGATTTAAAATGATGTTCGGCCACCACACCTTTTAGGTCTCTCTTCTGGGGATTATCCAAAAGTTGCCAAGACCGTCCGACCGGTTTGAGTCTTTGGCCCGTGGAGCTTCGCCTGTTTCTGTCGCTTCTCTTGTACCGAACAACTGTTGGTTCTTGACAACCTCTTCACACCCCTCGCTTCCTGGACACACCTTCTCCCAATTGCTCTCATTACCAGCGTTTGATGTCTGGTGCAGCTTGCGCTTCCAGATGCCCCCGAGGAGCGAGGAAGAGGGCGTGAATGTCTGTTTTTTCTCTCCTAAACGCAGGTGACTGGTCATTAGATTGCCTCGTCAGATCCGCTGCCAGCACTGCAGTTCTCACCTCTCGCGGCCCAGCGTGTCGCTGCACCTTCTTGCGTAACTGGGCTTGTCATAAGAATCAACAAAGTCGCAGAGATCCAAAGTCCATTTTTCTTCCAGCTGGTTTTCTTTAGATTGATGAGTTTGGAGAAGTTATGCCTTAAAGCAGACGTCAGAGTTGTAAAGTCGTTAACCACTTTGCTCAGGCTTATCCCAGAGGATGACTCATTGTTTTTAGCAGCTGATTGACATGTGTTAAAACAGGTGCCTATCTGGATAGCATTAAGTGTAAAGATTTTTTTTTTTATGTGGGTATGACTCGTCAGATTGGAACTAACGCGCATGAGAACCTTCAAACAGACCAACCCACTGAATGACATACATGACCCCCGTATCCAGAAACATTACATGACATCATTATGACAAAAGGACGAGTCGCCGCCTGCACTCCCAAGCAGCATTTGAAAGCGGTAACTTCTTCCTGAGACCACTAAGTTGCTTTAGTGCGACATTTAAATGGTGGATTTAAGAAAGCACCACTTCCCGACACAGGTACGACACTGATGAGATCACAAACCCAAACATACAACATGCTCATAATTGATTTGCTCCCACTGGCGTTTTCTTTGACTTTGACAGTAATTAATCGAATATATCAATTATCATAAAGATTGAAGCAAAAGTCTTGCCATAAATCTCTGTATTGACAAAAAAACCACAATTTGACCCGAGATGCAATTCACGCAGAGTTGCCCAACACGCACTTGACAGCAAACTCTGCACGCTCATTCGCGACACCCACGTCACTCACCAGGCTCATACTCTGTCACATACATAGATAACTACTACAGTAGATAGTGTGAAGATGGCATCGGTTTTGTACAATTTGAAATGCAATCAACACTTCTTGACCAAAATGTGCCTCTGAAGTCGTAAATATATTGTGAACTGTCAGCCAATCGCACAAGACCTGAGCTAGGATCATCTCTTGTTATGTGTTGTGCATTAGGTGGCAAAAAGTCATACAGGACAACAGTCTACTAAAACATTTTTATTTTTTCCCCACCCTTGGTCAAAATAATGTGCAGCCTCAAAGAACATATGCAGGTTGTTCAATTAATCACAGTTAAGAGCAGAAATTGCTTGTGTGCTTGATTGAAGTTTTAATCGACGTTAATTCCCAGGGGGGGAATTTGTTTGGCAATCAGAACAACCAGTGCAGCTATTGAATACCAGACATGCTTTGCCTCTTGCTTTGGTTGCTTTTAGCCTCCTATTTGTAAAGGATTGCGGGCTGTTCTGGTTGATTGAGGTCTGTTAACGTGCGCACAGCTTGATGAACCAGGGTTGACATAACACACAACTTATCAGTGATTGCGCTTACTTGCTCTTGTTGAGCCACATCTCCTCAGGACTATGTGGGTTTGCAGAGTTCTCGTCGTCAAGCTAACCCCCCCCCCAGGGCAAACTTGATGAGCAAAGGTGTTGCAAAAACATGTTTGCTTCGGATGGAAGGCGACCGATTGCGTCAAATGAGTGTGCTTGCGATTAAGTTCCATGTCTTGTGGCATCTGTAATCAGCGTCTGGACCAGATGATAAAGCTCGTGTGTTTATCAGCTGTTTTAGGTCTACAGCTGGCCTTTGGTGCTGGCTTATGTGGAGAGCTGCCTGTAAATAATAAATGTAGTGGATTTGGCTGGCCAGCAGCCAGCGGCATATGTGCTCTTTGTCTGTAGCGGGGCACTTGTGCGCCAAGTTTTCCTTTTCATTTCGACCTTTTGATGTAGGCTGTAAAATACAGGTCTCGCGGAGAAAGCGACAGATGACAATATTTTTTAAACATTGACTAATCTTCCAAATCTGATGTCTTATCATATTCCTGAGATTGGTCCATGTTTTCAACTGTGTAGAATGACTTTATTCTCAAAGAGAGACGATGCTGTCTTGCACAAATGACGTGACGGTTTTTCCGGCCAGAAAAAAAATCCGGAGAACTGAACTGAGGTCTGACGCTGTATCTTCCCTTTAAGCACCAGTTTCTATCCTGCACAGTTTGATCAAATTCAGCATATTTCTCCATACAGTGCTGTCAAGTTGGATGAGAGAAAAATCAGGTGTTTGCACTCGCAGCTCTGGCTCTAACAGTGACAGAAAAATGGCACTTTGCCTTGACTACCAAAAAATCTTGAGGCATTAAATATTGAGCATCAGGTGACCATGATGTCAATGATGCTTTTTCTCCTGCCTATTGCAGACTGATCCACAGAAATGAAAACCAAAGCACAACATGACTGGCCGGGACTGTGCTTGTCCACCTTCCATGAGTATCTTCTTGCTTCCTCCAAACATGTCTCTGGCTAGCGACGAAACCCTGCAATTTCTTGGGATTCCACGCTGCCTTGGCGTGCAGGGACAAGCTCGTTGGCTTGTGTAACATCCAGTCGCATCCAGTTTGCGTGCGTGTGTTCAGACACACTCTGGACGCACTTGTTAGACTGTGAAAGCTGCAGTCTTCATTCCTTGTGATAGTGTCTATGAGCTCAGCAAAGACTCAAGGTATTGAACGGAAAGGCATGTCCTAAAAAAAAAAAGGACGTACTTAAACACACATGGTGCTCGTTGGCACGTGTCTTTCATTTCTGGGGATTTGCCATTGAAGGAAACTTCAACAACTGAAACGACAGGGCTCGCCCTCCCCGACTCGCAAGTAATAATTTGTACCTGATGTATTAAAATAAAAAAATAAATAAAAAGACGCTGTAATTAGGGTACATTTTGTCGTCCCTTGTCATTCTTTTATCTCCGTCCAGCTGCTTACTCATGCCAAGGCTATAAACGCAGGCCAGACAAAATAGGTCACGATTGGGGCTGAAGCGCAAGCTGTTCTGCGATACTCATAATATCAATCCATCACCGCTCAATCCTCTATTTTACACACCATAAGCAGCTCAGATGGCATCCAGATCGTATAGAAATAAAGATGAAATAGTGCTCTAATATGTAATCTTTTGAATCTCCAGCTCTGTAAATCTCTATCTGACATCCCAAACAGCCTGTGTTATCTGGACATTATATATTTTTCCCAGACACCTGTTCCAGGAAAAGACAAAGCGCAGGCCGGCCCGTCTAAAGCTCTGTCCTTGGCCGAGATAAAGAGCAAGTTGTCGACGGCAGCCAAAGAGGTACCGCCCGCAGATTGCCGCTCTTAATTGAGTGTCTGCCGCATGGCCGACTCGCTGATTTACTGTCTTCTCGCATCAGGGGAGACCGCTGCCCAAGACGGAGCAGAAGTTTGAGAACTTTGTCAAGAGTTCCTTCAAAGTCTCAGACAGACAAGTAAGTAACTGTGACACATTTGATGTATTTTCTGGGGTGATATATTTCCTGAGTGCACATGGGTTTAGATTCCACAACTAACTGAGAGTGCTCTGGTGAAACCTTCCTGACGTTCTTTGCAGTCCAAATGTTAGGAAAGGCATACCAGAACATCTGAACTTTGGGTTTAATCAGAGGCTCTTTAAATCATGGTATATGTGCAGTTATTAGAAGGTGTGCAAACTTGGGCAACCACATTATTTTTGGATTTTTTTTGTTTTTGCTGTTGGGTTTTACAAGGTATAGGTCACATTGATGGTGGGAAAAGTCTGGAATTATTCATCTTGGTCTTTTTTTCCACAAGGGAGAAGAAAGCTTGACCTCAAACTATTTGCCGCTACTCTAAGTAATGGGCCGGTGTTGATACAAGCTATCTAATGGTATCGGGTTCTCGCGGAGGCTTCTGATAACAAACATCAATACTTAAGGCAAAAAGATATTGTGTAAGTCCTTTTTTGGCAGCAGCTGGTGCTATATTGCTGCATCTGTGAATCATCTGAGTCAGACAGAAGTATCTTGGTACATTTTTTTTATCATTCTGTAAAAGGAAATCTTATAAATCAAAAGTACCAGCCGTATCAGTACTCTGTAACGATAAGCACTCAAAGTTCCTTGGTAAGAAATGATAATTTACTATGTGTGGGGTCCCTACAGCCAAAAAGTTTGAGATTTGCTTGTACTAAATCATGAGCTATCTACTGAAGTCTTGCATTTCATCAAGCATGGCAGTGGTTGGAAGCTGTATTTCTTTCCAGGAAATGTTGTGAATCGTGTGACCTTGGTGCCATTCAGGAGGCCGCTGCCTCAAGATTGGTAGCTGGCCGGTTTGCTCGGGCTCTTGGCAGTTGCGGGGTCAAGAGCCCTTTGGCTTCATTTTAAGCCTGAAGAGCTCTTGGCCACGATGGAGTCACAGGAATGCGCCATTGTTCTTCACACGGTTGACATCCATTATGCTCTTCAGTCGGCTTCACACACACACACACACACACACACACGCAGACATCTCTTCAAGACTCCGTGTTCTCTTTGAATTATATCCATTTTGTATCAGTGGGCCCAGACCGAGTTGAGGCGGAATGGGAGTACACCTGCCAAGACCGACTCTTTCCCAGTGATTTAATGGAGTGCGTGTCTTTTGTAGCCTTAATGAAGGCACTGGTGGTATGCAGATGGTACCAGTCTCACGTTCATATTCAAGGCCTTTGACCAGCCCAGTGAAGAATCTAAATCTTCTCCACTGCTTTCTTGTCATTTTAGTGGCAAAACAACAGTCCATTGCCTTTTATTTGGCAGTGTGCAAATGAATCACTCAGAGAAGCTTCTAAGACTTCTGCAAAGTGTCAGATAGCAGTAGTGTATTCAAGACTGTTTGGACATTTATTATTTACGGTTTTGAAATTGGTTCTTTTCATCATTGTTTTTCGTAAAAAAATGAATTGCATTTTGCGGCCTTTCCCATTCTTAAAGACACACATGTTTCAAATCATCTATTCCCATCAAAATTAGTAGAAATGCAATTGATTTGTTCGGGCCCCCGACCAAAAACATCTGAATTCATTGTTGTCTTTTTCCTTTCGTAAAGAAAATGCACTCACATCATGGTCCTGTCTTGTTCTTTTTCTACTTTTTTCTTCTTCTTTCTTCTCACATACATATATTTAAAATACCTAGTGAGGATAAACAATTCAGAAAATGAATGGATGTTGGAATAATAATTTGCATGGGCGAAGCACCGCAATAACATCAAACACGAGACAAACACCGCAACGCGGCTGTTTTTTTTGTTGTTTTTTTTTAAACTGCCATTTTTGTTAACTTCCAGGGCTCCTTCAATAGCAAACTTGTCCAAAAGATTTTGTCGGATTGCAACCAAGTTTCAGCCACGTATACGAGACAGATGAGAAGTAGACTTCACCATTGCGTGTGCGTAGAGTTAAGCTGGAAAACGTTGGCCGTGTAGTGTCGAGAGCAGGTGAAAAGCCCTTTCAAGTAGCGAGGGCCCGGCTAGTGCCGGTGCTGGTCTGGGGTGGGATAGGGTGGAGTTGGTGGGGAGAGCTCTTGTTGATCCCGAGAAACATCTGTGCAAATGCTTTGGTTTCATCAGCTCGGGCTGAGATTTGTCAGACCTGAAGCACCTACTCATATACTCTGGTATGTACTACTGCCCCCACCCAAACCCCGGTCGCTCCTCAACAGCCACGAGCTGAAGTCCCACTGCCGAGACGCACGAAAACATGTTAGGAAAAGTGAGTCATGTGTCTCACGCTTGTCTTTCTCTGCATTTTTCCCCTGTCTTGCCTGTCAACCACAGGTGGTCAAGGACCTGTGGGGTTTCCTGAAGACCCTGAAGATGGAGAAGAAGTAGACGACTTCGCCACTTGAAACGCATTTCTCCGTTTTTGCATCCGTCGGGCAATTTTAAAGGCACAATCTGCAAGCTTTCCGACTTGGCCTCGTCGTAATAGCGTACGACTCGGACGCGTGGCAACACTATTTTGCTCGGAACACATTTAGCAGGAGAGTGCTTTCGCCACATGCGGAAGCCGCCCATCTCGTCAGTCCGCACCACCTGTAGCGGAGCAAAGTGACAGCGCGGCCAGTTCAGACCTGCAGACGTGCCGCTTCCCGCATTAAATAAACAGCTACGCTAGCACGCGAGACACCTGCCGAGTTTACGCTTGCAGCGAGTATATTCGGTAGTAGGTTATCAAGAGAATTGACGTGGTAAAGGCTGGTTCTCGACTTGATTTTCTGTTCATAGCTTTTCATCCCTTATTTCAATCAACACAGTAAATACAGTGTCGAAAGTGACGAAAGAAATCACTCCTCAAATAACCCACCCCACAGAATTAAAGATTAAAAGATTAAAGTCCCAATGATCGTCACACACACACCTGGGTGTGGTGAAATTTGTCCTCTGCATTTAACCCATCCCCGTGTGATTTTAATCCATCCCCTAGGGGAGAGGGGAGCAGTGAGCAGCAGCGGTGCCGCGCTCGGGAATCAGTTGGTGATCTAACCCCCCAATTCCAACCCTTAATGCTGAGTGCCAAGCAGGGAGGCAATGGGTCCCATTTTTATAGTCTTTGGTATGACCCGGCCGGGGTTTGAACCCACAACCTTCCAGCCTCAGGGCGGACACTCTACCACTAGGCCACTGAGCTATATATATATAATAATCAAATATATTTGAGGAATTCCAGCTGTGACTCCTCCTCTGAAACTAATATGGTATCAATGTGTACATTTTGCAATGATTTGTAGTTTTCTTTCTTTTTTCCCAACCAGGAACTGAAACTCCTCTTTTTTTGACACATTTTTTAAGACAAAAAAATCAAAAGAGTTTGAAGTTAACACAAAAGGGTGTAAATCCTACAACAGTAGCTATAAAAAGGCAAAGCACCTGCAGATGTCACATTTATTGCATGCAGGCGCTCTGAGATATTTAATTATGTGCACGCTGAGATTGGCATCTCGCTTTACTCGCGCGTTACGCCGAAGACTGACTGCGGAAGGTCCGCACTTCGGCAGCGCCGCGCGTCCCTGCCAGACGCAATCATGATAATGCAATAGGAAAGAAATATTGCAGAATGTGCCTTTAAATGTCTTTGCTCCAAACTGATCTACGTCCCATTTTTCTGTGAATGACATCTTTTTGTTGCGTTACATTTTTATACATGCTTGTACAGTTTTTGTGTATTTTAGCTATGTCGGGCCCCCAAGTCACGGTTTAGATCCTTGAAGTTCTAAAATCTATTGATTGGCCAAAAAGGATTTTAAATAGAAACAAACATATTCTGCAAATACCCTTGCATATCTTTCTGTCTTTTTCACGTGTGTGAACCCACTTTTTTCTTTTCACATTTGATGTTCTTCCAGGAAAACACCTGGTGCTCATAGAGCTTGTTTTTTTTTTCCCTCAACATATTTGATACATACACCATTTCGCTTCTATCTCAGATAGCTTCATACAGCAGAATCGTCTGATGTTCCAATAGCTTGATTGTCGAGAACATCCACACACACTTCTTACAGGATCAAAAGAAAATCGCCATTTGTGTCCTTACTGCGCTTGTGTTGTTAAACACGTAAGAATATCTCCCCTCGTACCAAAAGGGTATCTCAACTGCTGGGAAAAAAAACACATAGGACTAGCTAGAGGTAGGCGAACTGTTAGTTTGTCTCATAACTACATTGGTTTCAAAATCTGACTTGCAATCTTGAATACTGAACCGATTTAACGTCTACGATTATTAACCGTCGACCATTTTCTGAGCAAAGGCAGTCTGATTATCTTTGTGTGGTATATAACTCGCGTTATGTCATCATTTATGTCTAGCAACAGCACGAGTTGCGTCTTAATTGGCTATCTTCCCGGTCTAATTAGATTACTTACCGAGCTGATCGTGGAGGAAAAAGGTCAATCGTCACACATCCCGCACCGTTTGATAAAGTCGCTCAGGATAATCGTTCAGACTTTCAGAATCAGGCATTTGGTTACTTTGATCACAAGAGAGAAAATGCTCGATGGCCTCCATCGTCATTATGCATGTATCCCGCTTAAGAAATAATATCAATATGAGCCCTTTAAAACCAACACAGATGTGTTTACTTAAAAAAAAAAAACTAAAAAAAAAACACATCATTAGTCGCAGCGGTACATTTACAAGTTAGCCATTGTATATTTTAATGTACCTGCTAATGGGAGAATCCTATGATTAAACGAGATTGTCCTCTTTACTACCGCACGATCATGAGGGATTCATCAGAGTATGACATGAGTCAAAAATGATGTCACCCCGATTGAAAGTACACAAGGCGCTGTAATTGTTTGCACTCTTGAATGTCTCGACGGCTACAAGCGTGCTCTCAATCGGCGCTTATTGTGTGTTTACGGCGCCGTATAATACCTTTTTACGAGCCAAGTGTTGGCACTGGGATGCCATCTTTAACGATCCGCGTCAATCCCTTGATCATTACGTATTTTGTCTGATCAAATAGTTACTGCAGCCTTATTAATTATCGAATTCTAAATAGATTGCAGCCTTCTTAATCATCTCATTCTAAATAGATATAGTAGCCAAGTCTCACTTTAGGCCATTTTTAGTAGAGTCGACTGAAAGAATTACGTAGTTGCTTTTTTTTTTCAATTTAATTACCTGCTTTTCTAAACGTAGTGATTGTGTGTGTACGGCAGCTCAATAAAATGTGTTTGATGAAAATACTCAACCCACATTTGTTTTAATTGTTCTTTTATATCGTTGCTAGCTTTTTTAATACTTGCAGTAGATTTCCATTTCCTGCTCTATCAAATTAAATTGATAATTTAGTAACATTGAATATCATGTAATGTCTACTTTTGTTCCATCCGTACAGCTTTAAATAAAAAGATCAGAATCGTCCTTTGGGGAATATTGCTAAATATTGTGGAAAAAAAGGGCAATACTGAGAAGCCCTTCCTTAGTGACAACACCCCTGGCACTGTTGCCGCACTTATTTTATTGTTTGAACTATGATCCAAAAGTCATTTTTGATTCTTTTACATCTTTCATCTGTAACACGATTGTACACGATTTTCTTACAATAAATAAATTTTTGCGCAGTCACTAAATTATCACAGAGTTGCTGGATTGTGATAGCATCGCCTCAGGAGTTACCCTGCAATTAATTAAAAAGTGACTACTTTTACTTTTTTGTTTACGTTGGTTACGTTCTCAGTGACAACGTGCAATGCTTAGAAAAGCTGCGAGTGATATTTTGAGTCTAGTTTAGTCAACAGTATTTCTTAAGGGATGAAAATGAAATGATATCAATTTGGAAATCTACCAGCTTTGGAGGTCTCACTTCAAATCTTTTCTGGCTCAATATTAGAGATCATTTCATGCGTGACTACTTGTAGTGTGGATTGGATAAGGTGGAGCTTTAATTTGCTGTAACATATGCCCAAAGAAAATCGTCATTAAAGTCTTAAGCAACTTAAAAAAAATGTATTTGTATTATTGATTTATTGTTTGTCTTTTAATTTAATTTAAGTCAAGTGTAGATTTGACACATTCCATCAAGAGGTCAGTTTAACTTTTTGTTTTCCACAATCATAAGTGGGAAAAGTGTGTTAATTTGTCCTCATGTTTGGCATCCATCTTTGTCATGAGCTTTTCAAGATGCACCCCCACCACTGGATGGCACTGAAGTTCTTGGCTTTTTGATGAAACAAATTGATTACCTTGAAGTGTGACTCAGGCATGACTTCACTCCCAGGCCCAGCTGAACCTCTTTTGCCCCCCAGCCATGAGGAAGTGATGCAGCGGTGGGATGACGCACGGCGTCGTCCGCCAAAACGAAGACGGATCGTGCATGAAGCACGTGGAAATCCACCCGGCGCACGCCTCCTTTCTTGTGGTTGACTCGGAATTCAGCAGCCCCGAGGTACAGACACAAGGTTTGTAATGTGGCGTGCGCAGTTCTTGAGCGGAACTGCAATTAAGATGTAGTATAACTACAACAATAGCAACGATAATGGGAAAACGTCATTTTATCAATTCTACTTGAGGAATTTAAGTATGGCGCCAGGACATTTCCGCCAAATTTCCCACAAGATGGCCGACTTCATGTTCAGGCATGGTTTCTTGTCATGGGCCTAATAGTTTGGTGCATCTAGTCTCGAGGTGCGGGGGGACATTTTTATTTTTGTTCAGAGTATGCAAGCAAGTCTTGATCATAGTTTGAGATTATAGTTGTGATTAAACTATCAATATTTTGTAGCGGGCTCTGTCTAGGGAAGTTGCTGTACTTTAGTTTGATTTTTGAAAGATTGTGTTGCAATCCCATTAAATTGGCAATCAATAAGCGGCCTTAAACGGATGGTGACCGTTTTGACTGGAGACCCACTTGACCGAACCTCATGACCTTACAATCCACCAAAATGTAGCGCCTCAAAGTCAACCCTTGGGGCTACTGGATGAGGATTCAAAGCATCTAACCTTCAATGTTAGCACAGCTTGTAGCAACTAGTATAAATTAGGCCACCAAATGCGCCTGCCAAGAACGTCGCAGTACGCATCCTTCCCCTCAGACGTCCTGGTTGTGTCAGCATGCGCTTCTCAAAAGAGCAGGCATTCTTTTGCATGAACCCAAGGTGCACATTATGCAACCTCATCCCACTCTGTTCTTTCAGAATGTCTTTTGGGAATGTGAACAGCACTTTCAGAATGCCTCTACTCGCAAAAACCCAGCCTGCATTTTTATAACTCCATTTTTGATACCTAAAAGCGACCGACTCTTGCTTGCCTGTTGTTATTTCACGACATGGAGAATATGTGAAAAAAGGAAATTGGGATAAAAAATTGATAAATGGGTGTTTTCAATTTATTTTTTCTTTTGATCAATTATTATGTCATTTGAATTTGCACCCAGTTGGTAGAGTTTGGAATCGGGTTAAATTTCCAGCTGCGACCGCTGACATCCTGGTGGGACGCTAACGCTATATTGCTTATGGATACTAGAAATGTGAAGCTTTGGGAAAAACATTTTGTTTTGCCCATTTTGTGTTGACTTAGTAGACCTTCCCCCCCAAAGTACCGTAATTTTCGGACTATAAGTCACGTTTTTTTTCATAGTTTGGGTGGGGGGGGCGACTTATACTCAGGACCGACTTATATACATATATATGGGTTTCTTTTCACTTTTTGGCCATTTTATGGCTGGTGCGACTTATAGTCCGAAAATTACGGTAAGTATGAAATGCAGTTTCCAAATGATAATTTGATGTATTATATACATGAGCAGATGTACTCTGCCACATCTGCACGCCTAGTCTTAGGGAAAACAGGCTGCACAACAGCAGGTGTTGTCAACATGTCTTAACACAAGCTTATTATAGTTCTGTGGCTCTGCCATGTGGTCAGTACTGTAAGGCTGCAAAGTGTTGTTTTGATGATGCGGCGGACTGGAACGCAACTTGGTGTTAGCCCTTCAAACACGTGTTGGAGCAGGGGGGGAAAAAAAGAAGCGTAGTATCCTTTTTGAATTGCCTGCCGAGTTTACACTTTGGCGGCCCCCAGTGGCAGCGACGTCTTTGACTTGCGTGAAAAGTGGAAACTTTGCAATCCAACACTTGCTTGCTGCTCCACCTTCCTTTTGTTTGAATTGAGATTTTTCACATGAAAACATAACGTCGGCTTCCCAGAATCTTTAACATCGGTGCAATCCACAGACATCTTTGGGATTGGCAGCTTGATACTTGTTCAAGCGAACAAGTGTGGTCTGTAAACCCCCTGCTTCCCCTACCGCATGATCCTATCCCTCCCATGTCGATTGTTTTGACCTTTGCTCTGAGGAAATAAGGCCATCTGCGCTTGATGTGACAGGCAGGCGCATCACCTGGATACCAGCAAAAATAAACCAGCGAGAGAGGGAGTGAGGAAGAGAGTGGAACAGTCAAGCTCTCACAGAGGCTTTCCAAATGGAACAAAGGCTTTCGCCTGAGGCGGAAAAAAGTGATCACGTTGGTATGTTTACATTAGCGCAAAGGGAAGCCGTCATTGTCATCACCAGACATTTTCTGACTGTATTCATCTACTTCCCTCCATGCACAGGCCCTCCCAAAAAAGACATGAAAATATTTCATCTGACACTTTGTAAACGTTATTTGTGAACAAATAATACAAGCGGTAACTATACGGAATGTTCTGTCTTCCCAGCTAGCTTGTGCTAAGCTCACCGGGGAGGGGTTGTTTCTCTCCAACATTCAAATTTGCAAACTTCTTCGCACAGCAAAGACATGACAAAGGTGTTGATGGACTGCCTCGATGAGGGTTCTTAACTGTTTGCTTCGCGCTTGACTTTAATAATGATAATTAAACATTCCCGTACGCGCGCAAACCCGAAGACAGCGGGCTGCTCACATACAGGACGTCACCAGCTTTGCCATTTCAATTTTCTTGCAACGTTAGTACACATAACAAAATGAACAATGAAAAAAAGAGTCATTCTCGCTCGGATCCGAAAATTCGCATTCGTCATTTGTTTATACGCAGCTCAATACAAGTGACCTCCGATTCGTGCGCAGTAAAACAGACAACAGATTATCTACTTGTGTAAACCTTTTCGCCTGGCTGTCATGTAGTTATGCGGTTTGAAAGGCTTTATTTGGTGTTTACTTGACAGCATTGGGGATGAAACGGTGTTGGATTGTGAACACTTCAATGGAAATAGGCATGTGGGGGGGAATTGGTGGAGGGGGGGGGGGGACTTCATCACATCTTCCCGTAAGCTAAAAAGAGAAAAAAAAATCCTAGCCCAGTAAAACACAGCCCAGTGGTTACAACAGCAATAGGGACACACGCTCGCTTATTAATACAGAAGAGGGAGGTGCGTTCACCTCGACAAGCGCCAACATGCGAGCGCATTACCTCGCCGGCTGCTATGGCAAAGATGTAAGCGCATTCCTCGCAGCACAAACTCGCAGCTTCTCCTCTGGAGAACTTTTTGAGGGTGACTCAAGTTTGGCAAAAGGGGAGGGGGGGAGAGCGTTTTGACTAACAACTCTGCAAAAGAAGGTTGCAACAGCCAGCATGTTTTATTCATTCTTCAAGAATGAAATGTGATGATTAACAAGGCATTTAGTGGAGGGGGGGGGGGGTCACCTTATTGGTGAGCATTAAAAACATGGCGAGATGTCACCGGTGCTGGAATGCACATGCAAGGCGGCCCTATGGACATGTGCTAATGCAGAGATTGAATGACAACTGGTTCCTTTATTTCCAAAAGTCTCGATTTCTGACCAACGATGTAAAAATTCCCTCTACGTGGACGGTTATTTCTTGGGGTAGCATACTAAGCTAATGGTTAACATATCTGCATCACAGTGCTGAGGTCCAGAGTTTGAAACCTTCCTGTGTCGTGTAGTGTTCATGTCCCACGTTCCAAAATCCTGCACATTCAAAATTAGCTGCCACCCATGACTCTAATGAGTACTAGTGGAATGGAAATAGATAGAACTTGACAGAACTAGTTAAAGACAACTACTGAGTCTTTGCAATTTATGACACATGTAATTCCGATCGCTACGGTGGCGAGGTTAAATTAAATTTACATCATATCGGAATAAACCATCACTAAAGTTAGAGAAAAGTTATAACGACGGAATGCAGTCTGTGATGGTTGCATCAAGGCAATGAAGTTACAAAACACTGGATGGATGTGCCGAGTTTGTCAAGACGATTAGTTTATTATTCCTCGAGGGCACCCGCATTTCATTTCAAATGTATCCACCAAATCACAACTTCGCTCCGCTTAAACGGAAAGCATCCCGTCTCAGTTTCCAAAGCTGCCCCGGGCGCTACCTTTACCAGATATTTGAAAGACATAGCTCACTCCAAGCAGTCCGGCACAACAAGGTAATTTGTCAGTCGCTGAACTTCAAAAAGCTCAAATCTGTAATGACTTGAAGCCCCCGAGCTCTGTGGCGCTCTTGTGCTCGTTGCATGTGGTCCCCCTTGATTGGAGCCCCGCTCTTAAGTTGATTACACGAACGGTCGTGCTTGCTTTTACGCTCACATAATTGGCTATTTAGTCAGTTACTTAAGCAGAGGCATAGAAAATGCCGTTGCCTTGTAATTTATGATGGATTATTCAGAACAAAAAAGCAAAGAAAAGTTTCAAGTGAACTTAAATACTCCGACACTGACGATGCTTACTCCCTTGGTGTTATGTCATCATGATTTAAAATGTAAAAATGGTTATCAGAGAGGAGTGAGCACGGAGGAGGGATCTCCTATAAAGAGCCGCGCAAAGCAAACCCGCACTTCATAATCACGCACTTCCTGACCAACTTGCTTATGCTAGATTTACATTCTCGCCTACTTCTGCTTTGACTTCTCAAGTGTGCCAATTTTTTGGGGTTACATTGAAGACTGTCCACCTGCCGTAGCTCACTATATTCCAAACTCATTGACATCAGACGTGTTGTTTTGGATGAGCTATCAGGGTTTAGAAAAAGTAACCCAAGCTACACACCAAATGTCATCCAAATACAATTACAAACAAGGATATGTGTTTTTATGTTAATTAACATCCAGAACCAGAACAGATCTCATAACACAATTTGGATCCGGACACATATTCACTTTTGGATCAAGATCTGATTCTGTCCAAATAGTAGTGGTGACCATTACGAGTTCATTTTTTTTCCCTTGGGGAAATACAGCTTCAAATAATAATTCCCGGACCCAAAAACTTTGAGAACTCCCCTGCCAACCTTCACATTGTACATCTGGAGTGGCACATTTTTCCCTTTTCCCAAATAACATCTGCTGCTAAAAAGCCAGACAGGTAGTTAGTCTATTGGTCATGGTTGGATTTTCTCTCTCTCTTTCTCTCTTGCGCTCTTTCCTTCTCTTTTTTTTTTTTTTTTGTAAAAGCCCCAAGGCTAGTATTTCACTGATTACAGAGTCCCTCCATTTGAATGGTCGTTTGTGTATTGTCAGAACAAAGGGGGCGAGCGGGCTCTGAAGAGGTGCTAGACAGGGGAATGGATTGGGCTCGGCGATTAGGATGAGTGGAAGTGCAGGTTCGGGCTAGCTTACGCCAAGAGAGGCTGCTCGAGGAAGGGGTCTCCACTCCAACCACTCTTGAACATTTTCTTGACCCAAGAGGTCCAATGGCAATGCTGCGCATTAAGTGCTTCTCTTGACCATTAACGTTATTTTGCACTTTGGCCATTCCTTTCTCAAACTACAAAGCCCCAATTGAGGGGCAAGATTCGGGTCTCATCATCTCCCAGGTCCTCCATAATTTCGCATATTAAAACCTAATCACCCTGTTAAAAAAAGGAAAATCTAAAATAGTGTTTTTGTACTCAAGGGCTGTCTCAAAGCCACTGGGTCTGGTCTTGGAAGCAATTGTATTTGAACTCAAACTGAGACATAGAGGCCTCGGGATTTATTCTCTAGACTAAAACTGCAGGGGTCACATTGTTCACCTTAAAAGAAATATACGTGTAGGTCGTCCTCCTAAAAGGGAATGAGGGTAGCTGCTTTGATTGGCTCGCACTCTGCTGCGTTCATGCCAATTCACATGCTTTGTGCTAGACTTGCACAAAAACAGAGCCTTTGGTCTTAACGTGGTGTCTGTTACTCAAAATCTATCAATTGTGACTCAACCTTCAGTGTAGGTCTTGAATTGGTATCTATTTTTGCAAGTCTGAGATTCCCTATTCCTATCTTTCTATTCCAGCAAGTTTTGGTCTTGACTTGGTTTCAATCATTCTGTCCTGACCTTGACTTGGTCTTTAATCTTGCAAGCCGTGGCTTGATTTAGTCTCAAACCCCTCAGTCCTGGTCTTGCCTCAGTCTTTATTCCAGCACGTTTTGGTCTTGACTTGGTCACAGTTCACAGTTCTTGGTCTCTCTTCTTGCAAGTCTTGGTCTTGACTTATTGTCAATCCCTCAGTTCTTGTCTTGACTCTTTCTCTCCTGTAGCAAGGTTTGGTCTTGACTTGGTTTCTATCCATGAGTCCTAATCTTGACTTGGTCTTTATTCTTGGTTTCAAATCCTTCAGTCCTGCTCTTGCCTCTGTGTCTATTCCAGCGCATTTTGTTCTTGAGTTTTTTCCTCATTGTGGTCTTGACTGTTTATTGCGAAACTGGAAATCCTGAATAAACCTGGGGGGAAAAAAATCAAAAACTGAGACTAAACTTGAGGCTTTTCTCCCAAGAAAGGTTGCTATTAAAATCTAAAAGTGTGTGAATGCCAAATGTGACAGCTTCACAGGTTAAAACCAAGCCCATCCATGAGGCAACAACAAGCCCAGATGCACCTGATGACACGTCAGTCAGACACACAATAAGCAGATAAACATTAGCGTGACAGCCTTCGTCTTTGAACACTCACTTAGTATTTCTCACCCCCCCCAACATGAAGGTGGCGACTCACAATCAAAGTCCTCATCAAATTACGAGGTTGTGTTGGGGGTCACGCACTCGGTGGGCTTCCACATCCTTTTGATTCCGAAGCATCACCTTTTCAAAGCTGTTTTCCAGCCGATTTTTAATTGACTCTGGGCCTTTGTGCCGTTAATGAGGCTTGTAAACCGCCATCCATCAAGCCATTGAGGAGGAATACAGCGGGGCACCGAGGTGTTCTTTTTAGGGTTTGTCAAATAATCGCACGTTTTGTGAAAGCCAGGCCAACGCTTCTTTGCCAGCTTGTTGGGTCTCGTAACAATTTTACGCCGGGTCGCAAACAAAGAGGCAACCCCTCATTTGCTAATCTTCCCCTAGAAAAAAATGATGGGCTTTCTCCAACCAGGGAAACAATGGTGGGAAGATTACTTTTGTTTTGTTTTTTGCACTTAAGTACATTTTCGAATCGAGTTTTTTTTTTTTTTACTTCTAATTAAGCAGTCTGTTTTCATACATGCAGCTGTACTTTTTTTCTCCCACCCAGGCTTGTTATGTCATTGTAATATTGTTTCAGGATTGCCTGAGAACCAGACACGAGACATTTGCTCGTCCAGGAGTGGTGACATTTACGTAGGTGCCAAAAATGGTCTGAGGGACAATTGTTGCACCATAATACAAACAATCCCAGCGAGTGAGAATCATTTATCATGGTCTTCAAACTTGATGTTTGAAGTGAACATTTTCAATTTTGGAAAACGTTAAATCCTCTATTGAAATGTGACCCAGAATGGCAACTGAAGTTTGTACAATTATGAATATATACAGCAGTAAGTCACATACTAGTGGGGGTTCTATTCATGACTGGGCTTGGACAATATACACTGCAATAATACTGTAGTTACGTTAGGGAACATTTTGTTCGTCCAAGTCTTTAAAAAAAATCACAACCTTGCAAGAATTTTGTGTCTGGCTCTAGACTTAGCTTGGAGCATTCAGAAACTCCCAAATTACATTGCTTTGCCCAATAGGGAATTTCAAAAACGATTACGAGTGGAATAGATCTGATTTCCCCGTTGCCTCTCATTTTGTTTGCACCTCCTTGCCATGGTAACATGCCTTCTAGAAGACACACTAATTAAACCAGCAATTTGTCTCGTTTTTTTCTGGTTTTTTTCAGAATCACTGCATGACAAAAATTTGTCCCTGAATAATCAAAATTGATGTAAGTTTGGGCCCGTGTTTGCTCTCACGAAGCTTTAGTAGATGAGACACTTGGGATTTTCTTTAAATGCCAAAATGGAACTCAACATCAACAAATGCTCCACTCAACATATGCGCTAAGGGTTTATTTGTACCAACTTAATGTTGGTGAGCGTCTTAATCATCTGCTTGAAACCTTCAAAGAAAACAATGAAGCAAAATATGGACAAAACCGGCTCCAGGCCACATTAGATCAGAGCCATTTGTTTGTATTTAAAGCAGCTGCTCAAGTTAATGTATATGTTGTGCAACAGTGTTTGGGATGAGATGTACAAGAGTGAAGCTTTTAATTTTCACCTTTCACTCCCCCCTCAGCAAGCCCCCCACACCCTTCAAGGGCGAAACCTAAATGGTTCTTAATGACTCCATGCAAACAATGTGTGACGAGGGACAAATTACTGAAACACAGCCCCCCCCCCCCCCCCTTCAGGTAATACTTGAAAGGTCGCTGAGGTAGCTGGCGAGCAGCGCCCCCCCTCTGGCTCCTCTCTCTGGCACCCTTAAGGTGTCGTGACCCCGCCGCCATTGCTCAGTAGCCCACAGAAGCGCATGGTCAATGGTGTGAAAAGGGAAGTCAGGGCGGGAGTTAGATGTTTTGGGGGGGGGGGGGGGGGGGTACTGGGTTAATGGGGTGAGGTTGATTCCGGTGAGATCAGAGGAAGGAGGCCGTCCCGTGTGGGTCTTCACACGTCAGGGTGGCTTTTCCCTAAAGTTTTCTGGGTGGCTTGTCCGAGTTGTCTCACCTTGGGAGTTGAATGGTACCCCCCCCCTCTTCCGAACCCCCCGCCACTCCCTTCCCTCGCCGCCCCTCCCTTCCTTTCAGTCAATATGTCCGTGTCAGAGATGAAAGTGCAAAGTGGGAGGGACGCGGAGGGGGTCCTGACACTAATGTACTACATTGGGCTTCACTTACTGATCTGCCAAGTTCTTTTGTCAGGCCTTAAATGCCTCTTCAGGGCCCTTTGAACCTACCGAGCGCTTCAAGCCGCCCGTACACCCGTCCGCTTTCGAACACCTCCTCCCCGAGGTTCAATGAGACGTCCCCACCGCCATTCCCACAGTCCCTGTCGCCGTGGACAGACACGCACTGCTGCACGAGCGAGGTTCAAATTCAAATGCTTGAAAGGCCAAACATAACAGATCTGACGTGCCCCCCTTTTTTTGGGTGGCACCTGGGCCAAATCAACTTTACTTATAAAGCACTTTAAGAACAACCACATCTGCTTACAAAGAGCTGTACATAAAGTAAAAATCTGACTTGTGAAAAACAAAACAAGAAATGTATACCATAAAAATAGTAATTGAATTCGTGGAGGTTGAAAAAACGAACCATCCTTTATAGAAAAAATGAGTTGTAGAATTACAGATGTAAGTTTTCAAATGAAGGTAGTAAGAGGACAAATAATTACTCAAGTCCTTTTCAATAGCATGCCAGGTCAACCAAAACAATTAGCCAACTTTATTTTTCTCCTTTCTCTTCTTTCTTTTCTTCGTCCAAGTTCCCAGACACCGTCAGCCTACTCTCTCCATTCTCATGTGTCCTCCTGGTATGCTCCATTGGCAACTGGAGAGCATTTTATTGTACAGTTTGCATCAAAGTGTGTTGTACATGGTAATACCTCAAATCAATGACTGACTGGCTGACATGGGAAATATCACAAATTTCTCTTCAGTTGGAAAACAATCCATTCCAGGACACTGGTCCACTTACAATTTGTTCATATTTAGCAAGCATTTTCTCACATTGGATAAAATGCAAATAATAATTATTCTACTGTTATCATTTCTGAGCAATAGTATTTGCTCATCTTTAGAAAGCAACTGTGATGTCATTTTCAGTCAACAGCAAGTGGCAAAATGGCCAGCCACTGAAATGGTTAAAAAAATGTGAATTCTACTGTTCAATTCATATTCTACAAACACAACATTAATCAGAATGCCGTGTTTAGACTAGTAAGGCTGCATAGACGATATAACTGTAAAGAAAGTTCTTGGATTGACTTCCTCTTTAAGAAATGGCACCGCAAAAACTGGACTAAAAAATGAATGAATACATAACGTAAGCAACATTATTTGCCAATAGATCAGGGAAATGCACTAATTATTATCCAATCACATTTAGTCATGAGTGTCGGTATGGACATTAGCTTGGGTATTTTCTAATAACTTGTCTCACATTTGTTTGATTGTAAAAACATGTCAACAAACAAAACAAATGAAGGTATTTTTTATCCATTTTATGATAATTTTTTTATTTTGATTAAGAGTCCATTAACCGTCCCGAAAATTGATGCTCTGATCACGACCTTAACTCAGATTTAATTGTCTGAGATTGTCAAATGTGCACGTGACAAATGAGTGGTTGTTGGCATAACAGCAACTATTAGCCACATTCGACATCTCCCTTGCAAGCATCATCAAATTGCATTAATTGTGATGAAAAGAAGTTAAAAATATTTGTGAGTTTACGCAGTTGCAATGGAGTGTCTTTTTTGGAATAGTCCTTAAAAATGGCGACATGGGAGGTGATGTATATGTCATCATTTAGGATGATTTTGAATATGAGTGGGGCAGGAATGCTGAGGATCCAGTTTTAATGGCACAATAAAGGCCAGCCACAAAGCATTCTCTCTCTCTCTCTCGCTCTCTCTCTCTCTCTCTCTCTCTCTCTTTTTTCACGGCAGCATGGGGATGTGCTTGCGGCTCACTTCTTGCGCTGCCAGCTCCGAAGCGCTTGTAAACACATTCACACCTCTCTTTCATTTAAATGTCGGGTAAGTTATAGCACGTTATTGAAATAAAGAGGCTAGAAGGGGAGGCGGGCTGCATTTCAATGCTGTCTGGTGAAGGTGCACGCCAATCCACAAAGCGGCGAGCTTCTCAAAAGCACAAATAACAAGCTGACCAGGGGACAGTTCGTTTCTGTCAGGCGGGGGAGCAACGCAATCGCGACACGGGGTCTTAAGAAAAATAACATTAGCGGTCGTCTATTGAGGTAGTCTTATTAAAATAAAAGTAACATTTGCAAGAAAAAACGTTTGTGTGTTAATCAAAGTGAAGTTTGCAAGAAAAAAAACGTTTCTTTGTGTGGAGGGGGAAGTACACGACGTACACAAATTAGAAATATAAAACGTCAAATGTGTTTCTTTTAAATATACGTGTTAGAAATATCTATCTGAGAAATGAACAAACACATTTGTATTTACAATATTAAATATTTGGAACATTTCCTTTTAAGATTGGAAAAACATGCAAAAATGAACAATTTAATGTTTAAAATGAAATATTTATATGACAAAATACACAATGGAAAATTTCAATTACAAACTAAAATGACCATAAAATTAGACTTCCCAAAATATATAAAAATCACAAAAGTGACAAAAGTTTATTTTCAAAAGATTGCAAAACATTTTTAAGATCGCTACAAACCATATTTCTTTCTATAATATATATCTTTTAAATTAACATTGAATGTATATTGAAGTCAGAATAGTGCCTGTTGTGAAATAAAAACTGCAACAAAATCAACAGATGCCGTGTTCCAAATACATAACAGTCTCTTTAGTTTTTTTTTTTTTAATGTTAAAAAAAAATCGCACCAATATTCGCTTTGGCATTTAAATGACTCCCTGCACTGACAGTGGGGGGAAAAAAATAAAAACGTGAACCATCACCGAGAAGGGAGGTGATGGAGGGTTTCGGTGGGGGTAGTGGGGGGTTTGTTGTGCGCGATGGGAAGCCCGAGCGTGCTGATGGTCCGTGGGATTACCCTATCAGGTGCAAACCGCTGACAAGTTTCCACCCACCAGCGAGCAAAAAGCCTCACAGTGGCCCAACGGGCAGCCGCAGACGCGCAGCTCAGCCCTCTGACAGACGACTTTGGATTTCCTCTTCATGATTACAATATTTAGAATTCACGGACAGGTGGAAAGGACGCTTTTTCAATAGACGACACTTGCACAATAAAAAAGAAAAAAGAAAAAAAAAAGACAATGGCACGTGCAAGGTGTAGAACTTCCCCTCGTCAGGTACACTTTGGGAATTTGTGATCTATTTTTTTCCATCATCTTGGAGAGGATAACAATCGGAGAGTGGGATTTTGTTTCTTTTGGTAAATAATCTGGATAAATCGTCGACAAGGAAGCGCCTCATGTTGCCTCGGGTGAGCGTTTCACCGCCGGACTCCACCGCCGCAAGAAGCGTCTCCTCGCCGGAGCCTTGTGCGTAAAAGGCGCACGGACAGCCGCATCGGAGTTCCAGGAAGGCGGCGGCGGTGGTGGCGGTTCGCCCCTCCACCCACCCCCGCCTTCTTTCCTCGGTGTGTCGAGCGGAAGCAGGTGTCAAGATGTCGCCGCTGCCTTCCAGGTTCTTTTACCTGTAAGTGCCCACACCAGCACCACACCTCCACCTCAAAAACGATCCGCATTCTTTCCAATAGAAGTCGCTGAAACGCTTTTTTATCTCGCGGAATTGAACTCACTTGTCTGACATGTGCGTGTTTCCTCTCAGGTGTTTACATTTCCTGGTCCTCTACTTTCAGATAAAGGTACGTGCACCTTTCTTTTGCTTTTGTAATGATGCACCAATCACTCCCCCCCCCCCCCCCCAAAAAAAAGGCTTCGCTTTACAAGCACCGCCATCAGAACCAACACTAAAATATAGTATTAAAAAGGGGGAGGGGCAGTAAACATGGAACATGTTAAATGATTTAGTTTAATATTTTGCAAATGAAAGTTTGACATATTTAACAGTTCTGAAAGTTTATTATTACCACGCTACACTTAACAAATTGGAATAAATAAAAAAAAAGCCTCTGTTTCCTCCACTTCGAACAATAACACTGGCGAAAAAAAATTAAAAAGCTGTCATCGTTTATTGCAAAATATTTTGCTGACCTCACTTTGAGAAGCACTGCATATGTGTGCTTTTAAAGCAGGGTCTCCCTAACTGAAGGTGCCAAATTGAGTCCAAACTTACCAATATCCTTATCATGCATGGCCATAATAGCATCACAATACAGGACCCCCCCCCCCCCCCCAAAAAAGTCAGCATATGATACATCCCATTATCTAGCAATATTTTACGTAGGATACCAACAGTATCATGATACATGAACTGATTTCTATGGGAAAATGTCAAATAGAAAAATAATCAGTATGCCCAGTTACGAAAGAGAAAATATCCACATGATCCAGTGTCAATAATGTATCTCAAGAAATTCACAATATTTGTTTAGTTTTTCTTTCTTAAACAAATTCAGTGGAATATATTAGCAGTTGATATGAATTTCA
Source organism: Syngnathus typhle (assembly GCF_033458585.1). Classification (NCBI taxonomy): domain Eukaryota; kingdom Metazoa; phylum Chordata; class Actinopteri; order Syngnathiformes; family Syngnathidae; genus Syngnathus; species Syngnathus typhle. The sequence goes on along the minus strand of NC_083738.1, from coordinate 20,104,356 downwards.
AAATGATTGTTTTTAGATTAATAGTGACCAAAGCAAACTAAATATTTAAAAGAAAAAGAAAAAAGATCCGTTTGGAAAATATTTGAAAAATGTTAAAGATTAAAAACAACAACCGTTTTCTTTTGATTAATTTGATATTTAGTTATTTTTAAAAATACATTTTGATTGTATGACTTAAAGGCAGCGGATCACATTGGTCTATTTCAAAGTTCAAATATTTAAAGTGAAAAATATTTTTTTTAATTGTAATATTTTGTTGTATTCTGTTCCTTATACGTATGTACACAAACACATATTTTTAAATTCTAAAAAGAAAAGACCATACTGTTTTAGTTTTGTCTTATAAATGCAGATGTGTGTATAAAATTATTGAAAAAATATTTGGATTTTATGGCAGTGGGTCATTTTTGTCCATTTGGAAAATTTAAATACTGAAAATAAAAAATATTTTAAAAATGTCATATTGTTTTTTTTTTTTAAGTATTTCATATTTTATCTAAAACAAAAAAAATCCAAATTTTTTGCATTTCTTCTTTGAAACATATTTTTATTTCAAAATGAATATTGAATTTATGACCAAACATGCAGCAGGTCACACTGACCCATGACCATTTTTGGCATAGCGAAGCACAAGAACCCAATAGCAAAACCATTTTAAAGCAAAAGAAAATGCAGCTTCACCTTTGACCCCTCTGTTGTAGATACCTCTGCATGATGACAATAATATTGACGTCGAGTGCGTTTGGGCGAGCATGGCACTCACTAGGATGATCATAGACTCAATTATGAGCGGGCATAAAATGAGCACTAGTTGATGTTGACCACGCTTGCAAATCCCATTTAAAGTGTGTGGCAATTAAGCACAAGTGTGTCATAGTGTATGTGCACCTCAATTAGCAGCGTGCCTTGTGTTTTTACAGATACTCCAAACTGGGAGAGGGGGGGGTTAACAGCTCCTCTTTGAACAGATGCTTTGCTATTTTTTCAAGGGAGGTTGCTTGTTTTTTTTTCTCTTTTTTGCCCTGTTTTACGAGCGGCGTCTCACTTTGAACCGTAAGCACAAGCAGGCGTCTGCGCACCTAATGACTCGCTCGGTCAGCGTCGGGAGAATGCCGGTGTACTACAACGCTTTTATTTGACCCCCCCCCCCCCCCTTCTCTACACACACACAGCCCGCACCCTGGTGGGCTTCTCCCGCACCGAGTTATGACCTGTGACATTGAAACAAACAAGCCAGAACGTGTAATGTTTTAATATAAACCTGCATTTACTGTAACGTGCATCATCATGCGGGGCGGCATAGTCTAATAGAGGTTTGTCCCTTGCAGAGGTTCTGGGTTTGAGTGTCATTCTGGACGGATCATTTTGCTGTCACTTGAAAAGTGCGGATGTTCTCTCAGCCTAGTTTCCAAATCAAAGAAACTCAAATGTGAAGGCGGTACAATGTAGATGAGCTCAATTGTGACGTCACAACCCGAACGTTCCGCTCACAAACGTATTTTCAGAGAAAAGGCCAGACAACACAAAATCGAGTGAGGTCAAACTTATTACAAATATTACAAATCAGTTTGGGGTTTTTACGTTCGATTATTTTTCCATTTCAAATAAAGCCGAGGACATTTTTCAAAATTTGGGAAAACGTGTGTTGTGTGTTCCAGCGCTGTTCAAAACATATATATTGTGATTATCAATCCGAAGGCGGCCATGTTGAGTAACGTTACCCTCAGCGGCCACTGAACCGATACAGCGTCATCAGCAGCAGGTCACAATGGAAGAACTGGAAGAGTCACAGAAAGGCCGAAACATGACTTCCCCGCAGGTTCTAATTTTGCCATTCAACATTGGTGATGAGTAAGGCGTCCCGCCTGATGCGCCCGTCTTTGCCCGTTGTCGTGCTCGTGACCCCGCCGCTGTCAAAGCGTTAACGTGTAGATGGATGCGACCAATCACCTCCAGCTTTTGAAGTCGGCAGAGTATCGTCTTTCAAGTGGTCTTTGAAGACCGAGAATGGGGGGGGGGCAGTCGCGGAGACGGCGGGCTGATAAAAAGCGCCGCCGCTCAGCCGCGTTGGCCGCTTTTGCCTTTCCCGTGACAAGAAGTGCAACTTTGCACCAAAACACACCTTTGTGTTTGTTTGGAGATGGCCAGATGGGAGATAAGTCCCTCAGCGGGCTTCTTTTTTTTTTTCTTCCAACTTTTAAGCTTCACTTTAAGAGGGTTGATGAGAGATGATACTGATCTTTGTCTTTGGCTGAGGAGACTCTTGGATATGTTTAATGTGCAAAATGGGGGCCGAAAGCTGTGGCATGGGACTCCACAAAATAAATTATTTATTATGAATTGGAACTTTTGTTTCAATCGGCGAGCTTTTAATTCTTGAGTCATTTGGGGTACGCATAGTAGTGATGGGTGATTGGTTGGGAACATCGAAAATGTAAAAAATGTAGTGACTATGCGTGATCTCAGTGTGAAATAGGCTCGTATGAGGCTAAGCTTTTAGTACCAACGTAAACCAGTAGCGCCTTTCGCCCCGTCATTTGAAAATTTTCCACCTTCCCACTGTTCTGTATAAACTGCACCAAGTTTCCCCCGCACCTGGTGAGCTGCTAATCTGCGGCGGATCCTGTGGAACTTCCTCTTTTTATGTCCTTGATCCACGTTTCAGGGATCAACTTGTCAACTTTTGACGTGAAAGCGGGGGAAAAAATGTGGCATCGTATTGTTAAACCTGTTGACTCCTCATGACATGTTTGCTTTTGAGCTATCGAGTGCCCCCACCCCAAAAATGGGGACAGGCTCTGAATCTTGACATTTGGAAACCACACCAATCCCTAATGCAACCTTTCACCTTTGAGAATATGACGGCGTCTATCGCCACTGACACACAAGCCAGAAAAATGAGATTATGCAATGACAGTGTGTGCTTTGACGAAGAGACATGGCATCCTGCAATCACATCATACGTACCACCGTCTGTTTTGTTGTACGGAATAGTCCATCGGTGACAACTGATTTCAACATAGTGTAAAAAAAAAAAGCTGCTGGTTTAGCTTTAGCCTCACACACAGACTCCCCCCAAATTGAAAGTGCAATCAGATAAATAGGTGACGCCAGATTTTGGCACACTGCAAAAAATAATTTCCCGACGGTGACCTTTTGACACAACTGGGGGTCAGACTTAGAAAATGTATCGGGAACACTTTACCAATTGAAAGAATTGACATTTTTCACTCCATGTTGTTTAATTCATTTGTACGGATAAAAACTAACTGTATTAGTCTTTTAGTCAATCTAAACAACTTATTGTTTTAGCACCTTGTGAGTCTTACATCAAATTTTCGGACTTTTAAGGAGTCGTCGTAGCACGGCTGCCATCTTTCCCATGGCTTGCGCTGGATGTCATTAATCGTCCCGGGTTAGAACAACAAGAGAGCTCGGGGTATGTAATGCGTATGTAATTAGCCACCTGAGAAGCGCCACGTAAGGGGCCATTACCGTGCAATTACCGCCGGCGTACAGCTGTGGAAACAAGGTCCCGCTGCAGATTCCAGGGCTTCCGAAAGTATACGTTTGCCCACTCTACTCGCGCTTGTGACGGAGCCGCTCCTGTGAAATAAGTCGTCAATTTCCCGTTTTTTACACCGGGTCTAAGGTGTCTCGTAAACATCAGACAGGTGGAGCCTTCAGTGGTGGCCTTGTGGATTTCGTCCATACTGCGTTTTCCGTGCGGGATGTTACTGTAGTTCGTATGTCGAAGTTTCAGGTATCTTGAGTTCCTTACTTTCTGCACTGTTGACAGCTATTGTATATAACTGTCAGCAAAGATAGTAAGTAATAGTTTGAGTGCTTTTGCCACCGTTGTTAATTTATGGAGCATGCTCGACCCTACGGGCGGATCTTTTTGGGATGATAGTGCGACTTCAGGTGTATAATTGCTAGTGGTGGAAATGCAGGTAAATCGACATGGCCCTCAGGCGCAGCACTTGTTTTTTTTCTCTCAAACTTCATCAGCACGTCCAGCGGTTAGCTGCTTGTAAAAGCCGAAAGTACTAAAGTCCCACACGTGGCTCGTTTTTCCTGGCTTGTTTAAAAAAACATCCGCTCTAGGTCTGGGCCATTAATCAAGTTTCATGATTATTGTGAATTAATTACTGAGGATATTTTTTCACATAATGCTTTGGGAAAAAAAATAGATTCATTTGAAATTTGTGTTTTTTTTGTTTTTAATGATGATTATTGTTTTGGCTGAGGTGCACTACTTGCATAATAACGTGGCTGGGATCAGACTTGACATCCATCTAGGTAATTAAGCAGTAAGAAACCTAAATCACCACTAACAAACATAAAACATGATATTCATTGTGATGCAACAAGACCCGCCAGTAAGGGATTTTGGAAGTGGATGCAAGTTAATGCTAAGAATAAAAACATCCTTCCTTGTCCTTGCTCCAGGAGTCACAACAGAGCTCTCCTGACTTCCGTATCTACATTGAGAACCACACGAGGAACCCGGACGACCTGAGCCGCAAGCAGGTCCGCATCTACCAGCTGTACAGCAGGACCACGGGAAAGCACGTGCAGATCCTCGGGAAGAAGGTCAACGCCAACGGAGATGATGGGGGCAAGTATGGTATGGGAGAATTCCTGTGCATTTCACCCACACGTCAAACTGTACAGGACAGTATATTTGTATATTGTAGCTAGCTATTATAAGTTGATATATTTCAGAAACTAGCGTGAGAATCTTAATAGCTAGCCAAGAACGGAGTAAACTAATCTTCTAAAATAGATTATCACCACCCACGGCACAGGAATGGAATGGTATGACTTAGCCAGGTCGGAATGAGGTGGAACGTCAGATAGCAAATATGCTACCACGCATGCTAAAATGGTTAGCAGCTCACAACAGCTGACTCTGGGAAATAGCGGCATTGAAAAAAATGTTTCCTCGCTGCTTGTTGGAGCTTGAGTGGAAGCAGATCCTGGTTTTTCTTTTTTTTCTTGCGAGGAAGCCTTGCCAGTTGTGCGTCGCCCCCTCTTCCTCTCCCGTCTGCCCGTTCAGCTGCGGTACCTGGCACCTGCCAACTCCCAGCACTTACACCGCCCTTCAGTCGCCAAGAAGACATGTGCTGCGCTGTTCTTATCACAAATGTCTAGATTTGTTATTTTTAGGAAGCCATGCTCCTCCATGCTACTCTGTCACCCGGGTGGCAGTGCGAGGCTTTTAAACAGATAATATCGACAATCTGGAACATTATCCTCCATTTTTGACAGTTGGGGTCAAAAGATGTCCGTGGCCTGATGTCATATTGCTCATACTGTTATGCTACATTCACATTTTTTAATGATTTACTTGTAAGATGGGGGTCTCCATGGAATCATATTTGAAGAAAAGGTCATTTGGTATGATTATCTTCAATGTTGAACGTCGTATTTGTTCCTCTTGTTTTGGGTCTTTGCATTGCCATAAACGGTAAAGTGGTCGCTTTACAAATATGGTTGATAAAAACTGATCATGATACACAAATGCCTACGTTATCTTGACACCGCAGTCTCCACGTTGCTGCAGCAGCCAATTTTCTTGCTGACCTAAGTCGCCTGGATAATCTTTTTGCTCCTTGCCAAGAAGTAAATCTAGGAGACTCTCGTTCTCCTCTTCCCTTGTTGTTGCTGTTTGTTAGCATGTCCTAGTCTATTTGGCGGGAGTGCCATTTTTTTCCGCCCTCAGTCTCCATCGAATAAAATATGTGTCCTGACTGACTGGTAATACGGGAGACTTTCTTTTCTATTGTCGTTGGTGTTGTCTCATTATCAGCTTGGTTGAAGTGCTCCATTGTTTTGTTTTTTTTACTGCCCTGAGTTCTCTTTAGGATCAAAATTGTCTTCTGATGTAATTACAGCAACTATGGGTTTATTATACCCACTAGGTGATTTTCCTCGAAATGATAGCAGGTCCCGATCGTGCCCTTATCTGGAAAGATGTTTTGTTGTTGCCCTTAGTCTCATTCTGGATAAAGGTTATCGCTATGGTGAGATTTAAATATGTCACAGCCTTGTCCTCCATTATTGCTATGTGTTCTCCGCTGCAGTTTTTCATTTTCTTGCTGCCCTTAGTCTCCTATCAGATAGAATGTGTCTGATCTTTACCCAGAAGTAAATCCATGAGTAAATCCATTCTCCGTCATTGCTAGCTTGTCTCATTCTCCCCTTGCCTCCCTTTTCTTCTCACTTTAGCCTCCCTTCAGATTGACTTGATCTCTTTACTAAGATGTAAATACGGGAGACCCCTGACCTCCTCCGTTGCTGCTGATTCATTTTCAACTTGGTTGAGGTGCTCTCTTTTCTTGTGGGCCTTAGTCTCCTGTCTGAACTAATTTTGCCTTTACTAAGAAGCAACTAGAGGAGACGGACAGCATCAGACAGCATCTCAGAATTGCATTTTTCCTTTTTTGTTACACGGCGTCAATAAAGGCACCGCATGGCCTCCTTTTGTCAACCTAATACCACTTGCTATGACAACATTGATTTGCTGCTAGTTTACGCTTAATTAGCGCGGCTCAGCGGACAGCGACTCAAGAGGATCCCGTTAAGTTTGGCCAAAGCTTCACTTATGTCTCCTTTGTTTCTGAACACACACAGGCAGAGAACAGGGGACATTTGGAATAAAAAGATTAAAATATTGAGGCCTTTGGGTATTTTGGCTGTTAGTATTTTTGGTTCCAGGTTGTAATTTTTCCCACGAGACCCCACATACCAATTAAAATTCAGTCATAATTTTTTTTCCTATTTTGGGACATGTTACAAACCAAAACAGTCACTGAATTATCATTTCATTAATGTCTTTGCTTTTTCTCGTCAATTCTATATGTCCTGTTCTTTAAAGGGCTGTAAGTTGTTCATTCATTAATCATTTGTATTTGTTATGATGCAAGAATATTTGTGGACCCTGAAGTTTGGGCTTGCGTGCCCCACTTGGAGAAGCACTAAAGAATCCAGACGGTATAAAAAGCCAGCAATCTAAACTTCCAGTGGCTTAAGGCTCATTTCATCTTCCTATTTGTCCTCGTGTAGTTTAAGGCTAGCAGGAGGTTGAAGGCAAGGGGAGCCCATCCCCGTCCCTGGGGCCTATTCTGTCCTGAATGGCTGCCCTGTGTGTTAAACAAATGGATCATCTTAACTTTTTGATTGAGTGAGCACAGACTAAAGGCAGACTTGAAACCTAATCCGGCGGAGGTGGGGGGGCACATAACCACTGCACAAATGTTTGGCAGCCCTGCTTGAAGGGCCCCCGCCACAGACAAAGGGCCACCTCGCGGGGGTTAACGTCAGAGAGGGGGAACAGGGGAAGAGAGAGAGTGTGTGTGTGCGTGGGGGGACAAAATGAAAGAGCCACCGACTGGGATGCGTCCTGGGAGTGGACTACTGCTGTGTCATCTTAGAGCCGCTATTGGTTTTTAGCATGCGTCTTAACCTGAAACGATGATTTGCCATAAGAAAAAAAACCTCTTTCAATCACAGTGTTAATTGCGTCCATGTTTGGTGAGCATGACTTGTTCTCCACTTGGCTGCATCTTCTTGCTGCCTGTAGTTTCATTTCAGATCACGATTGTTTCCCTTCAGCGAATACGGCAGATCCTTGAGTGTTTCATTTGCCACTTGGCTGAAGCGCACCAGTTTCTTTCTGCCTTTAATCCCTCTTTGGAAAAAATAAAATAAAATTGTGCGATAATATCATTGTAAAGGCAAAATTTGCATACCAGCGTCATATTTAATAATACAAATAATAATAATAATAAATGTTCTTTATAATGCGCTTTACATTTCCAACAAACCTCAAAGTGCTAGTATTTATGTAAAAGGATCGATTTGCTTTCATTTGACAGCCCTAATGTGTTTTGTTTCTTCTCTTGTGTTTTTTCAGCTCTTCTGGTGGTGGAGACAGAAACCTTCGGCAGCCACATCCGAATCAAAGGAAACGAAAGCCAACACTACATCTGCATGAACGAGAAGGGCAAAATTGTCGGAAGGGTGAGTGTGAATTGCGTCAAACCAAAACGGATATTTCCGAGAGGGAGCTCGTAATCCGGCTGGTCCCCCTACTCAAAACAAAACCCCTTTGATTACTCTGGGCCCGTTGCTCCATTACGTAACTGGATCACTCAATTAGCCGCTGCAATGGCCACAATGCACCCGCACAGCTAATGATCACTTAGGAGGAATGCAATTATGTCACCTGCTCAAGTCAGGTGGTCTCTGGTTTTCTCTGGTGGTCAACAGTAGCGGCCTACCGTTATTTATTTCTCATGCAAATCATCCATCAAAAGCTGTTTCATTCCTGCAATTGAAGGGCGGGCATTGAGGTTTCGCTTGGTTTCAATTACAATGCAAAGCAAAAGTCAATTGCAGCACACATTCTGTAAACATGATTATGGAGTGTGTTTTCTCCGTCTAGAAAAGTAAACGGTGGAGAACCTCGCTGTCCTTTTCGTGAATTAGCGCGTCTCATTCTCCACTTAGCCGCAGCACTCTTCGGTTATTGCTGCCCTTCTATTCCTGAGAAGCAAATACAAAGCAAACGCAGTGTTTTTTCTACGTTATCTGTTAGCATCAACTTGTTCTTTGTTTTGTTTCTCGCTGCCCTTAGTCTCCTCCAGATATATTTGTTCTCCTTAGAACCAACGTTCCACTTATTTGTAGTCGTTAGTTCGTGTGTCTTCGACAATTGGCAGTAGCACTCCGTTTTTTCTCTCGGCCCTTAGTCTCTCTTTGGATGTCTCTTTAGCATAGAGACGTAAATGTAGGTCTACTTTAACTCTGGAGGCCAACAGTATTAGTATGAATTATGTTCTTGCAGCAAAAGTCCAATACATTTTCAAGATATGATGAACAAAAACTCATCAGTAATAGCTGGAAAGATTTATTTTTTTTAATTCGTGCTAGATATATTTTAATTTTTTTGTTTTTGTTTTTTTGGGCAGCCTGATGGCAGGAAGCAGGAGTGCGTGTTTGTGGAGGAGTTCCTGGAGAACAACTACACAGCGCTGGTCTCGGCCAAGTACAAAGGCTGGTACCTGGGCTTCAACCGGAAGGGCCGGCCCAAGAAGGGCTCGCGCACCACCCAGCGGCAGCAGGAGGTCCACTTCATGAAGCGGGACCCCAAGGGCCGCGAGGACCGGTTGGAGGAGTTTCGCTTCACCCCCGTCACCACACGCACGCGGCGAGCCCGCCGGCTAAAAGCCAGGAGGAACTGATTGATTGATGGGTTATTTGATGGATTGATTGACAGCACTCAGGAGGGCGGACACTCCATGGACAGTCTGGTATTGAAAGAACAAATTTTTATTTTTCTACTTGATGCGTCTTGCCGTCTTATTTATATGTACGGAGGAAACTTTTGAGGACAGCGTCTTTGTTGACCGTCAAGCCAGGAGGTGACGCAACGCCATAAAAATCAGCCAAGTGGGATTTATTGGAATCTTGTTTGTGTTACCCCGCCCTGACAAGGATGCCATACTTTCCACTAAAACAGGACGCCATGGAGACGGGAGGAAGAAGGCGGAACAGTGCCACCAGAATGACTGTGTTGCTTTGAGTGCAATATTTCACACAGCATTCTTTTTTCTTTTTTTTACCCAGTTTTACGTCTTCCACCTTACACAGACGCACTACTGGACTTGCCATAAATAACTCCAGAGGTTTTTTGTTGTTGTTCTTTTTGGTGACGAAGCCCTACCTCCTGGTTTCTGTTCTTTTTGTTTTTTCTACTGGGGCGCTCCTTTAGTGACTTTGCCACCTTCTCTGTCCAATAATGTGTACTCACCTGTCTATTGGCAACTTTACTAACAACATGACACACACATTTATGATCTTTTTTTTTTTAAATGTAAGCAAAAAATAATTTTATGACTATTATTAAGATATTTATTGCCTCCCCTTTGTAAATAAAATGTGCTAAGTTTTATTTGGCCTCTGTTAATAAAATGAGGACTATATTTTAAATCAGTGACTTCAATGTTTTTATTGCAAGACACGGGTCCTTGGGATCAACTGGGTGAATCTCCTAGTAGCATTCCGAGGTTGGGATTTGTTCAGAGAGGCTTCTTCATACCAAAATGGCCAACTCCCTTTTCAGTTTCGGACATGGGGCCTTCTTTGTACGTCCTCGTATGATAGACATGTCCATCAAATCTCAGGATAATCTGTGAAATTGGTGTGGTTTTTTTTTCTAACTTTGCAAGGGCTACTACTGAAAATAAAGTTGTTAAAAAATTGGCAAACCAAAATGGGCAACTTCCAGTTCAACACGTATTCGTGACACTTTTGTCAAGATATGTGCACTAATGTTTGTGTTGGTTGCTGACATGGGTGTCCGGAGCAAAAAATAAATAAACAAATAAATAAATAGCAGTGGGTTCTGCAAATTAAGTTTTGGTGGAGGGGATTCTAGCAATCTCTATAAAAGACAAATGTTTACCGATGTTTGCACGATTTGCGACACATGCCCACAGTCTCCTCATGGATAAAACTTGTAAGTTTTCTTGCTGCCTACGATTAACTCTTGGATATACGTATGTTTTCTTCATGGCTTTGAGGTCCTGATGCTGTGCTTTTACGTTCCACAATCTCCCATTGTCATGTCAACAAACAGGCAGAGATCATTCAGACCAAATATCCACTAGTCCACCTCCAGACCTGTAGGGGGCAGAGAAAAAACAGACACATCACAATTCACAAAACTTTATCAGATGCCACTGACAACCATATTGCCTACAGACCAGCATGTGAGCTGGGGGTAATAACAAGAGAAAGCCTGTTAGTGAAAGAAGAAAAGCTTAAAAAGAGAAAGCAAAGAAGAAATAGACCCAAGGAGACTCCTCAGTTCCTGGCCACGTGCAACTGGTAGGAAATAGACTTGAATGCCAAAGTATTAGGTTTGGTTAATGCTTACTTTGTTTGAAATGTTTGGTTTGCGCTACAAGTTTTGTTTAGCTGAATTTTGAGTGGCTCAATCAATTGGAAGTATTCACAAAGGCAAAGTGGATGTTTATGTTTGGATTGTGCTTCTGTTTAAACACTCAGTTAAGTTGCTGACTTAGTTGTTACTTATGCTTCATATTTTCCAGTTATATCATGCAATTAGTCAAACTTAAAATAATGCAATGTTTTCTGTGTTTAAGGTAATCAACCTAATTACCCTCTAATTAACTTTGCAATAAATTGAAAAAAAAAAAAAAAGGAAGAAATAAGTTCTTGCGTTCTAAGGCCCTTTTTCAAATTGGGGCAGTGAACAAAGGATAAAACAGGACAACCCATTTTCTATCGAGCATCGTTTTCCTGTTGCCCGCAGTCGCCTCCTTTTGTGAAATTAGGTGTCTCCTTATCTTTAACAGGTAAAAAGCCCATGAGTCTGCATGCTGCTGTATTATACTCCACAGTCTCCACTTGGAATTGCTATTGCGGCATTATCCGTAGGGTAACACTTTGTCACTATTTGTCTGTGCCCACAATGTCTTCATGGATAAAATCCATAGTTTACAGCCTTAGCTCTTGATGCTGCAATACAATCTGCAGTCTCCGTTTTTTCGCAGTGCCCCATTTTCAAGCGGAGATCAAATTTGGAAATCAATGCAAACCAAAGTTCCCCTCTCTTCTTCGCGTTGAAATGTGTCATGTTCTTTGCAGTTTTGTGCGGCGCTCCTGAAGAACGACCCATTCAAAACCAAGGCTAGTCCTCAAAAGCATGATGGCACCACTGCTCGAATATTTCGAGATCATACCGAGATGATTAGCGCTTTGCTAACCTCGGAACACTGCTAAGGACAGAGTCTTTTTTTTGTTGTAAACACACAAACGGCGTGGACATTTTTCCATGTTTTAGGAAAGGTGCTGCAGGAATGCGCAGCGGCATGCTTCCCCGAACTCTGTTTACAGGAACCGTCACACTGAATGATGATGCCACGGCCAGGCAAAAAAGGGAAGAAAAAAATACTTTGGGTTTGAATTCCCAGCGTTGCTTCCTTCCATTTCGACCCCCCCGGAGACCCCCCACCTCACCCTTCCCGCTTACCTTGACGGGTACGTGTGGTCAACTTTTAACAGCAGATGATTCACTGCCAACATGATAGATCAGAGCTTGTCTCCGATGGTGGAGTTAAAGCAGAAAAGACTTTTCGGAATGTTTTATGTCCCTCTCTCTGTCTTTTTCATCTTGTCTATGAGCTACTAAACCATATTTTCCCAGTGGCGGGCGGTAACTTTCAGACTTGGGCCTTCAGCGGTCATTTACAGTAAGCGACCTAATCCACCTCTTATCACATTACAAAATGTTATCTTCTAATATACATCGACTCCAAACCTGTTCGCTACAATATAGATGTTTACAATCAATATTAAAAAAAAAACTTTTAAATAAAATACTAATATACATCACCTCCAAACCTGTACGCTACAATCTAGACATTTAAAATACTTCTTTTTTTGCGTGTCCGCTGAAATTTCCCCCAAAATCAATTTCTGTGTTAAATCAAGCCAGCCAGCAACAATGTCGGTTGACCCCATTAAGTGCCTAAAAAATTATTTTTAATCATATCCGACATTGTAAATCGATCGTTTATATTAAAAGTGGATTGGAAGTGAACTCTATCCGTTTGATGAAACATTGAGTAGGATGCATTTGCAATAAATAGACGGACTTTATTTGTTTGGAAATTGAATTAGGCTTCATGGAAGAAAAGGAATCAGGTCAGGCATCTCTCACAAGCTCGAGAGGCGCTATAGGTGGAAAAGCACAATATGCTAATTGAAAAAGAGGAAGAAGGGCTCTTGGGTTAAATCTCTGAATAAGACTAACATATATATTTACACGTGAACTTCATTTTAATTTGCACCTCGTAGCTCAATATCCCAAACTTTTTGTGCTTCGTGTACAATGCGAGTCAGCTTGACACAAAGTGAAGCAAAGCTCACCAAAATAACAGAAAGAAGGAAACTCCTCCGATGGTTTTTTTTTTCCCCCCTCATAGGCATACCTCAGGATTACCCAAGTGTGTCAAAAAGTGCATATTGACATTTAAACCAATAAGGGGAGACGCCATTTTTTTTTCTTCTTTTCTTGTGTATGTGCGCGTAAACCTCCTGCCAGGCTTTTCTCTGACTCCACCTTTGATCAGTGGGCCCAATCACTTCCAAATGAAACATGGACCCCCTCTCTCTCTCTCTCTCTCTCTCTTTCAAGCTTTAAATGTAGCCTCGCTTGCCAACTGGTTGGGATTCTATTATTAGGGCACACACAATGGATACAGTATGAGCCGCGGACAGGGCGAGTGAGAAAAAGACAGTCGTCACCACACACTTAACAATTAGCTGTGCCAACAGAAATGTTTTTGCTTTTAACAAGATTTGTCTCTGGGAGTTTTAGCGGAGGTGAGCAAAAAAAAATAAAAAAATAGCCAAAGTGATACGTTCCAAAGCAAACAAAGCTCAGTTTCGACTTTTCACAACTCGTCATTTACTGTCAAAACAGGAGCGTGGCCACTCATGGCTCATGGCTTCATGGTTGCTCCCTTTTAATGTTATTTTATTTTATTTTATTTTTACCGCCGTGGCATCGTCGCTGAGGAGACAGTGTGTGTGATTGTATGGAGTGTTTTTACAGGATTACCAATGTGCTTACTGGATGTACTCGGTAGCACTGGTGGAAAACGCAGACCGATGCGGTGGACTTTGCAATAACAGCTATAATGCAAACCACAATGTCACTCGGTTCAAACGCACGCCTGTTGGGCTCATTTGAGACTCAATTGTCCATTGATGTGAATGTATGTGTGAAAGCTGCGCTATGTGCTGACCGCTCTGGGCTGTCGCTTCTTGGTTCAGTCATTTGAAAAATGATAAGGTATCATCATCCTTTTCAAAAGGGATTTGTTATACTACACGGTGGACTCGAGGGTGGCATGTCTGCCTCACAGTTGAAAGGTTGTGGGATTGAATCTCGGTCTGAGGAGTTTGCAAAAGGTTTTTGTCACCATGACGGCCAAAGGCAGATTTAAATGACAATCTAGCTGTATTTATAGTAATTTATTCATTTATTTAGTGTTTTCAATGAACCTGTTGGATTTTGTTGCTAATCAAAACAGCAGGCCAACCAACAGTGCCTTTCGTATCCGGGTCTTTCAAGGGAAAATAGTTCTCGTAAATTCCACACTTCAGAAAAGATTATCAACTGAATCTGTGAAAATCTACCCTGCACTCTCCATATTTATTTATTTCCTCTACTTTTGTCACATCGACATGCATTCGCACAACGAGGCATTCTAAGGCGGCCAAAGTAGCCAAACGGTCCAGTTGAGACACTGGCTGCTTTTTTTTGTTTGTTTGTTTGTTTGTTCTCACTCTTCTTTCCGCCCTCTGTCTGGGACGAGTATGAACTTATAGCTGACATGGAGTAGCTCAAAACGGCCATGCTGGCATACCATCCATCCGAAGGAAAGATGAAAATGGCAGGCGTGCTAACCGCTTGCCCGCTGTGCTGCCCTTCAATTCCAATCACAGAATGTTATTCAAACATGATTTCACCATCCCCGATATTTGCACGAGATGGAAAAACAAACACAAGTTGAGAATGCGTCCTCCATTGAATCATGTGGCTGCCGTCCATTGGTGGGAAAGTGCTGATTAATTGTGTCATAGCCCTGTGAGAAAGTACGCCCAGCGCGAAGCACTAATTACGGGCCTGGGGCAGAAGGGGAGCATTGAGGGGGTTGGCCGAGAGAAAAGAGGAGGGTGGAAAAACTCGACAGTGAACAATGGCTCATGTCATATCTCAAGACAATGAGGAAACCAAAGAATGGCAGCAAAGGAGAAGTTAATGAGCTGTGTCACCTGGTATCTGACAGAGGACGCTCTTGCTCACATTGAGTGTCAATTCAAGATGACAAACACTTCCAATAACTGTTGCTGCCGCTGCTGCTGCTGCTGTTGTTGTTGCTGCAATTGATGCTGGTGGTGTGTTTAAGGCAGGGGTGTCAAACATTGCAATTTGGGTTGCACGCCGTTCAGAATGGTACGTAAGAGTAAATGCATGATCAGGAGGGATGTCCCAATCACACTTGCCGAGTAGTCGGTCAGTCCTGATCAGACACCTCGGCAGTGCTTTTGGAAGAAAAGGTTAGACCGTAAATAATTGACCTTTACATATCACATATACTTTACAAGGACCCTTTTGAGTTTGAAACGAATTTTTACGTAATACTCATAATATAAAAATGTAAACGTTCTCTATTTGAAACTTTGGTTTCTTTCACTGGATTCACCTAAAAATGTCATGTTGATTAGCGGGCCCATTAGCGTACGCTCTGCCACACGGGCCGCTTGACAACGTTGTGTGCCCTCTCCGTGTTTACGCTCGCGTCGACCTCTCGCCCGAGGTCTCTTCCTAGGTCCCCGCGCCGCTAATGCGACACATGTTTTCATGAGGCAAGACAAGCAACCCCGCCATGGTGGCTGCTCTCCACAACTAATGATGTCAAGTGATTCCCGCTTCACCAAATCCCCATTTTTAAAAGCAGGGGTCAGTACGGGGGTGCTCGAGAAGGGGTCGGTGAGACGAGGAGGGCAGCTCGGATGGTTTCTGTGATTTGATGCTCATTGTGGGGATATCGTTTTTAATTGCCGCTCTGCCTGGATTCCCCGCTGCCTATCGCAGGACATTTAGGGCAACCTATTTTCTGTGACTCACCTACCGGTTTATATTTACAACTCCATAGTAAAGTCAGATTAGCGTAAGATTAAACCAAAACACCGTTGATGGGCTAACGAACAGAATCAATGTCACCGGGTTATACATCTTCCAGTAACAGAGATTTGAGTGGCGATACATGAAGATAGATAATTTAACAAGAGTCACAGGAAAATATTCTTTCTCCTCTGTGAAGAATGACAAACATGGCAGCTAACTGAGAAGTTGGGACGGCAGAGCCAAAACGGTAGCAGAAACTGTTTGATTCTTTGCATTCCATGTAATCGTGTCAATACCATGTTTTCCTCTTCAATCACGCTACAAACATTTTCTTACTTTGTAAAGAATGGATTCATGGAATTTCCCTTTGTTTTTCATGCTTTAGGTGACAAACTTGACGGCGTACCCAATTAAACCACTATACTTCAAATGTGTGTTTTTGTGGAAATGGTCAGCCTTGTGAATAAACGGGGGTGAGAAGTATCACGACGAGTCCGAGACGATGACTCAAAGTAATGGAGCATAATGATGTCTCGACGCGGTAGTAGCTCTGGGGGGGGGGGGGGGGGCGGGGGCAAAAAAGACCCACGAAGCTCTCGGGTCAGGGGTTGGACAATGTGAACATTCAGCTACTTAGCTTCTCTTTGCAACTTTGTGACAAAATGTGTTTGCCCAACACCAATTAAGATGCCTGTGTGCGCACTCCGGTCAATGGGTTTGATGGGGAGGCCGCTCCAGCGACGTGACATGTCCCTGAGCACGAACAAGCCGGCCTGTGTCCTCGCTGCCGTAATTGGTGTCCCTTGCAATGCGCCGCTTCCCAGGGTCCCGGCCTTTGTGTGGCAATGGCACTGCTAAATGAGGGGAGTCGGGGCTTTAATGGAACTCCTGTGAGCATTAAACAAACACACGCCCCCCACCATGGCCCAGCCTGGTGCGTAGAACAGCTGGGAGTCGTGTGATGGAACTTGGGAGGACATCCCTGCCGTCCCTTCGCCCGTTGTAGCTTTGAGTGATGTCCTCTCAGGAGATCAGCTCTGCCAGGATGGAGCTGCTGGTGGCCTGCAAGGACGGAATGCTTGCTCATGTAGAGGCAGTAAGGGCAGCATGGTGGTTTGTACGTCTGCTTCACGGGATAAGAAAGAAGATTTTCTTTCTCTCTTTGATGTACTATGATCACTTTGCAAAATGTCCGTGGTTGGGGGGTGGGGGGCAGTCGTATAAGTCAGACGGCCTGTTTGTGTGACCTCCACTTAGAAGAAACTATAGGACTAACTAAAGAAGGATTAAGTGGACAACTTAAAGGCAGGCATCCAACACAAACATTGAAAAGTTATATTTGAACTAGTCTAATCATGGTTTTCTGATTCCTATTGCTTTCATGGAATGAGAATGAAGCGGATTATTTGGCTTTCACGGAATGAGAGTGAAGCAGATTATTTGATCTAGTTTTGTCCTACCTTTGTTGACGACTAAAATTCAATCACGTTGAACATTAAATATCTTGTCTTTGTTGTGTATTCAATTGAATAGAGTTTGGAAATAGCTCTGTTTTGTTTTTGTTCACACAATATCCCCAAATCGTTGAAATTGAGATTTGGGTGTTGTATAATGTAACCCAACTATGATTTCCATTTGACACCGGAGCAACTGCGATTGGCTGGTAAAAAGAACGCGGCGGCTCCAAGGCAGGCAAATCTCTGCCCGATTTGTCAATGGGGGGCTCTTGAGCAGTGTGTTGATATTGTGCGGCTAATGTGTTTGCGCTGGCTGCGATAGAGGGGATTAGCTCCCTTTGTGGTGGTCTCGCCGGCACCGCAGACTACTGGACTTTGAAAGCATACTAGCCAACTTACTCAGTGGACAAATCAAAGCCGCCTGAAAAATGGTTTCCCCTTCGGGCACACGGTTGACGGCTTGACCCCTTGTTTGGGAAAAGGTACGACACGCAAACGCACGCACACTCACACACACTTGCTGTGTTTGCAGAACGATAGTGGGTCAAGGTGACAAATGGCAAACACCAAATAAATCTTGTGTGCGCTGACCTCCTGCCAAGAATCCAGCCAACAATTAACCCACCTCCTCGTCTACTTACTAACATCGCCCCCCCACTCCCACACACACTCTTGTTTTAAAGCAGGGAGAACATCTTGCTAAAAAACAAAGTTGGAGAGTGTTAATTCACAAAAAGACCATCTTCTGTCAAAGTACTTGGGATCTCAATGGCATGCATGTCCACAAATAAATATACATTTGAAGCGGAAAAAGTCATTTGCTAACCAAAACGGCAGCATGTAAACAACTTCTCAATTGTATTTTTAACTTTCACTTTCTTATTTTTCTATCATAAACTGAATTTGAACTTTATATCGTTACTCAAAATTACATTTTGGTAATATTCTGATGTTTCCCCCCACAGCGTTAAAAGTATTAAAACTTTAGCTTATCACTTTATCTAATCACCTTTTATTTTCAGGCCTTTTTTTTTCTCGTAAAATCCAAACGACATTTGCATGATTTAATATCAATAATTTGATTTACTTTATTTTGGTAATATTCTTACTTACTACTTAAAATTACTACATAAAATTCAAATTACATTTGCACGATTAAACATCAATGATTTACTTTATTTTGGTAATATTCTTACTTACTACTTATAAAATTAAAATGATCCTTAATTCTAATATTATGATTTGTTCTCATACATTTGGAAATGACCAAAACAATGACTCATTCATCTCAATAATATTGTCACATTTTTTCTTGCATCATTGAAGCTAACATTATTTTTGTCATATAAAAATGAATTATTTATAAAACACACTAACATTGTCACTTTCGAGGTAAAGTTAAGGCTAATAAATGATTATCTAGTCAATTATTACTAATATGTTCTTTTTCGTCAGTGTTGCAGCTTGGTCTGAATGTAATTCCCACGATAAACGGCGATCACTATATTAGATGATGCACTCAACGCAATAACATAGAAGTGCTTGGCAAATACATCACATAGCATTTTAATCCAAGTGTACAAAACCATGGTAATGTCTGTAGGTGATGTGCTAAATTCCAGAAGATAAGGCCCCAGCAAAAAAAGGAATGCAAATGTGTGTTAGAATTCCCATTCCCCAATTGACCCTGCGT
Source organism: Syngnathus typhle (assembly GCF_033458585.1). NCBI lineage: Eukaryota > Metazoa > Chordata > Actinopteri > Syngnathiformes > Syngnathidae > Syngnathus > Syngnathus typhle. The sequence continues at coordinate 20,085,470 of NC_083738.1, read as the reverse complement.
CCCTTTTCTACCTCTCTAGACAATCGCATTGCATGCAATTAAATAACCTGAGTAAATAATGACATATAATTTGCTCTTGAAGGGCAGATTGAAGCGTCACTTAATCCCGTTAGGAGCGACTGACTACCTGACACCCAGCCTGAGCCGCGGATTAGCTACGACGCCTTCGCTGAGACCGTTTTAAACGAGATTAATGTCAACGCATTGACCTGCGTGAACGTCTCCATTAGCGATGGTATTTGAACACAGCACAGCCTCGGGCTGATCAGCTGCCGCCGCACTGGCGTGTGGATACACATATATACGAAGTTATATCGCATCAGACAACAACGATGTTGTGCTTCTGCATGCTGTTATTCGGCCTTCCTCGTGTTCTGGGTGGCGGACTGTTGCGTTTGTGTTTCTGCTGCGGATCCATGAAAATCCAACTACAAGACTGGATTTTCGACACCTGTATTGTTGTTGCCTTAACATGGTGCAACCCCCATAAAAAACATACAATAAACATTTTCATTTTTATTCCTCAAAGTGAAGCGGCCATTCTGTAGTTCATATTCAAAATTCTGTCATTGGAATTGTTTACAGTACGTCGAAGAATCGTAATGCTTTTCAATACTCACCACAAGATGGGAGAGGCAACACATATATATATATATATATATATATATATATATATATATATATATATATATATATATATATATATATATATATATATATATATATATATATATATATATATATATATATATATATATATATATATATATTCACAGTTTGTATTTTTCCATGACTTGTATTTTGTTATTGCGGGAACGAGCTGGAGAGCATTCGCATTTGCGAAGCTGTGTGGTCTGAGCAAATGTCGGGAAAAAAAAAAAGTATGACAGCTATGATAAACTTTTCCCTAAATAAAACACAGCAGACAAACGTGTTGCTACAGGTGACAAATGAAATAAACCTTTAGCAAATTGGAGGAGGCGAAGTCATGGTTTCAATCACAGACCGCACAACTAACATCTAAAAAAAAAAACAGCAACTGAAGACCTTTCAGCTTAGCCACTGCTACATGTTGAATAAACCATGGTATGATAAATGATCATGTGAAAAATACAAGAATAAAGTTCTACTTTTCTGAACATTTTTATGAAAAACAGCCACACAAAAAGTTTAAATTTGATGACAAAAACAAAATATAACGTGACCCGTAATACAAATACAATCTGACAAAAAGTACAATACAAAATAATTGTAATATTAGGATTAAAATATTTTATTCTTCACACACCTACTACTGGCCGTTTCTATTAAACACTTTTGGGGGGGACAGATGCACCCAAACTAAGGAAGCCCACCCGAAAGAGAAAAACAAAAAAATATTGGAATATGGCTCCAACAATAATACAGTTTTTTTCCATGTATACTGCGCCCCCATGTATAATACGCACCCTAAAAATGGCATGTTGATGCTGGAAAAAAGCTTGTACCCATGTATAATACGCACCCAAATTTTGACTCCTACTTAAGTCCGTGAACGTAAAATTATTCCAGAAAAAAGATCATCTTTGGGAACAACCGCATGTTATTCTGCCGGTCAGTATCACTGCGCATGCGCTAGCATACTCCATAGCGAAGAAATGTTTCGGATTTGTGTAGGGTACATTGTGACTGCAAACGAGCAGGTGATCTAGCAAGCGTCTGATACGAGAGCATTGTGTTCGTATGGAGTGAACAGCAGAGAAGAAAGTGCATCTGTAATGGCGGCCTCCGTATGATATCCGGATTTAAAAAAAAAAAAAAAAAAACATTTGGGGTTTTTTTTTTGTTCCCTTGTATAATGCGCACCCCAGATTTTAGGACAATAAATTAGTTAAATTTTGCGCATTATACATGGAAGAAAACAGTAAATAATAATACAATTCTGAGTCGCAAATTTTTGTGTTTCTACCTCCCGCTGAGAGAGGGCACTTTGCGACTTTTTCCCAAGGTGATCTTTTTGTGAAATCAGATAAAAAGTGCTAAGCGTCATAAATTTCATCTCTGCCTTTTCTCCTTGTAGAGAAGGGAGGGGAAAGAGTCCCAGAAATGTATTTTTTTCCAAAGATTTGTGAGCCTTCATTTGGACCATGGTCCAACCCCCCCCTCCCCCTTCTCTCGCCTTTTCCCACAGACCTTGTGAAGCTAAAACACGTCCAGTTTACATCAACTGTGCTGAGTTGCAGCAAAGCGTGAAATGTTTCCACTCGCTGGCGGAGCGTCTGCTTAATTTTAACTCATTTTTATAGATGTCAGAATATTTGGCCTGGATTAAAAGAGCTAATCAGACACTGGTGTCTCGATCAGACTTTCCCAAAACCTTTTAAATGCTGCACATCTTAATGCATTGGAACAAAGTCACCACATCTTTTGTTAACCAACACTCTCAGCGTGCCCCACTACCCCTTATCCCAATGCTAACCCCTTACTCAACAAACTAGTAATTAACCCTACTGTCAACCCAATCATCTAAACCAATTCCAAACGTAATCCTAACTCTAACCCTACACCCAACTATCCTGAATAACTAGCAACTATTCCTTAAAATATAATGGCTAACCCTTTAATCCTAATCTTTACCTAAACCCCTCACGCGTACAACTAGAAACTAACACAGCCCTAATCCCTGACCCTAAACCTGCCCTAACAACTATCATTGTGAAGAACAAGCCACCCTGGACCTCCCCCCCCCCCCCAGTCTTAAATGGCAGCTAACCCCAATCCGAAAATGCTAAATACAAACTCAAAATGACTAACAAAACCAGTTTCCAATCAAAAGCCAGGACCCAAAGAATGCCAGACATCTAAAAACTTCCAAAGAGCGAAACCGTCTTGGGTCCAGTACATTTGGACGAGTGCCAGTTCCATCTGATAGACCAGTATTTCAAAGCAGCCACTCACCTGCGTTTACTCAATGCTCGAGGAATTCTTAGGTTGCCTCATACGTCCGCACACGCACACACGCACACACACGACTCGTGTTGTTGTGTGTCCAATAGAGCATGTAAACATCACTTAGCTTTTAATTACTAGCCTGGTGATGTTGGTTCAACTTTGGCGGACAAATTAATGGCCAATTAACAGCAGTTAATAGTTAGGTCCTGTCTACCCTATAAACACAAACGGTTGGACGGTTTGACAACACTTGAAACTTCCCAAGTCCTCATAAATTCCATTTCCATTTTTTTTTTTTGTTGTTGCACTTTGTCATTACTGGTAAAGGTCTGCAGGTAGACCAAGACAGATTATTTGGAGTATGCAAAATGATACTTGCCCATATGATGATGAGCAAAGGACAGTCAAAAAGCAAATGCATTGATTCCAGCCTCAGATTTTGCCTTATCAAAGCTTGGATGCCCCAATTAGCCGAGAATGTGTGTGTGTGTGTGTGTGTGTGTGTGTGCGTGGGGGGCAGTTTTTTTCAAACGCCTTTTCATTTTAACTGAGAGATTTGTCTGTTTTGTGGACCATATAACCAATAATGGAGCATGCTGCTTATTCATCAAATAATAAATAAAATGAGGTCGGGCTCCAGTCTTTCAGTCTTTTTCTTCTTTGTTTAATCAAAGTGAATTCCAAAATGTAAAAGTTAGAAATTAAAAGTTGCATTACTTTACCCGTCTTGTCTCAACTTTTTGAAGCAGCAGAGAGCCATGCTGCCAAAAAGCACAACTACGACATTAATGTACGTTGACAATTTGTGTCAATATGCACTTTTGGAGTTTTTTGCTAGCGTCTTTTGGACTGCTGACTCTCCGTCCTTTGTCTTCTGTGTGGGGCAGCATGGCCTCCGCCCCAATTCACCATGAAAGGCTTGTTGTTACATTTTATTGTTGAAGAATCCGAAACTCGGGAGCAAATACTTTACCAAAAAACATTGTCATTTTGCTGTTTTTGTCCGTCTGACCGCCACCTCTCCCAGTCCTTTATCTGTGCAGTTACCAAAAACAACAAAATAATGAGCGGCATACCGTAATTTTTGGACTATAAGTCGCGTTTTCTTTTCATAGTTTGGGTGGGGGGGGGCGACTTATACTCAGGAGCGACTTATATACATATATGTTTGTTTTTTTCACTTTTTTGGGGCATTTTATGGCTGGTGCGACTTATACTCCGGTGCGACTTTTAGTCCGAAAATTACGGTACATGTTTACGTGTCGTGCAACAAGTGGTTCTGTTGCGTCTGTTAGCTAGCTTACGTTTGATGGCTTTAACGTAGTTTTGGAATTAAAATAACTATGTTTGATTTCCACAAAACGAGGTAAAGTAAAGTGAATTTAACACTCCAGGCGTGTCAGAATTTCTTTTGTCATTCAGGTATGGGATGCATTAAAGGCCTGGGCAAGCACACTGATCAAAGAGTGAGCGGTGAAGACATCAAATACAACTCCATTCAAACAAACTGTAAAAAATACAATAAAAAAAATAAAATCATGGCAGAAATATGTCAATATTTTCTTAAGCCGAGGTCAAATATTTCATCTATTTCAACTCCTTTTTTGACGTGACAGGTCAAAGTATAGCATGTGTCTGCTTTGCACTGCACACATAAATGAAAACATGTGCAGCTTTGTGCCGCTTGCAATTTTTCGAGATGAAGCCATGACTAGATGTATATTTTCATCACTATTTTGTCAGCGCTGGATGGGGACTTCCAGCTATACATTTTCTATAGCCTCGCCCTCACCTGGTAGGTGAGCTGGATTATATCCCAGATGACAATGCGGGGCGGACTCAGAACTGGTCGGCAGTCAGCCTGCACATATTGACAAAGAAAAAGCATCCTGCCTCCGATTCAAACCTTTGGACGATTTAGAGTTCAAAGAAACAAACATTGATGTTTTTGAATTGTGCCAGAAGGGCTTAGTACAAAAGTGTTCAAATAAAAGGCAAGTAGGGATGGATGCCTCAAACTGCACCGCAGACTCCAGTCCTGTAGATGGCAGTAATGCCAGTTGAATACAACTCCCCACAGTGCTAAAAACCATTTTTTTGTGTGTGTTTCAAAAGAATTACAAATGCCAAGTCAAAAAAGAGTCTTCCTCTCCCTGTCTGCACTCTGTGGGGCAGCATGACCTCTGTTACAAGCCACACACTGATCAACGACTAAATTAATGTTGTTGTTTTTTTTTTGTTTTTTTTAAATATGATCTCAGTCTGCTGTTGTCCAGTTTTGAAACACTTTCTGACCCTGGTTACGTTCCTGAGCATGTGACCTGGTTGCACCACAAGGTGTATCTCAAGGTGTCACTCCCCGTCCTTTCAACCTGTACACCAGCCGGGTACCAAAAACATGAATTGGCTTTTGTGCTTGTGTTTTCTTCTGACTTCAAATGTCAGACAGGGTTCTTTTCGGGTATAGCCAGTGTAGTGAAAGGAAAGAAAACTCATCAAGTCCCAACATGCCCCAGAGTGAAAACCGAGCCGTCAACACAAATCCTCAAATAATCTTTCAAGGTATTTTTCATCTCGTCCTCCCCTGTTGCGGCAGACGGGTGATATAATGTCTGATTTAAAACCTAGCAGCCAATTAGAGGTCCACATCCGTCCCACCGCCCGTACTGCAAGTCGGCTCGACGAGTGGGAGCTGTTTGGCCTCGAGTGGCCAGCCATGAATTACTGCTCGTTTGCACTTCTTCACTGGAGACCCCCAATCTTTGAGGATGAATCTGCTTCCTACGTTGCCAAATTGTACAGCTTGACTGATCACCTTGAAGTCAGCCTTGTGATTGTGTAAAATATATGGTGCCATTGGTGATAAACACCAGCCACCAACCTACACAGATAGTCCATTCCAGTAGGTAAACTACAATCTTCATAATTTAGTGGCTCGGTTTGAACAAATTCTCAAGTAGCATAATGAGGACTGGGGTTCGTCCGGAATGATTGTTTCAAACCCAAGTAGTCATAGTTGCCTGGCGATGGTCCTTGACATTTCTTTGCACATCGAATCCAAAGTAATAGTTTATCAAAGTAGCAGACCTGAAATTCCCTTGATTTGACTAACTCATACCAAAGTGGTCAACTTCATAATTTTGGATCTTTCCAGGAGTTCTGCAACTTTTCAGTGAGCTTTTGGAGGTCATTTGTCAGACCCCTAAAATGTATATATGTTTGCACGGATTACGTTCACAAAACGTTTTGTGTCATTGTGAGGGCCCCCCCCCCAAAATGTGTTTTGTTCATCACCCATCCGTCTCGAATTGCTACGCATGTTTGATGCTTTTGATTTGGCTTAATTCCCTCGCTGGAAATGGTCGCAGTACGCACAGTTAAATTGGCTGCACACTTTAATTGCACACCAAAATGGCTGCATCCAACCAAAACGGCTGACTTTTCAATTCATGGCCTTGGGACCTTTTTCGTTCTCGGTTCGAGTTGTAAGAACTTCCCGTGAGTTCTGACGCTCGTCATGCTGGTATTGTTCTGCGAGGCTGGCCTAGGGGTGCAGCTGGTTAAACTTTGGGATGTAAATTTCCAACAATACATGTGCACATTTGCAAAAATGGATGCATTTTTATCATTTCATCACCTGGTGCTCTGGCGTTTGTTATGATTGGTGGACATGACACTATGATCCCACCTCACTTAACCCAGTCAGCAAGAGTCACTAATCAAGTCTTTTGAATCAAACATCCTGTCCCACTGGGAAAAGAAAACGTTGCCCTTTGTCTTTGTTTTTCTTCTCCACACTATCTGCTAATGAGGACTCGGGGTCGACGTAATTGTTGCAGGAAAGCCGCGCTGATCAGACGTGCAATTTGAAGGGGGGGAAAAATGAGGTTGTCTCGGATGACCTCATTCCTTTGGTCCAACGGGCGGGCAGGCGGGGAAGCGCCTCAGGCTGGGCTTTTCTGATTTGTCTTCTTGGGTCAGCAGCATCGCATGTGTGCGATGTGTTTTTTGGATGTCAAGTGAGGTCACGGTGTCGAGCCGACGCCAGGCATTGATGATGACTGTGACATGATTGGACCTCCTATGGATGATTCCATTTCCAGTCAAGGAGATTTATTCCAGTCGGAGCGGCTCATCTTATCAAAAGTTCTCACAGAAGAATGCTGATTAAAGGCCTGTGATTAAGTGGGATTGTGGAATTAACTCATTGGAATTTGGAATTGAACATTTGCAAATTCCCGTTCCCGAGTAACGAGGCAGGGAACTCCTGGATGTCATCTAGCGCCCTGGACACAGGCCACAGATGTCTTTTTTGGGGTCAACAGTTTTTTAAGGCAACCCGCGATGATTAAACATCAATTAGGTCAAGAGCCACTTGATGTGCGACTCAAACCAGACAACGGTTGTTGCTTTGTATAGGGCATACGTCTGCATCGGTTACCGACCCACGTAGACATTTTATCTTCTCCAAAGAAATAAAAAAAAAAGAAATATTATTGCAGTTTATTGATCTCAGTTGGAACAATCTCTACGTAAACAGCATATGTCTGTACTATACTGCCCCCTTTTGGACAAGGTGTACAGACCAGAAGGGGCTCTAATGTCAGACAATCAATTATGGAGCATGCTTAATAGTCGACATTCTATTTTATCCTGGTACTGCAATGTGTTATACAACATATGGTATTATTTCATTATTCAGTATTACCGTACTGGCCCGAATATAAGACAACCCCGATTATAAGACGACCCCCTCTTTTTCAAGACTCGAGTTTGAAAGAAAGCCTGTCTAGATCTCGTATGTAAGACGAGCCCCCCCCCCCTCCTTTTTTTCGGGTTTATTTCAATGAAAGAAACCTCGTCTTATATTCAGGCCAATACGGTATATCATTATTCATTCTTTTTCTCAGGAAAAACCCGCTGCAAAACATGTTTTTTTAATATAGGGAGGTTGGAACGGATTTAGATCATTTGGGTTTATTTCAGAGGAGAATAATGATTTGCGATAAGAATGCTTTGAGCTTTCTGAATTTGGAGTCCGAGCGTATGATAAATGAATGAACAATTTCAACTTGTATCTCAAGGCGCCGCTGAATAACCCGTATGACTCCAAATACCGCATGAGAAATTTTCACGGGGTGCCACCGGCTGGAGCTGACGGGGCACTGCCCCCATGTAAAAAGGTTATCCTAGCTTACCACATTGAGCAGATGGGGGCTGGATCCCTTTGGATAGCTTGCAGTTCGTCACAATCCACGACGTAAATCCAACAACAAGCAAGGGATCACACCCTCCGCCGCGGAGAGCAAACAGATCTTGGGCTCACAAAGCGCTCTCTTTGCCACTTGAGACAAAAACAAACAGTAGCACTCCATAGACACCGCATAAATAGGGACTACGACCATTATCAAAGAATGTCTTCCCTTCATCTCGGGCCACTTAAGTGTTGGACTCGCTATAATTACATGCGTGGACTGGATTTATAGCCTTTGATTTTATAGTAGTTGTGGGAACAAACTTTGTTACACAAGACACTTTGGGTTGGTTTTGGGAGCCTTCATAGGAGCTAGGAAATGGGACATCTTAAAAACTGAGTTCAATGAAATGATTTTGATTGGCAAAGGGTAAATGTACTTCTGAATCGGCCAAACTTAGCTGGTAGTACAAGAAAATGGTGTGATTTCCCAAATACCCCCCCCTCCCCCCCATCTTTATTCTTTTTCGAATATTTACCCACAAAATTGAATTAGAGTCCAAATACACAGCACTCCAGGTGCTGGATGAACGCCAGGGTCTCTGCATATAAGAAAATAGCTCAGCGTGAATGTTGCTCATCAATGACTTTGCGACACACTGCCTGCCTACAACACCGGTGTCATTCAACCGCAGGCGGCAGTGCAGGCACAAATTGTAGAGTAGCCAATCCAGCAGGAAGCCTTGAGCGGCATCATTGTTCTTCAGCAGAGCAGAACTCTTGTTGATGGTGTGCGTCTCAGTAACCATACAGATAAATGCACTTCAAAGCTTTACGTTGTGCGTGCGTGCGAGCGTGCGTGCATGTCTGTGTGTGCGTGACTGAGATAATAGCGAGCCTTTGATGCACACCAGTGATTCGTTTTGCCATTCTTTCCTCTCTGGGCCTCCTATGAAGAACAAGAAGTAGAAGAAGAAGAAGAAGAGACAACCCTTATTGCCTGCGCCCACTGTGTCAATAACGGAATTGTTTTGGAGACTTCCTGCGCATCTCTGGGCCTTCATGCGGGCGTTCTTTCATGTGACAGCCTATCTGTGCCTTGCATCTGCTTCTGTAGCATGCAAACGCTCACACGATGGGACGGACCGGCTCAGCATCCCCGCGCCCCACTCGTGAGCAAGCTTCTTCACATCGATGCATTACTTTTATAGACACACAAGACATGAGATAAGAAATTGACAGTGTGTTCAGTTGTATTCATGACTTCGTCACCTAGAGTCCCTTAATTGATGTCCGATATGAATATAACCTTCCCAAATCAGAGAAAATATAGTGCGAAAGCACCAACAAGTGTTTTGCAACAACAAAAAATCAGGCCTGAGCTCCTGCCCCCCCAAATATATATCAATTACTGAATGATAAACCTACACATAAGTGCAAAAATGTTTGGATGCAGGTGACCATTGAGCTATTTGTGGGGGGGCTGGGGTCAGGCCAGCCCACAAATAAAAGGATAATTGACTCCCATTATGAATGTATGTTGTAAAATAATAATAATAAGTTTGTTTTGTCTTCTTAAAAAACGTCTTGGGGATCATTTCCCACAAAAATAACACTAAATTAAAAATAATGAAAAGTTGGCAAATTGTTATACCCTGCAAATATTTGTGGCCAATGGGGGAAATTTTGAACAAGTTGAAAATTTACTCACGACAGCAACAAAAATCAAAAACTGTTGGCAAAGGACTTGCCATAGTTTTGACCTTGACATTTGTGACCTTGAACGAACCCTGAAGAGAATGCACATTTTGCTACCTTCACCAAAAGTGTTTGGCCGTCAGTGTGATAGGTGCTTGTTTGAAAACACTGTGCAATTCGCTTTGTTTCATGTTTAGTGGGACTTAACATTAAAAACATTCATGCCTCACTATTGCTGGAGCTTTTTTGGCGGAAAAGTAAAGTTTTAGTAACTTACTAAAACCGTTTAGTGAGTTTGAGTGGATAAGCTGTTCAAAAACCAGGCTCAGGTTTATTAAGAGTAGTGAACTCACCATGTTGTTTTGTGTTTAACGAAAAAATAAAAGCATGTGAACACTTAAAAGTACTTCTATGCACTTTTTATGCCCATTTCACACTTTTTTTTTTTTTCTCTCGACCAGCTTGTTGTCTTCTTCTGTGTTGCTGCCAAAAAGCTGTCAGCTGGTGGTGGAAGAGCGTGAAAGAATGTGGAACAAAGTCCACAAAATGTTGGCAACGTGCCCCCGAAATGAGAATACACGCACATGCACGCACACGCACACACACACATACAAAACACGGGGAATTTTTGTTTCTCTGCTTCATCATCATGTCATCATGCTCATCAGCCACTCGCCCAGCCCGCATCCCTCACCAGGGAAGTGGCGCGACGCTTCCTTTCTACTGACTTTTGTGGTGCCCTCACCCGCGTTTTCTTAAATGGCCGTGAAGATGAAGATGGCCGTCCGATAAGAGAGCGTGCACCCGAGGAAGATTGAGCCGGCGACAAGGCGGGCGAGCGTGCCTCGGCCCTTTGCTTTGCGGGTACTGACATTTTAAAGAGGTTAGCGTGGAGAACAGTTGTTGTGGCGATCAAAGTGGACTTCATTTTTTCTTTTTACATGATCCATTACATTTGTAATCAATCATTTTACTACTACGAATAAGTAAGTATCAACACCACTGGAGTGACAAACCCGAGTGGTGAAAGCAAAACACTTATATTAAGAGGAATAAAAAAAAACTCAAGGGTTTAATACTGATGCAATTAAAACGGTTCTTAAAGATAAAATGTGAATGTATTTTGTCAAAGTTCAATACATTGAGAGAAATCATAATAAAATATATAGCTGTGTTTTGAGGTCATTGCAAAAGCTGACCTGAGGAAGTTAGCATTCTTTGAAAAAAAATTTATAATTACAATAGAAATCATTATATGGGATTTCCAAATTCTTTGATAAACTGCCACGTTTAAGTTTTTTATAAAGTTTCAATCAGTTATATTACTCCCAATGCCGTCAACAACAAAGTATTCTCTCACTGCTATTTGACTCTCATGTCTTTGAAAGCCCAAAAGGCCACAAAAACTGTTTGTAAAACGTCACGTCAGGATTTCTGTCTTATACTTCTTCCATTAGAGAGTGGCGAAGCGGCATGTTTATGTTTATGGTCGGGCTCGATGACGAGAATTTACGCCAGAGTCAAGTGGGGAGGCACCAGAAGAAAACGGTGGGCACATTTGGGCAGCTCCCAAACCTTAATAATAATGCCACGTATGACCTCAAGAAAAGTTTTCCTCATCAACTCTTGCGGCTTATGTACTTGGAAGCAGAGTTTATTCAATCAGCAGTTTACATTGTCTCGGAGCTCTCGCTATTTGCTTTTGGCGAGGCGTCGTGTCATTACACGTCATTTGGAGATCTTTTATGGATTTATGCTTTTCGAGGATTATTTTATTCGGATGATTCACGGCGGCTCTCCACGAAAGAGCCTGTGTATACTTTATGCGGCCGACTGGGCCCTCTTTGATCGCCTTGGCTTATTAGAATGACACGGCGACGTCCGCTTGATCCCTTCATCCAGAGGGCATCCAAGCTGAAGACCACCCAAAAGTCGTCTAGCTCTTGTCGTCATCAGGGTCGCCAGTCAGCTCCAGCCCAGCCTATCACAGCGCTTACCAAACGTTTACGTCCATTGCCACACTCACAACTACAGATTTATAGTCTTCAATGAACAGCTTGTTTTTGAAATTTTGAGGACGCATGGAAAACGGCATAATATATCATTTGGTTTCATTCATGTTAAATATCATTAGACGTTGAGTAAACATTAGACAAATGCATGATAGATTGTTTTATCATAGTTTTTAAAGTGTTACTAACTGGGGGGAAAGTCTTGAATTTCCAAATGTTTGAGAACGACCGAAAGGACAGGTGGAGTTACTTCCAAATCATTTTTAAAAACCTACGCCCCATTAATACCGTCTGTGAGCTCTCCTTGGGCTCCTCTTTTAAACTGTAACGTCACAAGGGGCTGACGTTCATAATGTGTGAAAGCCTGCCTCCTAGTGGACATGGAGCTATTTTGCAATACTACCGCCCAACAAGTGACGACAAAACGTGAACGTTCAGCAAATACTTTTTTATTCTTCCAATGAATAGTGCAAAAAAATATATGTATTCATGCAAAATACAAACAGTTGTCAGATAACAGATTTAATAATAAATAAAGATTGATTTATTCTTTAATTGGCATCCTTCTGTAGAATTAAGTCAGGTTTCATGTGTGCGGTTGCTATGGTCTCGCATCTCCATGGCAACAAAGACAGATAAGCGTAGCAACTTCCTAACTTCTTCCAGTTGCATTTGAGGGCAAGTGAGAACGTGAATTGGCATCCGCTTATCTTAGCATATATGTGTGGCAGTATTTATCATTTTAAGATTTATTGTAAGGGTCAAACAGTGCAAGTCTTACCAACTTAAGTGACCTCAGCTCTAATTGAGGCTGTACCCCAAAGAGATAATATAAAAAACAAATAAAGTAGGTAGCATCCATTATGCAATAAGAAACATTGTGAACACTCTTCTGTCTTTTTAAAACGACGTTGCAGAAGCTGGATAACTATCATTATGGTTTGAATCAAGTGTGTTACAGCAGGGAGGCATTTAAATCATGGAGGACCAGAATTATATTACACAGATTTTTTTGTTTAGATAATAAAATGTTTAGTTGTTACCTGCTGACAGTTTCGACAGCTTCTCCAGTCTTTCTCAGCAGGTAACTAAACATTTTGTCTGAACAAAATAATCTGTAGATAACATTATGAAGACATGATGAATCTCATCGAAATAATTCCTGGACCAGTATTGCCCACCCCTGCTTTCGATGTGCCAAAAACAGTTGGAATTTCACACGACAATGAGCGATGGACTGCAAAATGGCTCCTGGGACATCAAGTGCCCACTTTAAATTTTCAGCATCCAAAGCAACAAGATTTGAGACGGCATACGGAGCTGACAGATTCACAAACCAAGTTTAAGAGGCAACGCCTTTATTCCGGTTCAAACACCTTTACATAGTTGAAAGAAAATCATCACTTGAATATAGTCAAAGAATTCATCAGAACATGTGTATTCAATTAAAGTGTGTTTATGTTCGTACTATATTTTTCCACATAATGCGAAAATGTCGTACCGTGACATTATCTTGCACACTTAGTCTAAAGTGAACAACAGTAGGTGGAAACAATAACAAAAAAACAATAAGGGAAAAAAACACGCTGATTGCCGTCGGCTGACGACGGCCAGACAGGAAGCGGCGCTCGGACGGCCGCGTGGTCACTTCAGCTGGACGTGGATCTGCTCCACTTGCCACACCGACAGCAAGTTGATGGCTTGCAGATCCTGAACTTGATAAGCAAAGTCCTGCTGGGGCCCGCCGTTGAAAGTCAGCTGGAAAGCGCCACTGCCACACTTGATGACAATCTAGACGGCGGAAGGCAGAGTGCAGGTTACCTTCTACGGGTTTTGAGTTTGGGTGATGATTGAACGCCGACTTAGCGACGGACGTCACCTCGAAGGGGAGTCCTAGTCCAAAGGGGTTTTGTTGGGGAAGGCTCCCGGTCAGCTTCTCGCCCCATTTCCCGCTGACTTTGGCGTTCACGGTGAAGCTCTTGGCCCCAATGTCGATGTTCAGGTGCAGCGCATTGTTGCCCGTCTCCTTGCCGCTGCTGTCACGCACGTCCATGTTGATCACCAGTCTGCAAACACAAATGTGTCAGCTGCCTTCTTTTGCTGTGTGTGTGGGGGTAGGGGGGTGTATTACTTGGTTGCTTGGGGAATGGATTGTCCCTTGATGACCAGCGTACGGCCCACGCTGAGACCGCCCAAGCCACCTTGGAAGCCGCCCGTCTGCGCGCACATACAACGGAGAAAGATGGGAACAAATAGGCCATACACTTGCTTTGGGGACAGCTCCAGTGGACAAACAAAGGCATTTGGTTGAATGTCTTGAACAATGCCCACTGAAGGTGTTGAGAAAGCTTCACACGATTGCCACGGGAGAGTAGAAATGCTTTTGGGCATCCACAGCACAAACTCACATCGCTGTATTTCATGTAGAGCTGGCACTGGCACGCCACATCCCGAGAGGAACACGACGCTCCATTGGTGGCATTTGCGCACATGACCTTGTCTGAAAATGCCAAAAGGTAAATACAATCGGGCAAAAAAGTGACTACACACAAGTCAATTTCTTGAGGGCTTTGCCAATTATGAAATTATACAACTTCAAAAGGGAGAGTCCAGTCATATATGAGCAAATCTGAACGTTGAAAATGTGCGGCTTTGCTGGTCGTTGCAACGGAGGATGACTTTCCCCAATTGGCCAGTAGGCGGCGACATCTTCTGCACGCGGGAAGTCTGCCCTGCTCGGCGGGCAGCCTGACTGAAGGCCTCTGCCAACCTTTTGTTGGAGGAGGAGGAACGCGGCTTGTGGCGGTGTTGCGCAACCCTCTTTTAAGAAACTCACGCTGCAAGTCGAATGCTCTCATAAACTTTGAGTTCCAATTTGCTCATCAAAAAATGTGACTATCTTTTTTAAAATATAAGCCGCACCAAATATTTTTCAGTGTCATGACACATGAACACCACAGTCGCAAAACAAGGTGTGCACTCACCACTGGGCACCTTGCAGATGTAGCGCAGGTTACCGTGACATGAATAGTCGTTCCAGCGACCAGCCTCAAATTGCCTTATCTCACCGCAGCTTTCCTGTCCTTTGTAGTTGTCTGGCTGTTTGGCTCCCCAACCCCTGCAAGAGAGGAAATGTGGGGCACACAAAGTAACTATTTCAGTCATGTTTTCAAGTCTTTCAGAGATCTTGTTCGTGAATATTGAGGTATCAAGTTGAGTCATCATCATCATTTAAAGCAACAAGTGCGCAAGGCGTGAAGCGATTCACCGTCTCACAAGCTTGTCGCGCTTTCTCACTTAAGGAAACTCACGAGAAGGAGAAAGGTGTTCCGTCTGTCCACTGCCACACAGTGCTCCCAGGTGCCGCACGTCGCAGGCCAATCCAGTTACGATGCGTTTTTTGGTGCGCCAGCCACTCCTGCAAGGCAAAGAGTGAGTGAGTGAGTGAGTGAGCGAGCGAGCGAGGGAGCGACCGACCTGCTCCTGTTGGTCCCTAATGCTCGCCAGGTGGCCTCCCTTGGACACACAGTAGTCCTCAGCCTTGTCCCAGTCCAGATTGTCTGTTCCGAAGAAGTAACAGTGATTGCTGTATTCCTGCCATCCGGTAGGACACACGGACACCGCTGGAAAGAGAACAAACATTCAGATGAGAGCTGTGCCAGCATCCAGCAGATGTCTCCAAATGCAGCAAGAAGTAAAGGTGGGGTGGCTTGTCTTGCAACAATGTCAACATTTCTGCAAGGAGCAACTTCGGTGGGCGTCAAAGGGCACGCGTGTCTATCCTGTAGTGCCAAGCTGCTAAGTGGCGCTGCCGGACAACAAGACGTCCAATGCAGGGCATTGCGATCACAGCCTCAACCCAAACAGGACAGAGTGTGTTCACGCAATGACGTCATTAACTCGGTTTTAGGCTTATTTTTTACAATTTGGTGCTTTTGAGAGGACATCAGGACTTGGTTACGGCAAACGTGAAAAAACCTAGGATGTTCTCTGTTAGGGCCAACGGGAACTAACACAATGGCATGTATGGTTTGAGAGATACGGACCAAAAACATTCAGAAAATAAAAATGAATTGCTCGTTCTCAGGAAAGGCGAGCGGGTAAAACAAGTAATAATAAAAACAATAACAACAACAATAAAAATGAATAATAATTTATTTTAGCCCGTTTTTAGGTCTGGAACTGTTTCAAAGGGCATTTGCCTATACGGACGGGAATAGGTGGAAGGGAAAAAGAATACCGCTTTCTGCACAGTAACAATTGCCCACCCCCACTGACGGTAAAAAAAAAATAATAATAATAACTTCATAAAATCTTTTTAAAAGGCTATCATACTTGTCCTGAGAGCACGCTTTTATGAAATGGTCCGTTCTTCCAAAGCTGTGCCTTTGAAGACATTTTTTGATAGTTGTCGCAGTTGAACTTTAAAAATCCGATGGCATATACATATAGGGCGTGCTTATTTAAATGTGCGAGTATCACCCTGAAATCTGCTGGGTCAAAGCAAGTTGAGTCAGTTTGACCGTCCAATTTTTGACCAAGCAGTTTTACAAGTGTGCCAGGAGAAAACGTTCAAAACCTCAAAGTGATCCCAAAAAGTTACAAAATTAAGTTACGTTAGATTTGACCAAAGAATAGTAGTATATGCAATTCTACACCTGACATACAAAAAGTGAAAGCGGCCTTTCCGTCCGAATAGAAGAAGTGAATAAATGCTCACCGATACAGGTGAGACGCATTGCGAGGGCGATCATGAGCCAAGTGGCGGATGACGGAGTCATGTTCGGGATGTGAGGACTCGGTCGTGGACCCAATTCAGTCGGAAACACAGCAGCAGAGGACTCGGGAGGATGCTGGTGCGTCGTCTACTCGTCTGGCGCCTGCCTGCTACACTGCACTTGGAGCGTGTGCAAGCCAGCTCCTCACAAGTCGCCACCCACCCACGCACCCACCCACGCACGCAGGCACGCACGCACACAGACACACACGCGCATACACGCACGCACAAAAGCACACACAGACACGCACACACACCACGCACGGCACAAAGGATGTCGAGATGATGCTCTTCGCGCTTTGCGTGACATCATACAACTTTTGTACACAAAAGAGTCACACTTTGAACTGAAAATACCTGTGCTGCGCTTGACGTGGAAAAGTAGACTTATACAAGTTTTGTACACAAAAAAGTACAACTTTAAACTGTAAATACCTCTGCTGCACTTGACGTTGAAAAGTAGAACAGGATGTGCATGACGTCATTCCAAAGCCTTTAAAGACAAGCAATAAAAAAAAAACAGTAACAGGCTTTGAAAGTGTAGGTGTTGGATAGTGATAGCATCTCAGTGGGTACGTGAGCGTTTAAAATACAATTTAAACGTAGCATCCAGGCAATGAAAGATTGAAAAAAAAAAAAGACCTTGGTGACAAAAGTTCACTTATTGGCACCGTGAATGACAAAGATGCTCAGTCAAGCACAAGCGGAATTAAGCGTCTCTCTATAAACATCTCCACGACATGCCAAAAGACTCAGCTCAGTACAACTAGACAATAAAGGTCATCTTATCAATTTTCTTTCTCACTATATTTTCAGATGATATAGCTTCAGTTTCTCTGTTTATTTGAAATGAGTGAAATGAATGATTTTCTTTTTTGAATTTGTACCATGAACCCAACGGAGGACATTGTTTATTGGCTGAAAAACGATTTCACGCAGGGTACACGTGGCTGGAAATAGGTTGAGCACCACTGCACCAAAACAAGGGAAGAAAGTCACATTCATCATCATTTCAGGAGCCAGTAGCTGCATTTCATTTTTATTTCATTTCCTTCAAATAAAAATAACAGCAAGTCGGACGAGGAGTGAACAGCCGGGACACCTCCTGTCCAAACGGGGTGTACAAAGGCCTTGAGCACAAAAGTATGCACATTCCAGCATCTCAACAGGTGAACGTGGAAAAAGCAAAGGGGAGTCTGGGATCACAACTGTCTTTGGATTTCTGCGAGGCTTCGAAAGACTCGAGGGACCGTTTGTAAAAACTTCCCAACCACGTTTGTCAATATGGGCGCATCTGCCAAACTGCAATTGTACTGGGAAGAAGCGGTGAGCCTCTGATTTGTCGATGTCGCTACCACATGTACTCGGGTGTACGGATCCGTTCAAGGTCCTAACACGTTTGATGACATTACATGCGGGGGACCCCCAACCTGCCCATCAATGGCGCTTTTGCACTATTGCGCAAGATGAAATCAGCAGCGAAGGCGTTTGTCAGCTTGGTACGGACCATTCAGTTCAAGGACAACTTGGGCCTTGTTTTCTACTTTTGCCCGGCCCAATCCGGCAAGCCTCTTTGCAAAGCTGCCCGCGTGCCTTTCGTGCGCGGACGTTGACAGGTCGCTACAATGTTTCCACGTACGACTCGCAAGGAACGCTCCCGTTTCTCCACAACGCCGCCGATTCAAGGTCACAGTGATGTGTTTCACTTCAGACGCAAAGACCAATACTTTGATACTTTTAAATACTGTATTAAAAGGACGGGACAGGAACAAGCTGTCCCCGGAAATGAACTGACGTGTCTTGCATGTACAGGCGCAACACGTGCCTAAATGAGAATGTGTGCCCCCTCCCTCCCTCTAACCATTTTACCGTCAAACTGTTTCTTTGTTTCTTTTGCAGTCATCTGTTGAGAATATTCATCAGATTGTTACTATGAGACATTTCCAGGCATGTGCTACATGAATTGTTTATATGTTCCCAATTGCTCATGATAACACTTCAAGGCAAGTTCCAAATCTTTTTGCAGTCACTTCTCAGGAATAGTCTTGTATTTCTGTCTTAAGCGCTTCTTATCTCGTCTTATTAACTTGAACAAATCTGCACCTTTATTCAAATGATGTCAATTTAAGTAGCCACAAAACCCCAGGGCTGAAGAGTCAGAGATCAGGTGACTGACTGACTGACTGACGGAACGACACCCCCCCACACACACTCTAATTGCCGCCCCCTGTGCCCTAGGAACTCTCTGATTGTCCCCCTTGCCGATATCACCCTTTTTTCTTGGTTCTTGTCAGATGTGCCCTTTAACTGTGTGCATAGTCATAAAACCCTAGAGAATAAAGGCCCTCTGACATTGCAATTGGCATCCGCATCAGTATCACTGTCTGCCCCATCCCCGAGCACCTCGACCCTTGGGCCACTGGCCCGGTCCAAAATACAACCCGGTATCTGGCTACATTTGAAATCAAATCATGAATCAAATCATAGATTTAGCATGGACTTTAGAGAAAAACTGGTTCCCTGATAACCTCCCCCTCCAATAAAGTTTAGTTTTCAGTAGCTTTGCGGCCTCTGTGACAGTTTGACGTGCCAAGAGAACACTTGGGAGTGTGACGTTATCACATTCTGTCCTTTGATACGTACATAGCTCGTACATAGCTAGAAAAGCAGCAGTGCCTACATCAGGGCCCACATTAATCAGCCAAATATGTCTTCCCTCTTCGGACATCAACATTTTACATTTAATAATTAGTATATGGTTTGTAGCAAAGTACTCCAGGACATCAGCAGGGCTCCAAATTATGTGGTTATAGCGCCCTCTATTGTCCAAGTAGTTCAAAGCAAACAATTCGCAGTGAAAGACACATCACGGAAAAACAAGGCGAATGTGTCATTAAAATGGTTTATTCCTTTTCCTAAACCCCAAATCTTGGATTGATTTGGCTGTCTCTCTATAAAGCCATTTACAGGTAGATTGTTTAAGAGAATATAATATATATTTTTTTGTTTTGTACGTATTTATGAAGAGAAAAGTTCATAAACGATTTTGTGAATCTGTGATTCAATTTCTAAGTTATATTTTCAAACTTTAAATGTAAGACTTCTCAAATAACTGAGTATTAATAAGAATACATTATAATATAACAACTAATAAGAGTTTTTACTTAGGCACAACTACATAGTTTTATCAAGACACACACGTTTATTTATTTGTCTAGATAGATAGATAGATAGATAGATAGATAGATAGATAGATAGATAGATAGATAGATAGATAGATAGATAGATAGATAGATAGATAGATAGATAGATAGATAGATAGATAGATAGATAGATAGATAGATAGATAGATAGATAGATAGATAGATAGATAGATAGATAGATAGATAGATAGATAGATAGATAGATAGATAGATAGATAGATAGATTTTCTTGTGAGGTTTATGTGATGTGCGTGTGTATAAGTGGGCGTGCGCGCGCGCGCGTGTGTGTGTGTGTGGGGGGGGGGAGTATGAATTGAGTTGCTTTCGACCTTTCTTATCGTGGGGTCCGTGAAAAGGACACTTCCGGTTTACCCGGAAGTCAGCGTAAGTCCCAAAGATGGCGGAGCAAGGTCCGATGGCCATAGCGATGCGGCTACGAAACCAGCTACAGACCGTCTACAAGCTGGACCCTCTAAGAAACGAGGTGAGCGGGATGTGCTTCACTGAGGCGATCGCGCGGAAGGAGCCGCAGGAGGCCGATTTAAGCGTTTACAAAGCAGGCACTCGCTCGTCTGTTGTCGCTGAGCTGATGGAAAGAGCGGAGAAGGTGGCGGAGATGAAGGAAGGAGATGCTGGCGGAGAGTGAGCATATCTTGTGTTATCAAGTCAAATCCCCGCGAAAGAACAGCTCCGGTATGCTGCCTTGGCCAGTTCCACACTCGGCAATGCGTCGCTTTTGTCAGCTTTGGAGAATGTAAACACCTCCACGGAGCGCCGGCTGCTAACCGAGTACACGCGCTCATGTGGTCTGTCATAGGCTAGCTGCGCGTTCGCGGAGCTGTAAAAGTGCAAAATGTTGTACTCGAGTTTCTTTCAATGACATGTTTTAATTCTGATGATAAGATAAGTGACAGATGCCCTCTCACCCCGTCCGTCCTTCCAGTAGGAGGTCAAAGTTCATGCAGTAAATTGAATCTTATTCACCCCCAAAACGCTCTCTGTCTCTGCTGCCATAATTAATAGTTCAGTATTACTCAGAATGTAGTCTGATTTTTCTTTCAATTCTTTTCCATAGCGCTTGTCCCCACGGGAATTACGGTTATCCTGAAGCCTATCCCAGCAGTTATCGTGCAGTCGGCGAGAACACCCTGAACTGTTTGCCAGCCAATCGCACGGCACACATAGACGAGCAACCATCCACATTCAAAGTCACACCTATGAACAATTGTCTTCCCAGTATTTTTTTAAGAAATACAAATTTTTTTTTGATGTATTGGATTATCCGCGTTGTTGGGAGACGTTTTATTTTCGGCGGGTTAATTGTTATTGTTTTAGCCCAATGCGTTTGATTCGCCGTCACTTACACACCAATTTTGGCTGTTTGGGAGCCTGGTCTGGTCCGGTCCCACTGAATAGCAGGGGTCTCCAAATTCTCTCGATATTATCAATTTCAATTCATAAGTAGTATGGATGCCGGTCTTGGTATGATGTGTTCCGTTGTGTGAGGTATATGTTCTGCAAATGAAACAGTGCCTCTAATAATCTGATGTCTGTGTTGTCAGGAGGAGGTGAAGTTAAAGATAAAGGACCTTAATGAACACATCGTGTGCTACCTTTGTGCCGGTTACTTCATCGACGCCACCACCATCACCGAATGTCTGCACACATGTGAGTAGCCCAAACATTTTGTTGTTGGGAGTAACACTTATTCACTGAAATGACCTCCGAACTTCGAACTCTTAGAGGAACTCTAATAGTTGTGTATTGTGCAACCAATATGGAGTTATTAGTTTTCAGGCCAACGCCAGTATTTGGCTGAGGAAAATAATGATAACCGATTAACTGACTGATTATTTTTCAAAACCAATATCTGATGAATGAAATAACTTCTCTTTAGGCTCCTTAACACTTAAACAATAAATATATGGATTACAGGTGAACATTTAACTGCTTTGAAATGCTTTATTTTTGTGATAAATTCCACACAGGCCAAACACCTTCACGTGGGGCCCATTAATAGTATTAGCTAACATACAAGCAATATTGTACAGGTGAAAATGTAACAGCGGAGGAGATGGAAGATAAGAATATCAATTAATTTAACCAAACAATAACACAACCGTTCCACCAGGGGGCGCTAAAGTAATTTAATCAATGTATTACTTTGCCCTAAACGCAAAAGAAAACGCAAAAAAATGGAAACAAAACGACAACTTAAATATTTAATGGATTTTTTTTTTTGACTGTCAAAATGATCTTTCTGAAACATTGAGGTGGAATTGAATCAAATAATGACCTTTGCCTCTTCTGTATCCTTTCCAGTTTGTAAAAGTTGTATCGTCAAGTACCTACAAACCAGCAAATACTGTCCCATGTGCAACATCAAAATCCACGAGACGCAACCCCTGCTCAACCTCAAGCTGGACCGCGTCATGCAAGACATTGTCTACAAGCTGGTGCCTGGCCTACAAGAAAGTATGTGGACTCCTTGGCATTGCAACTTCCAAAACGTGAGTAGCCAACTGATTTCGCTTGTGTTTGACACAGGCGAAGACAAAAGAATAAAGGAGTTCTATCAGTCGCGGGGGTTGGAGAGGGTCATTCAGCCTGCGGGAGACGGTGAGTATGACAAGAAAAATGAATGCAATTGCTTTTTAATGATGTTCATTTTAATCATCGATCATGTGTCGTGTGTGTTGTTTGTTCTAGATTGTGTGTCGGAAGCGTCAGGTTTACCGTACACCAGCTTCGACCACTCAAAGGCTCACTTTTACAGATATGACGAGCAGGTGTCGTTGTGTTTAGAACGGCTCAGGTGAGATGTGAGCTTTCAAAATGCATCAACAATTAATATTAGGATGAATTATTATCTTTTTTCATTGTGTAGTTCGTCACTCGCAGGGAAAGATAAGACGAAACTCGCATTACAGGTCAGTTATGTGCACACTCTAATTATATATACAGCTCATACTGAAAATTATACACACTGCAGTTCAAAGCCTTTCTGGTTCTGGAGACATTTGATTGATTCAAACAATTTCCTGTGTGTATGCGCAGCAGAAGTTTGTGCGTTGTTCTGTGCGAGCGGAGGTGAGGCATCTACGCAAAGTGCTTTGTCATCGGCTTAATGTGGAAAAACATCAGGTTGGTGGCATGCGCTCCCTCACTTCCTGTCTATTATTTATCAATTATTTGTGATGATTATTATTGTTGTTGTTATTGCGTTTGTCGTGCAGGTCCAGATGTTGTTCAACAACGAGTTTTTGCCCGATCACATGACCATGAAGCGCTTATGGTTATCACACTGGTTTGGAAAGGTGACATGACACATCAGTTTTTTTGTACATCAACAGTAAATTCAATTTGAGTGTGTGTGAGGGGGGGGTGGGGTGCCATTAAATAAAGAGGTTTATAATTAACACAAAACAAATTCAAACTTAAAATGAAAATAAACAACATATATACCAAATGAAAGTAAATGAAACAAAAAATTATTTTAAAAAAATCAATAAATAGTTGTAAAAATAATTTTAAATATTATAAATAAACCAACTAAATCATACATTTAACTCAGAAGAATTTTTTTTTTGAATAACACTCAAAATAAATACAAAATGAAAATCATTGGAGTAAATAAAATACACAAAATGTCCATCCAGCCATTCATTTTGTAAACCGCTTGTCCCCATGCGTGCTGTAGCCTAACCCATCAGTCATTGGGGCAGGAGGTGGGGGACACCCTGAACCGGTGCCAGCCAATCGCAGGGCACACCCAGAAACAAACAAACATTCACACTCACACCTACGAGCAATTTGGAATGCTCAATTGTCCGACCAAGAATGTTTTTGGAATGTGGGAGGAAACCGGAGTTTCCGGAGGAAACCCTCGCTGGCACGGGGAGAACATGCAAACTCCACGCAGGGAGGGCCAGAGGTGGAATCAAACCCGCATCCTCCTAACTGCGTGGCGGACGTGCTAACCAGTGCCCCACCGTGCCGCTACACAAAATGGAATAACGTTAAAATACAAAACAACAAACAAAATTATTGAAATTACATAAAAATAAAATTGCGTAAAAACAATAATATTTACATCACACAGGCCAAATTACGATAAAAATAATATGTATAATACGTAAACAAAAGTAACTAAAATAGACATACAAGTATCAAAGGATCTCTGGCAGAATCTTCCCAGTACATAATTTAGCTAAATGCATCTACTGTACATTTTGAGTGTTTTCCGAAACTTAGATTGAAAGGATGGGAGATGAAATATGTGAATATGAAATGTATTTATCATGATATATGATTGTTTTGTGTGTCAGGCGCAGCCACTAGTGCTTCACTACACCATCAAGGACAAACGTAGCAGATAGAACTGTTGGACTTTTGCCTTCTTTCCTTCCTTCGTTCCATCCTTCACCAACACAGCTGTACATATTTTGTATAATACATAATTCTATTTTAATAATAGTCTTTGTGCACATGAACTTATTTTCCCTCCTTTTTGTATTTTTGAAAATAAATTTAAAAAATCAAACAAGTAAAGGCTGGTGTCACAATTTCATTGCAAAACAAGAGGGAGACAGACATCCATCTTAAAATGATTTGTTAAAGGACAATTGAAGTGAAAACGTGTTGAAGGTTCCAACTGGCGAAGCAGCAACAGTAACAGTAGAGATAATGCAGTGCCACCTTGTTTCCACCAGATGGCGACCTCGTTCTCTTTGCATCCGGAATTCAGGTCATATTACCGCATTTTAATAGTCGAAATGTTCTTGGATCGTTGAGCTCGCCGTGGCACACTATGCCACTTCTATTTAATTTATGCACACATAAAAGTGTCACATGGTCGTAAATAAACACTCTGTTAATGTCTTCTGTTACGCGGTGGTGCAAAATTAAATATTGGCCTTCTTCAAAAGTGGACGCTGACAAACTGTTATGTCTCGTCTTGAGTGACAAACAAAAATAAAGAAATATTTAATGAAGACCTCCGAGAAAATGCAGAATTGTTATCTGGACGACACTGGATTAGGGAGATATACTTAATCGCGTGACCAGTGAAAATACATGTTTTACTTAAAAGTAATTTTGCAATAATTCATTGACAACCTGACGCTATTATTATTATTATTATAATTTTCTTATTATTACATGTTGTAGTAAAAGTAGTGAGATACACATGAAATAATATGAACAATAACACATTAAGACACAATATACACATTACATGCACACAATACAATCACAAGAATAAATGCATCACGATATAGTGCGTTTCTATTTTTCAAAAAAATCCCACTAAAATAATACACATCATAACACAAACACGCACACACACACGTCCACACACACACACTCTTAGACACACTAGACTCTAGTGCATTTGATGGCATATGCATACGCAGTGAGGGTCCAATTCTAAAAGTGTGCCTAATAACAGGCCACTTTATTAGGGAAATATTATAGTCAAAGGTCACAGGTGTCAAGGTCTAGTCCTCGGGGCCGCATTCCAACATGTTTTCCGACCTGATGGAATGCACATCACTAGTACAAAACAGTGCAGACAACCGTTGGTTGTGAGGTCGAAATAGCCGACTGGGTAATGACATGGGCTCTTGCTCAGTAAGAATTTGGTTTGATCCCAGATGTGAGAATATACATAATTGTGATTTTATTGTGCAATTAACCCTTTTTATTTATTATTATTATTATTATTTATTCTTTTTTTTACCTGGTGTAGTGTACCTATTGAAGTGTTCGTGAGGTGTACCTACAGATATTGTAATGTAAAGCATTTAACCAAATGTCTGATTTTTATGTTTTAATTGGCGAATAAAAAAACAAGGGATAAAACACCAGACAAGTTTTAACATAGATGTTTATTTGAAAATAATAAAAGTAAATTTCAAACCAGCAATCTAATGTGAAATTGCAGTAGATATATTGGATAACGATATTTTATATATGCATACACGTTATTTAAAAACTACTACATATATACTTTACGTCTTTTGTTGTATTATAACTGATTTTAATATAGAAGCTGGTGTAACAACAGATTTTTGTTGGTGGTGTGCCTCGAGATTTTTTCCAATGAAAAGGTGTGCCGTGAATGAAAAAAGGTTGAGAAAAAACTGCACTAGATAATGGTCAAAACAATACACACATACGCAATACTAAATAATATTATGCAACACAATCATAAAACACACACACAAGAAATGTGCACACAAACACGTAATACATATATTAATGCACGAACAAACATACGCATTTGTATTACACACAATAACACGCGTACATAGAAAATGTATCCATCTTATATTATGATTATGATGATAATGTAAGCAGACTTTTAGCACTTGCTTGCATCCACTTGCCACCTACCCCTCCCCACCTTGTCGGGCCTTGGGTGGGTTGCTTGTTGTGAGTGGGCCTAATAAAATGGGGGTGGCCACTTGACCTTTGACCCCGTGTGATCGCAGCCCATTACCTCCTTTGAGAGGTGGGAAACGTGCAGAGGGCTTGCACAACCGCACACATGCACATTTACATTCAGCCCCACTTCACTCACACATTTTTTTGACATTTATATTTAGGATTGCTGTCGAAAAGCTTTTATCTCCCAATATTGTCATGAAAATAGTTTTGAAAATTGTTTTGAATGTGTTTTTGTTTATAGGTAAAAGCAGAACCACTGACAACAACAATGACAACAACACAACAATCTAATTGTATTTTGTTTTGGGATTAAGAACAACAACAACAGCAACTACTGCTACTACTACTTCTACTACTACTACTACTACTACTACTACTACTACTACTACTTCTACTACTACTACAGATACATACCTTTTGTTTGGTATGGTTTGTTGTTTTTAGACAAAATAAGAAAAAATACTTTGGATGAATGGTGCCTTGTTTGTGTCGTTTCGAGGAATTGACATTGATATAATTTCAAATTACAAAAATGGACGTGCTTTGTTTTGGTTGTTTTTTTCACTAAAATATTTCTTTTTAATCTCAAAATCAGAATTTACATGCTTTTTATCTTTACTGGATATATGGCCTGTGCACACTTTGTTCTGAGTTAAAAAAAAATCAGTTTTGTTTTGTTTTATCACTAAATGGATTGCATTTACCTTTTGCTTTGTTTTTCCAGGTGAAAGGAAGAAATATTGTTTTTAGATGACTTTTCTTCTATTTGGTTTTCTTGCTTGTTGAATATATTTCAAATCACAACATTTATAGATACATGCTTTTTTGATTTTAAGATAAAAAAAATGGTTAAAACCATAAGATTTTAATCTACTGTCCTTTTTGTGTTTTTATAAAAAAAAAAATAAAGCATACTCTACATAGTTTTGTTGGAGCTGTTGGTCTTTTGATGTAACAGATTTTTCCTGTTGTAGTACTTTTGAAATCACAACATTTTAGGATATGTTCTTTGTTTTGTCTAATTGTTCATCAGCTGTTGTCCTTTTAAAAAAAAAAAAAGCGGATTTTGACCCAAACGGCGTCATGGCGTGCCGCCGGTGCGTGCATGTTCTTCACGAGGCGTGTTGTCTTCACACGGGGCCCATTTGCTATTCATGGCTGCGCCCTTACCTCTGTCCCACCCGGCTTGGAAGGAGGCCAGATGCGTGGCTATGTTAGTGTGGTGCGTACGTGGAGCGATCAATCAAGTGTCTCCTCCACGGAAACATGCGTGGAAGCATATGGCGCAGGGGGCGGCAGAAAGCTGCGAGCTTCTTGTGTCAAGAGGACACAGAAAGAGAAGAAAAGGAAGAAAGCTCATAGTGACGTCATGACACAATCACACTTTAGTTGTTTTTTTTAGGGGGGGGGGGGGGCGTTAACCAGGCGTCTGTTTAACAATGTTTGTATAGCCCCCCCATACACACATCCAATTAAACTTTTGTTACTTATATATTTTATTTTTCCTCCTTAGAAAATGCATGATAGCATTTTGCATTTTAATATAAAATAACAGATACTATTGAAGTAATGAATCATATATAATAACAGTCTATATATACATAAATTTATATCTCGAAGCCCCGCAGAAATTATTTAACTCACCTATAGGTTCACAATGTATTATAATAATAATACTAAGCCTAAAATAAAGCAGTTTGATTTTACCATATTTAAACACAAATTCACTGTGGAAATTGAACATCTTTTACAGTAAGCTACATATTTTAGATTTAATATTGATTGCTACAAGTTCATCTCAATGTCAGTTTTGTAATTTATCATTAAAAAAATAGATCACATTTTAAAACCATGTTAATCTTTTTGTCATTGTTTTACAATTCCATCTATTAAAACATAAATACTGTGGACTGTTATGAAATTATTTTATGTCAATAATAATATTTACCAAGGTAATGTGAATTGCTGAAATTATACTTTATTTTTTAAAGTGAAACAAAAATAAATCGATTTGACTCAAAACTGTCTAAATCGATCAATCAAAAATGTCTTTTCTTGAAATATCATAGAGTCTTTATTTACACAGATGCGGATTAAATACATTAAAATTCTCGTGTTGAACTTCATATATATTTATATATTTACTGTATATATACACAGGCTGCAGTGGCTCATCATCATGATCATCATCATCATCATCTTGGTAATGGCCTTTTAATAATGGCCTGTCACTTATCCAAACTGGAGTAAAAAAAGCGATATGAGCTACTAAAATGTTTATTAAGAGAGTAAGTCCTCTTTAAAAGTCCCATAATAAATTAAATCGAAGGAAAGAAGAAGAAAAACACTTCTTTTTCGTCAATATCCGTGCAAAAGTTTGGGAAATAAAAAAATGCCCCTTTCTAAATATTTTCTGTTTGTAAAAAGCAAGATGTCAGTCGTCAACTTCGATCTCCTCCTCGTCCTCCGAGAACTCGTCGGTGGTCTGTCCGCGTGACGAGGAGGGCGACTGGGGGAAGATCCGGTGCGAGGAGGGGGTCCCCCTGGCCGGGGATCCGCCCGGAGAGCTCCCTTCGCCGCCTTCCCCTCCCGCGCTTCCTCGACCTTCCCCCGAAACCTCGTCATTATTGTCCATGGCCACGAGCTTGTGGAGGGTCTGCGGCGTGATCTTCTTCAGTGACTCCACGTCCGCCTTCATCTCCTCCAAATCGCGCTTGAGTTTGGCGCGCCGATTTTGGAACCAGGTGATGACCTGCGCATTGGACAGGCCCAGCTGGCCCGCGATCTGGTCCCGGTCAGCCGGAGACAAGTACTTCTGGTAGAGGAAGCGCTTTTCCAGCTCGTAGATCTGATGGTTGGTGAAGGCCGTGCGAGACTTTCGCCGCTTTTTGGACGCCTGCCGCTGGCCGAACGCGTTCAGGTGTTCCCGACCTGCGAGCAAACGATGGTCTTAATAATAATAACAATAATAATAAAAGTTATTTCAAACATTTGCGTTAAAAAGACTTTTTCCGTTGCTAATATGCTGGTGCCAGCAATTTAATTTGATTTAATATTCACGTAAGAAACTTATTTATTTCACGACTGAATATCAAAGATGATAACGAGATATCGCTGATTGTCCAGTCAAGCGCAATCTGAAAAGACACGCTCGTCTAATAACGTCAATATGGTAATTTTATTGTCACGCCTCCAAATGCCTAAATACACAGAGAAATGAACACCTAAAATGATTCTTAATGTTGTCTTTGTTCATCTGTTTTAGCTTCATATTTTGACTAATGGCATATTTATTAGTGGCAAATTTATGTCATGCTGTCACGCCACCAATGCGCAATTACATACACAATAGGCAACCACGTTATTCTCTAATTCAAAGCAAACATATTTATTTTAATATCTATCTATCTATCTATCTATCTATCTATCTATCTATCTATCTATCTATCTATCTATCTATCTATCTATCTATCTATCTATCTATCTATCTATCTATCTATCTATCTATCTATCTATCTATCTATCTATCCATCTATCTATCCATCTATCCATCCATCTATCCATCCATCCATCAAGAGAGGATACACATTCCCCCCAAAAATTGGCTTCTCAAACTATTTACAAGCAATAAAAGAGAGCAACTTGTTTGACGTACCTTCGGCAGCCTGTATGACGTTGACCTCGAGGCCCTTGAACGTCTTGCTGGCCAATTCCTCCAGGGCGCACAGCGGCGACGAAGGCGTGCCGATGCCGTTTCGGGCGCCACTAGCAACGGTCACCTTCTCCAGGACCCTCGGCCTAGTCGGACATACGCTGGACGCGACAGAAGAGGCGGCGGATTTCTTGACCGAGGGCTTACTGAGGATGTCCTCGATACTGAACGGCGTCAGTGGCTTGTTGGAGTTAGCCGGTGGCGGCAGCTGGTCCAGGGGGGGCCGCCTTCTGTCCTCGCCGGCGGACTGCAACACGGAGCCCGCCTTCATGTCTTTACTAGACGTCATCGCCCGGAGGAAGAGGAAAATAAAACCAAAAGGGAGTGGAGAAATAGTTTTCTATTTCATTCGTGAGGCAGCGTGGAGCGTCCACAAGTGGTTCCGCGGGAGTTGTGCTAAAAATGTGTCCGCCTTTGCGCTCGCATATTCCGGCAGCGTTCATTCGCTCGCCTCCCCCCCCCCCCGCCCCGGTCAAAAGTGCGCCTCTAGTCCGCGGAGCTCCATGCAAATGCTCGCCAAGTGGCGTCGGTCTTGCAGTTTGGGGGAAAAAAAAAAAAAAAGGACAAGTAGACGGAGGAGAAAGGGGGTGAAAGTGTTCCAAAGCAGGAGGAAGCAGAAGGTGACTGCTAACGAGTTGTTGTTGATTGGCCGAGGCTCAATTAGAGCGAGGCGACACCACTTCGCTGACCCTCCACCGCCCCCACCGCCACAAGCACCACAGTTGCGTCTTAAAGGGCCGCGCCCCAAAATACGCACTCCGAATCAGGGTTGAGAGGGGAGGAGTCTGATGTTGCTGCCGATGATGAGGAGGAGGATGATATGCTTCCAAATATTTACTCTTACGCATTCTTGTACAGAAAGAAGTCCACTCACTCAATAAATACATACCACAAAACACACGAGTTGCTAAGAAGACAAGTCGTGCGCAATTACGCACTGAAGTGGACCAATTTGACACATTTGAGGTTTCTGCTGACAAAAAGGTACAATTAAGTAAGCCCAAACCATTTGCATCGTTAAAATACAATTAATTATGCAAAAATATGTATGAAAGAATAATACATAACACGACGTTACAAGGTTAAAAAACGAAATTTCTCACTTCCACATTTTATTTATGAATGTAGTTTGACAATGTTTGATTAGTAATTGGCTATAGTTAAATAAGATGGGATGGTATACATGAAATGCTTGTTTTGAATTTTTATTTTTTATTTTTTTTACAGACACATGATATCTGTTAAAACAGACCATAAAAGACATACTCTAGAAAGATACCACACATGTTATGTTTTGGTTACTTAGATCATGTAGACATTTTTTTAGCACTTTATTTGAATTATGTTTTCAATATCATTTAATACATGCTATTTGTATAGTTTATTATTGATACGTTTTCAAACACATTTTAAACTGCACGAAAACAATAAGGCCAATTTAACGAGTGTTTTTATTTATTTATTTCATACTGTATTAGTTTTGTCTTATTATTCGTCTTATTTGTGATTTTTGCATTACAAATAACAACAATGCTTGATCGGTTAGATCACGATGGCCTGGAGCTAATTTTGTGGTCATTAATTGATGTACATCAAATATGAACCATTATATACTGAATAAAGGTTTGGATGAGATATGTGCACGTGGAAGGGAATTTGTTTCTTTCAATGTTCAACCAAAAATAAGCATTTTGGCCCAGGTGATGAACAAAAACCTTTTTTTTTTCTTTTTTTTTTTAAATCGTTCGGCAGCACGTGTATTTTACACTTTTGACGTGTCAGCATTTTTTCCTCCCTTAGTGTGTTCGTGTGTGTTGTTTTTAAAGTGCACTCAGTGGTTGGCCATTTGCATGGCAGGAAGATGCGTGTTGTTACGTGCCAACATGACCATATGGTGACACGAGAAGCCATAAAACAGCAGGGCTTTCTATTAAATCTGCCTTAGGGGTCTTTTTTTTAAATTATCATTATTATTTAAGAAAGACGAGTGTACTTTATTAAACACAACAATTACTTTGAATTAAAGAAGGCACTTGTAAAATTGAATTTGTAACATTGGAATATTTTACGGTAATACCGTTTTTCTAAACGTCGCTATTTTTTTTATCGATGAATAAAATCGCAAAATTAGATTTATTTATTTTTTTGCTTGAAGCTGAATCACTATCACTTGACCCCATCAATCATCAACTCTTTTAATTAGATAACTCCCGTTCGACATTCTCGCTACATTCGCGCCTGTCTACAACGACGGAAAAACATACATAAACACAAAGACGTGTGGGTAAAACTCTTGTGGTAATATTTACATTATTTAAAATACTACGATAAAAAGTACACCGCATAATTAAAAGTACAGTGAGACATGCTGCAGCACCTAAAGGCAATTAGTCTCAACTAATTAAATAAGATGCTTTAAATAGGCTATTATAAATTCAAACAGAATTAGTGATCAAAATGGAGGGCTATTTGTGCATGAGCCACAGTGCACTTTTTTTTTTTTAAACAGAACATCAATACGTTTTACAAACATACACATCTTAAGTCATAAATATAGTCGCATTTAATTCATTTTAGGAATATATACAACGTAACAAAGAAAACGTATTTACTTCGATTTTAACACCTCTGTGGAAGATTAATTGCTTTCTTTATTTTATGTAAACCAGGGTTTTAAAATCGAGCAAATGTGTTTGCACATTACAATTTGGTCTATTGTTTTTTTTTTAACAATATTTGTTATTTAATAATGCACACATTTCAAGTCATTTTATACACCAACAAAAAGCAAATCCAATACAGGAGTTGTATTGAAAATGAAGATTGCTTTCCGACGGTTGAATGCAGCAATACAGTTTTGTTTTATCCAGTGAAGAGAAAGCTGCAATTTAAACGACGATTAATATTTTGTTAGCGTGTGAGTGCATGGAGTGCGCCTGCCCTGTGTAATGAAAGAAAACAGTTGTAAACGCCTCCTGGAATCTGCTAGGAGCGACGTTTGGGTCCACTCGGATAAAGCTTGCTTGCTGCTTCCTTAAGTTGTTGTCGAGTCGGCTTTCCGGCCGAACTATTACATAATGAAAGTCAAATGTGGCATTTACTCATCACTTTTGTCTCAATTGATTTGAATTAAAATCAATAACGGACGAAGATAACTTTTAAGTCCTAAAACAAGAGAAAACGTGACTTTCTGAGTGAACATTCGACAGCTGCTCACCGGAGAAAGGGACATGCGTCTCTACAAGCAGCCACCGAACGCATTCTTCTCGTGACAACAGCAGGTGTTTAAATAGTATGATCAGCGACGTTGGGAGGGGCGGTGACACGCCCTTTAATTGTCATTTGGAAGTCGCCGGGACATTCCGTGAAACATTATCATCGTCCCCTCACCTTCGGTTCTTTTGTTTTAGTGCTTAGAAAACATAAAATAACACAATAACATAAAAATGCATCCTAATTTTTTGAAATGTAATTAGATTCAAACAGTTAATAATAAAGACAGACGAAATTTTACGTGTCTTCAACAAAATATATAAAATTATTAAAATTTTTATATTTTACAATAACGAGCTAGCCAGCTAGATTTCTTAAAAATGTGAATATACATACAATATGATACATTTGTAGTATAATTTTTATTTATTAATTAATTTTGTAACTTCAAACAAAATATATTTTCACAAAACTGGTAGAATACTGGCACTGCTCCACAGACACGGAAAAACACTGTCCCATGGCATTTAAATGTTACAAAAATCCATTTGAATTTGAATGAACACAACAACAGAACAACATGTAAATAGTTACTTTGTTTTTTAAAATGCTTAAAATAAACTAGAAAAAGGGCAGAAAAAATCCAATGAAAATTAAAGTGATAAAAAAATACCAAAAGAAATATAAAAACAAAATAAAAATACAAAAGCAATCTAATTTTCCAAATGAAAACCCTACAATTACAGTGGTGAAACAGTAACAACATTAAAAATCTATGTCCCTCAAGGCTGGAAGCTATTATTTTTTTTATTATGAAAATGTTATTTTAATAATCTATTCCATTGGACGAACGTGCACATGATAGTCAAATCCAACTGGTTAACTTTGCATCGCTTGTACTGCTGTGCATTAACAGTCAGAATTATTCTATTGTGATTTCACAAATCAGTGAAACACACTACATGCATTGGATAGATTTCTCTCCCCTGTTTTGGTATCATATGCGTCGTTCTGTTTTTTGTTTTTAAGAAAGAAAAGCTGGCCTCCATTCAGGACTATTAAGGCCTATCTTTTCATGTCACTGGCCATATATTGGCAAATGAAGACAAATGTTGGCGTGAGAAGGCCGCGTTCCAGGAGATCCTTGGACAAATTAATCACTGCAATTCTATCCTCCGGCACTGGGGCAGTGCCCCCGCTTCTCCTGCGGTCCCCGATGCAACATTGCTCGGGGTAATGAGGCCGGCGCGATGAGCGAGCCGAGTCTTCCGAGAGATGCCGTGACGCCTCGACCTTGGAGATTCGCCTTCTCCCAGGCATGCATCGGGTCCTCCTCACCCCACTTGGCATCAGGATTTCATTACGACACCCCCACCCCAATTCAGTCCACTCTGTCACCACCTCCAATGCATGTTCCCCCCCGCCCTCTATCTTTTTGCTCCACTTTGCTCTCAAACCAAATGAGGAAATGGCTTGTTTGTTCAATGACAGTCTCTGAGTTTGGGCTGTAAAGATAAATGATCCCAAGTATTAAGGTTTAACATGTTGACGAAACCCATCTGATCTGTTGGACTCATGACCCCCCCCCTTTTTTTTTTCTCTTCCCAAAAATCCAATTGTGTGTGTTGTCTGTGTGTGTGTGTGTTGTTTAAAGACTGTGTTGCCTTGTTGGTTGGACATTCTACTTTGGCACAGAGTGGTATCGTGGTAAACACACGATTAATTGACTTCAAGCTTTAAATGTTGATATTCAGTTGTAAATTCCACAGAATCCGTTCAATCCCTATACGGTCCATCGATTTTGTCACAACACTTAAACGAGCCCCGTTTGAGACATCAGTGGATAAACTTTTTCCCAGTAAGAATAAAGCAAGAAAAGAACAAGAGAGAGAGACAATATTGATGTTGCACTTTGCCAGCAGTCAGGTGTTTTGTTTTTTAACTTAAATGTCACTAAATCCGTTGAAAAAAAATAAAAACACTTATGTTTTGCGTTTTGTTCTTAGTTGTAATAAATGTGAGTGTGAATCGAACCATGACTTGAAAAACAAAATAGGTAGGTATCCAACCAATTTTTTTTGACATTCAGTTACACACCTAACAAAATACTAAATCCATGAACCGTACAAAAGTGGTAATATCCATTCCTTAGTTTTACTCATAGTTTCTACCATTTCTAATACTTTTAATGGAACATGGAAATAGCATTAAAAACACATGTGAGAAACATAAATATCAGGAGTGTGAAAACGGCAAGAAAAGGTCTTTTGGCCAGATCCCGGCCATAACTTACACTGTCACTGGAGTTCGTAAATATTAAGAGTGGACTCTCAATCCAAGGAGACAATCCCCTATGGAGTCCATGAAGTTTTATTTTTCTTTCCTGGGTTCAACATCAGCATGAGGACAGTACGTGATGGAAAATTGTTTTGTATTTTGAGCTGAAGGGGATTTTGCCGAGCGTTAGCTCTTTTGCTAATTAATGACAATGGATGTTGCAGTAATCAGTCAGCTGTGAGGCCAATTATCAGATACAAATGAGGACTGATCATCTTCCCATACAACATTAAATCACATATATGCATTATCCCTGCTAACGTTTACCATCTAGCGATGGGTCATTTAAAATAAACAGTAAAAATGCAACCTAAGTAGGACAAGAGAAACATGGAATATTAGATGACATCAACACTAAAGTTGAAGCCCATGTAAAGAGTTATGGTACACGATGATTATGCAACAAGACATTTGGACTTTAAACCTGCATTTTCAATGAATGCTTCACTTGGGAAATATCAGTGTCCCGGTTGCGAGTTGAGACCATCTGAGAGGCTTTTAGGGATTTTGTAGCTCCAGAGGTCTTCTCTTGAGGATTCCTTTTTTTCTGGCGACTAGAGATTTTTGAGCAGGGTGGGTCCTTATACGCGTCTTCCTAGTTAGGGGTGATTGCAGAGGCCATGACCAAAAGAGACTGGGTTCCTTCACGAGACCTGGATCTATTAATTAAAATGGGCTTGATCCAGAGACCCGTTCCCCTGGAAGTTGACTTCCACAGGTATTCACCAATAGATTACGGTTTCTTTCTGACGGTCTAAGACAATTGTTGAGTTGTCTGAGATGTTTTCTCCAATGGCGATCTGGTTCGTTGCATACGCCCGAGAAAGTACAGTTGGGTGAGGTCCAGACGTTTCAATTTGGAACTGTGACTTCAAGTGGCATTATGAGTTTATATTATAGTGAAACTGGCTTAGTTTTAGATCCCTTTGTAGGTAATTAGCTCTATTCCAAAGAGCAAAGTGATTTGAGTTTGTCCGGGTAGTGTCTTCCCAGGGAGTTAGCTTTGGTTCTAGATGACATTACAAGTGGAGTTGGGATAAATTCCAGAGTCTTGCACTCTCGGAATTAGCATTTCTTCGAAAGGCCTGGGCAAACCGAGCCGATCTTGTACTGGAGATACTCAGTGATATAGTATGACTTCCAGAGGCCTTCAGGAATAGATTTAGTGCTGGTTCCCAAGGTCTGCTCTATTAGGGTTGGACTAGTTTTAATTGTAATTCCCAATGGACTGAGGACTAGCTCCACAGCTTCTGTAGAAGCTAGCTGCTTCTGCTTTCATTACCTTTGTGGAGTTAGCATAACTTAGCTTCGAGAGTTTTCGTTTGTTGCAAAGACGTGAGCAAAATGAGTTGGCCACGTCTGAGGGGCTTTTTTTTCTTCTTCTATAGAGCCAGAAGTAGTGAAGTACAGAAACCTTGGTGAGCTCCGGCAGATGTTAGTTAGTTTTAAGGGGCTTATTGAGTGAGCTGTCTTTGAGATATTGGGATTCTGTCTCAGCCTTTCCAAAGGTGCTCACTTATGTATTCGGGTAGATCCATGTCACCTGTTGGGAAGTCAAGGACCGTCCTCACATAGACTTGAGTGTCAAGTCTGAGCAGGAGCTTCAAGTGGGAGCTATATTAACAGAATGTGTGTTGCTGGACACTCAATTCCCAAAGACACTTATTGACTTAAAAAAAAACACACACAAGGAAAGAAGGAAAAAGCATTTGAACACACAATTTTATGTAGTGTCTCGCAGCGGCTCTCTCGTGACCGCGCTGGCCGTAAGAGATGAAACGAAATGGAGATTATCGGGACAAAAAGAACTCCTAGCTTGTCACGGGGATGCAGAGTGTATTGTACATCCGCATGTATTGAACACAAACCTGTCACTGTGTGTGACAGCCCCATTCATCACGCACAAAGCCAAACCTGTCAGGGGCATAAAGCGCTCTATCCGGGCCGCCTCCCCTTCCCCCGTTTTCTAAGTGACAGCACAGAAATGAACACCCGCGTACGTATTCAAATGATTTGTTTTCCTGCTTCCCACTGAAGCCAATTTCCAGAGGCTAATAAACCCGACAAATATTTCACGTCTGGAGAGGCGCAGGCTTTTTCTCGCTCGAGCATCATGAAGTCCCGTGGGTGGTTGCCATGGGAGACGGCGAATCTGTAATTTAATTTCGACCGCGGCAGGATTCTCCACTAAATGATCTCTCCGAGGCGGAGCTGCAAAGGAGGGAAAACATCTCGAAAATCAGCGCCACACGGGCGATGTTCAGCGATCGAAATAAGGACCAGTTGAGGAGGAGGACAAGGATATACCTGCATCAAACTTCCATTGTATCACAATGTTATTTAATTGCAGAACTACTAATCAGAACCAAAACCATTGTTTGCTGCATAATATTGCTTGAATATTTTCTTTTTGGGAAATATCCAACATTAATAGCTTGTCTGCTTTTTAGGGAATGAAGGATGCAGACAAGCCCAACAGACACAATTTAACGGGTGTAAATTATTTACACTATAAAAAGACCAATGGCATTTGTTATTGCTTTGGCTCCACCTGGAGAGCCCAGGAGGGGTTGTGAAAATGCAGCTGGAAGTCACGTTTGCACCAAGCTAGCTAGTTTTTTTTACTTTATGCTACTCTGATAGTCACGTTGTAATATTTCAAGTAAGTTTCACTGAGCTAGCAAAAGCAAGCTATTAAGAAAGTAGTAAATGAATGGCTGAGAAAATAGTGTGTGGAGTTACTAGTACTGGAGTTACTTTGTTTAGCATGTTAAAAAAATCAAGGTAAGTACTTGACTGTTATTAATGGGCAGTATTTATTGGAAGAATTAGCGCAAATGATCAAACCTGCACACGTGCGGCGTGTGTCTTTTCAGCCGCCTGCTTGTTTGTGTGTCGTGAGTCAGCAAGAGGCTCAGTAATTACCCACACATCCAGACACAGACACGCTCAGCCGCTCTGACAGGCCCGAGCATCATTTCCCGAGTGTTCCCCACCGGCGCACCGCCGCAATAATGGCGCTCAACAGGCCCATCAGTTTGATCCACATC
Source organism: Syngnathus typhle (assembly GCF_033458585.1). NCBI lineage: Eukaryota > Metazoa > Chordata > Actinopteri > Syngnathiformes > Syngnathidae > Syngnathus > Syngnathus typhle. The sequence goes on along the minus strand of NC_083738.1, from coordinate 20,046,893 downwards.
ACACTCTCGCACAATTGCAAGCGCCTAACCTATTTACGCAATAAACAACCGCAGTTGGCTAATAAAACGGCGCGTTTCTGTGTCAGGCTGGAATCCAATCATAAGCCGTCTTACATGAAGGCAATATCGGGTGAAGAAATGTTGCTCTTTGATGAACATAATGAGGGTTTTCCATTAGGAACTCATAAAGAATGAGTAAACTCAAAACAGTGTTCAGCTCTGCTTTGTGTTTGTGTGTGTGTGTGCGTGTGTGTACATATATATATATATATATACCGTATTTTCCGCCCTATAAGGCGCACCTAAAAACCTAAAATTTTCTCAAAAACCAACAGTGCGCCTTATAGTCCGGTGCGCCTTATATATGGACCAAATTCCTAAATTCAAACTGGCCCGAAGTATTGTGTCATGAAATCAATCATAAGTGGCCTGCTGAAGACTATGAATCATGACTCAAAAAGACTATGGATCATTATTTTATGATTATAAAGTAATTTGTTCCGTCTGAAGTTGAAATAAAAAAGATAAAATGGAGAATGATTTGATTTGGATTAAAAATCTGACATGATGCATTAATGGTGCGCCTTATAGTCCGGTGCGCCTTATATAAGGATAAAGTTTTAAAATTGGCCATTCATTGAAGGTGCGCCTTATAGTCCGGTGCGCCTTATAGGCCGGAAAATACGGTATATGATCTTTCGCTACTTCACGTTTCGTTTATCACGGCTTCAGTACAACGTGGATTTGTTTTCCAAATTAAAAAAACACTTAAAAGTCAAAATAAAACTTATAAATTGAGGAAACGTGTCTAACCTTTGGGACAATGTAGTGTTACTCCAAATGTTCGTTTACATTCCTTTAGAAGTCCGTTTTCACGTGTTAGCACGATTGCGAATCAGCATCTTTCCGTTAACTCGTTAGCCTGCCCATTACGTCTTGTTGGTGACCGTACATACACACACATACATACTGCTCTGTTTTCTACCAACATTCCCAAAATGATGAATCACTTCAAAATTGTGAGTGTTTGACTAATTGACTAATAAAGCTTTCTGCCCACATTCCCAAATCATGGTCGGACGAATAATCACTTCAAAATTATCCTTAGGTGTGCCTTTTGAGTGTTTGACCAATTGAGTAATTGGCTGGCGACCTTGTTTTTAAACACTGCATGACGAAAAGTTCCGAAAGCAAACATGGCATCTTTCAAATGTGCTCTACAACTGGGAGTGGGCTCATTCGTAAATCAGTGCACTATTCCCCGGTGTAAACCCTTGGCCCCCCCCATGCCTTTATTTTTAATTAACCTCGGAAAGATACTGTTGTTGTAGTTTCCTGTGTCTGCGGCGGCAAGGTTAATGATTTCTTTGGTCCGGTGAGACGAGAGGGAGGAACAGATCAATGCACCTCAATTCCCAGCAACGCATGTTTCGTCTCACTTGCCGGACCACGGTGAAAGCAGCGAAGGGGCGACACTGATTGCTAGGGGTGGACTCGGACCCCCTCCATCCACCACTCACGAAGCATTCGACATCCTGGAATTAAAAGAATATTCTGAACAATTTAGCGTGAACTCTTACAAAAAAGTTGATTAATTCTGAATGCAGTCACATGCTCAGTAATAACAGGGTGTGCATACTTGTGCAACTACATGACTTCAATTCTTGATTTTGTTGTTGTTAGTCACATTGAAACATTGTCACATTGAAATGATTTCTTTTGACCTCACTTTGGCTTAAAAGTCGGATCGGTAACATTATTGAATAGTAATCCGAGAGCGTTCATAGAAATGGCGGCCAAACGGCATTTCGTTATATGAATCATTTTCATAGGAATACACTAAGAGAGCAACACTATGGCTCCAAATTGACCATTGACACCATCATGTTTCAAATCATTGACAATCCCTTAAACACGTGACCAGCAGCCCTTTTTAATATTGAACAAAAGAGGTTTAAGGTTTTGTTTACACGTTTACATGCTCAGTGAAGGATCATTGACTTCATGTCAGCGTGGCTGTTTATTTTTAAACCATATTGATCCCAGAGGTCGTAATGACCCCCTTTGGGATGAGTACCAATTAAAAAGTCACATTGATAAAGGAGTCGCAATGCTGCTGCTGCCGTTGCTGCCGCTGCCTGGAAATTAGCTCTGCATTGCACACTAATTAGTCCAGAGGCTTTTCGAAAAAACAAAATTTGATTTGCATGACGACACTGGGAAAAAAAAAAATCCTTTTCTCGTGCTTTCGCTGCTGCAGACACATGATGCAATTAATAAAATCGTGTGACATCACAAAAACAAACTTACAAACTGACTGGATGTGTACATTTAAAATGTTTAGAGAAGACCGATTAACGTTCCCCTGCAAGGTTGTGAGCGCATTTTGGGTTCATCCAACATTTTTTGGGAGTTGTGTTTGAGTTTTAAACTTGTAGTAACGGTCCCTGGAGGAAATCGCATGATGGATCGGCTAAAGCAGGAGAACCGAAGCGGCCTTCTGACCAAATTGCGAGAGTGCCCCGTTGCATCGGTCTCAGCGTGCGGCTACCTTTCTCCACTTAGAAAAAAAGACTTCCGCACGGACGCGAAACCTGTCTGTGCCTTCAGGATGGATGGAGAACAGAGCTCAGAGGGAACATCAAGCCGATGCACATAATCGGAGCCGGGCCGTGTCCGCCTGTTGCGCCGCCATCCTGTGGAACATCAAAACTCTGACGACCGCTGGGAGCAATCGGGTCTGGGCTGGCGGATGCGGATCGGCCACGGCTCTGAGACGACCCCTCGCTGGGATACGTTCACATCTTGACGTCTCTATCAGCGGAAAACTTAGCCCTCCCTCCTCCGTTCGCTGGCAGCCATGATGCATAAATCGCTGCACGCCAGGGGGATGACATCACGGGACATTGGTAGGGCTATCTAAGCAGGGACTGGGATTTTTTTTTCACAAAGTTAACAGAGATAAATGAATCTCCTCTTGTTTTTGTCCCTATCCATGAGAACCTCGCCTGGCTCATGTCCTCAGCTTCTAAGCCCCCACCCCCCCAATCTTTAATTCACTGTTGCTTTTGTTACCGTCAAACTTTTGTTTGTACTTGGAGCAGAAAAGTCAGAACGCAGATGATACCTGAGTAGCCTCATTTCACATGATCAATAAATCTGCGCAATTGTACGAAGTTTGGTGATTTATTAAGAAACGTAAAAGGAGAAAGGTTGCTGTTTGCTGCAGAGTGAAGACAAATAGGCTTTTGCCAAAGAGCAGTGGTCACGAAATAAATGAAGAGACACAACCAAGCCATGAGCGAGAAGCAGCAGTGGGTGACAACAACGCCTTGCCACAACCCAAGAAACCGACTCGGTAAGTGCGGAAGGAAAAAAATAAGAGGTCCATAAACCCATCCGACTTTTGGCCAACCACTGACTTTCTCTTAATCACGGTTCTCAATCATGTGTACTAAAACCGAAAGAGACTAAAGTCATTGCTGTCGATGGGTTTGCTCATTGCTGTGCTGGCAGTAAACATGTTTTTGCAGTGCTCCAGCAGACACATTTTGCCAAGGATCTTCTTTAAACTTTCAAAAGCAACAACAACATTTCAAGGGAGTCTGGAACAACCTAGGTCCAAGGTCAAAAAGGTAAGATCAGGGGTAAATCAAGTTTCCACTAAACTTTGCGTCAGAGAAGAAGCCATTAAAAGATCTCTACTGTTCTTAGCTTTGCAATATGAGGCCTCAGTTAACTCATTAGTTAATCTGGGAATAACCAATTTGCGCCTGAGGCCTCAGTTAACTCATTAGTTAATCTGGGAATAACCAACCTGCGCCAATCACACAGTTTTATATTGGAGCAACTACGGGCCCCTTTTACAAAGCTACGATCAGAAAATTACGTTTGAGACGACGACAGTCCCAGCATCTCGGAAAGTGACTTTAGCACGAATCAGCAAAACAGGTGTACGCAGGAGGCTTTGGTTCTGATCTAATTATGTAGAGACAGTTGGAACCCTTTTGATCGTCAATGATTTCTGATTCAAGAGGCAAGGCTCAGACTCAAGTGATTTCCCTCGTTTTTCTTTAACTCTAATGGCGCTAACGTTTGGACTGTCACCCCGAGAAGGAACATGTATTTTAATCCGAAAGAACAATTTAGCACAGCTCGTCTCCAAAGTGCTCTTATGAGAGGCTGACTGACAAGGAGAAACTGATACGAGAGAGAGAAAATCTGGTTTTGCTTTCGCCGCTCGTCTCTTCTGGCCCGTGAAAAGCCAATAAATCCAACATCCAGAGCTATTAGATTGACAGAGCTGCGCGCTGTTTGATGTTCATGCGCATGAGATCAGCCCCCGGGCATTCCAGAGGCCAAATGCAGTTGAACTGTCATCGACACGCCTACGATTTTGGCCATCAGTGGCGTGCATGTCAATTATCCACGCCTCAAACAATCCTACGCCAGAGATAATTCTTATCTGTTCAACCTTTTCACCTGAGCCTAGACACGGCGCGGCTGCAGTATCTACATGGTGATGAAACCGTCCAGGATGCCTTGCGCGGCCTCTCACGTTGTCATGGCCCTCACTGAAAGATGAATCTCGATTTCTTTCTCAACTCTCAGCCAAATCCAACTTGAATGGCAGTCATGATAGTAAACTGCACTCTAAAGTGCATCCTACATTTTTCAGGAATCGAGCACTTTGACCTACACACACTATGAATCAACAATTAAGTGATTCAAATATCCGTGCGATCTGATTTCCATACATACCATCGTAAATGTACATTTAATGCCTAGCACAAATGACAAATTGATTAGCTTAAAATTCCACAATGGGAACATCAATATTTTATGACCCCGAACATCGGAGCATACACGTTATTTTCTGTTGCGTTTCCTGAATATCCATCTATAGTCAGCCATGGTGATTTCCGCACATGGAGAATAAGGTGAGGTGGTGGGTGAGCGAAGGCCATGTTGACAAGATGGTGCTAAGTGGATATGAGTTATGGGCAGTCGGGCGATGTGTTTGTTGAACCATCTGGTAGCGACGCCCTCTGTTTTGTGATGGAGTGCCTGTGGAAGGAAGGAGTCCAGTTCCAAGTCTTGAAGCCCGTATAAGTGCACAATGTCCACGTGAGAAGGTCAAAGCATTAAATGATAACTCCTAAGCCAAGAGATATCGCTGTAACTGGCTTATCACTCAACACAAATATTTTGTCGAAATGACATTGATTGCTGCCGTGCTCAAAACATTTCCTGTTTTGGGACAAGCGTGATTAGGGATGGGCAGTTGATGAGAATTCTCTGATTGATTTGACGATGGGAACGGTTGGACACTTGTTCCACAGTACGGGGGGCGATTTTGCTTAGATTAGTTAACAGAGTTCTGCTCATATGGCTGCAAGGTCACCTGAATTTGTAGAAAAGTCAGAACGGGGTGTTCCATAGCCATCACAAATATGCAGTACGCTAATCAAAGTACTACATTACGGAAAATATTTGTAGGAAAAGCACACGTGCCTCCTTGTGCCACTTGACAATGTATTCTTACGCAGCTGTGCTAGCTAGTTTATCGTACGCTGTTTGTAACCTCCATTGTTCACCGTTCCTAACCGCAGAGTCATAATTACATAAAAACCTTGGTATGAAAAAGAAATATATCCAAAACCGGGGAGTCCAGTAACTGAGCGTGCCTTCTTGTGCTGTGTGCCATACGTATCGCTATACCGCGCACCGTTTGTAACTTGGAAACATATCGGCAGACATTTGCATTTTCAACAAGCGTTTTCCGTAGAAATAGGCTCTTCTTGGTAAAATGCTGGCATAAAGTCATCTTTTGTGGTGGCAGATGTCACTTTTTAAACTCGGTGTCATTAATTATTGAGCCGCTTTTCTTCCCCCTGGTAGGGGTTGAGATGATGTGGTCTTATTATTCTTTACTGCAAACGTGTTTGTGGTTCTTTATGTACCAGTTTGACTTAACAGCTCTCCAAAGCCACATTTTACTGACGTTACTGAACGGAAACCGCACTTCGATGAAATATTGCTCGCTAAAGTGATGCCATTTTGGGGTCTTCGGTAGCTGTGAGTGCTTCTAAAAGTAAAAGCCGTTACATGCAGAGTGAGAGAGAAAGTGAAGCGGCGTATTACCGTCAGAAAATCGACTCTGGCTAAGACCGAGTGTGTGGATCAATAAAAATCATCAAGACGGGAGTTGAAAAATCCCGATTCGTGCCCGGCCACCTCATTTCATCTCTCACCTCCTCCGTCTGGGAGAAATGTCAAGAGAACAATAAATGTATAAAAAGGTCAGCAGCGTACTAACAGACCCTTCCGAGATTTCATTACGTGCGCTGCCGGCTGTGGCGGCGGCGTTTGGGCAGCCGCGCTGACATTTGGTTTGTTTTTACACCGTGTCGAGTCTCGCACACTTGTAGCTCCTATTAATGTCACAGGCAAAGATCTCGAGGGCAGCGTGCTGGAGTTTACGACTACCGTGAGGGGGGGAAACGGCCAAACGGCGCAGTGACTCACATCTCACGCCTGCCATCGACAATGGAATCAATAAGTGAAGAAAAGTAGTTAAAGTTGGAGGAAACACTTTTGCTGACTTTTAGCTTTTGTCCTAGAATGTATGTTAAAAAAAGAACGTTTAATTGCATTTACTTGATTGATTCTAAAATGAACTATGTATCTATATTTTTTAATTCTTTTTTAAGGTGTGGCGGAATCTCCTTGAATATTCTGAACTCCTATTTTATGTCAGTATCATTGTCTTGAAGAGAAAATAATTTTCATTTACATTTTTCATAGCTGACATCCGATTCTTCTTCTACACAATTTAGTCGAGACTCACCGAACAGTGTTTCTGCTGATTGTACTCACCAACTACGCTCCATTTTCACATACCACAATAACAGGTACATTTGATAGCTTTGCTAGATGCCGCGTTTCATTGGTTTTCAAAATTTTAGCAGCTGTGGCGTAAGGTCAACGCACGATCCCTGTTGATTTTCATTCATGTACAGTACACTAAGATGAATTGGCCAACTGGATTGGGATTGATAATAATTGTAGTATTTATTTTAATTGTCATTTTAAATTGTCATCTTTACTTTGAAACCTCTATTCCACACAAAATCCACAGTTGTTTTTTTGGTGTCTCTTTGTGTTCTACAGGTATGATCATAATGATAAAATATTTTATATCTCTTGGTCATTTAATTGAATGAACATTTGATTACTGTTATTAGTAGTAGTGATATTAAAAATAATAATTAATAATAATCATATTTATAAAAGAATTTGAAAGGATACCACACTGCTGATGCCATACTATTTAATGTCTGGCAACAATTTCCTGAATGAAGTTTAGTAAAGTCAGAAATCATCACAATAATAATATTTTTTGCAGTCTTTCTTGGGAGGGTTATTCTGTTGTAATTAACTGTAACAATAAACAGTGAAATATATTTCTCCTTCATATTTATTTAGGCATTTTGCCTTAGATCTATTTAATCTTTCTTCTGCTGGGAGAAGGGTGAAAGACTACATAACATTTAAATAATATATCAGGTTTTGAAGTTGGTCATTCTGTCTTATAAATTAAATAAACACAATACAATTATACTTAAATGCAAAATGCTAATGTTAAAAATGTGTTCTCATAGCAAGATGATTTTTACATGACTCTAATTCGACATTCACTTTTGTGTTGAGGACTGCTTGCTATAATTTAAAACGAGGAACATGAGGGTGAGTCCACTCAAGGTTCAGGGACTGTTAACTACAACGAAAGCCATCAGACACACATTTGAAGAGGGTAACGCTAACAAATCAGACAACTTCATATGACTGGATCCATGTGCGTGAAAGGAGAAAAGCAATTCATCACCTCCGCCATATGAAGATGTCAAACTTGAAGAATCGGGATCTGAAACTGCCATGCCGGTTTGGCGGCTTTTATGATACAACAACAACCAAAAAAGAACGCTCGTTCAATCCCTTTGAGTTCGTCACGCCTCATAAATTACGATCAAGTTATGTTTTCGCATGAAGTCCTAAAACAGTAGGATTTGATCCGTTTGCAAGTAGATCTGGTCATGCGGCCACGGCGGCGCAGGTTAATAAAGTTTGAGCCGCGCCGTGTAAATTGTCAATTTGCCTCAGGTCGAGGGGGGAAAAGAAAACAACGGCCGGGTGACTCCATTGACACTCCTTGCAGGGTCAGAGGTTAATGAATGATTATTTCTCTCTCCCAGCAGGCGTTGTCTGCTCTCCCGTGGCCGGCCTGCTGAAAGAAAGTCAATTTAGGCCCAGATAAATCCCAAGGAGATAATTTGCTGTGATTTAATCAGCACTGAAGTGATTGCGGTGGACAAGGCAAGCATAACCAAGAGGAATTGGTTTATTGATCTCCTTGATCGCCACGCTTACTCACTGAGAGTTTAGAGGGTGTTAATCTAAAGAGAGCGGCTTAATGGCCACCGGTTATGACGCTTTACCAGTCGACCTCTGGCGAGTATGAAAGTGTTTTGATTTTTCAATGTAATACATTCAAAAAGCTACTATTCATTTCAATCATATGCGTCGGGACTGCTAGACAAATGTGAGTGACCTCTGTTGGGACATGGCAAAAGTTGCAACTTTGATTTATTGGGTTCTTGATAGGCAAATGCTATACGTATGTGCATCAGAAGCGCTGTAACTCCTAAAGTAACAAATCCAAAACGGTATATCTAGAAGGCCTGTGTTCAAGGAGCTGTATTCAAATACGTGGACTAGATAAGTCATGCAAAGTGTTGCCATTGTCAACGCGTTGCTTTGAAACCAATTATTGGTGCGAAATGTGTCTATTCACGCGACCTAACCTCGACGACTCCCGCTGACTCCTGACCCGCAAACCCGGGCTGGCTGGGCCAAATGAGAGGAGAGGCAGAGTTCAGCATAGATTTGATTTCACGTGGGGACCAGGTGCGGGCTTTGTACTTGCCACGAACCAAGCCGGTGCTCCGGTAATGGAGTCTACTGCATCTATATCGTCACGGTAGGCGGCGTGACATTGGATTAAGCAATTTATTCAGCTTGATGTGATTTTTTTTTAAAAAGTATCCTAGTAGTCACTGATAGCACAGATTGGCTGTTATCTGAACCCTAAGCAACTGCGATGTCGTTTTCGATAGACTGCAAGTAGCAACATTTTTCAAGCAATTTTCTACATTTGAATATTCCCAAAATAACCCAATTTGATATTCCATGAAATTTTACCAGAGAGTTTCTGAAAAACCTTTGCAACCTACCTAAATGTCATGATCAATCGTTGACTCATTATTACTATTATGGGTTTTACGTGGCCGACCCGATGATGTGCGAGGCCGGCGTCTGCTTACTAAATCATCGATGAGATCAGCGGATCACGGCGCAAGCCCAAATGGCTCGGGCTTTCATTTCTCACGTCGGTGCTGGACAGTCGTCCTCTGGGTTAATGGTTCACCGAAGACCTGAATCGGAGCCAGATGAAAGACACCAAAAGGGCCCTCATTTTTCCCCATTAATCATCCTTGTTTTCTTTGCGTTGATCTTTTCACCCTGTTTTTAAGTACCTGTCCCTTTTCCAGAAAGGGGCTCGTCCAAGGGGCCAACTGGAGGCCTGTCTGATAATATTGCCCTCCCCCAGAGTAGTAGTCCCAAGAGCGCAGAATCAGGCCCCCGGGTTTAATGGCTTTTGTAATGGCAAATTATACCGTGTTACAAGGGTAAGATTAATTGAAGGGCGCTCTCGGGCCGTTGCACGGACGACGGGGTAACACGAGAGCTCGGCGACGTATTGAAAAACGGAGGCGGCTGTCTGGTCAGGCAAAGGCATCTGAGGCTCCTGACCTCTCGTGACGTTTAACCAATGCTTGTGTTTTGGTTACCCCGAGGGTGCCGTCTGATTCTAAAAAAAAGTCGTTTGTAAAGTTAACCAATTGTTTTGTCAGATTTTTCAACACCGCGATCATTCCTGCGGTAATTGACTGTTGAGAGCTGTGGAGCTCGTGCACAGAAAATTCGGGTTATTACTGTAAGACGTTCGAATGAAGTATGCTGGGGGGGTTCGGGTTGTCGTCAGAACGTGAGGGAACAAAAGTAGAATGAACAACGCATTCGAACGAGACACTTTACATGGCAGTTCCCATGAAAATAGAGTTGAGAAAAATATTGGCAGGAAAGTTTATTTACCTTATATGTACGTTTTGTGAATGAAGTGCAATGACATCCACCACACATTTCACTATCAGCATTTGGATCGAATTCATCAAAATGCTGCTATTTGATCAATTCTTCAAGTTTTGTCTGCTTTCAGCCATCAAATAGTCAGATGCGCTGGGGGCACACGTCAAAGGACACGTCCCGGGCACGCCGGAATGCCCAGCATGGAGCTCTCCGCCCAAACATGCTAAAAGAGTGGTACCGTCACGAAAATCAACACGTCAGTTTTTACATCCAATATAGACGCTCAACCTAATCCACCTTCATCATCATGACATCATCAACACCGGTAGAATTGCGGCTAAAACCTTCACGGCAGTACCGAAATACGTTCGAGTGACGGTAGGCACATCAATCTCCTGTTGAACTAATGAGGTGTCGCCAGATGAAAGATAAAAGTAAATTCTCACGGCAAGAGACTCAACCTTTTCACGCTAGCCTGACCACAATCAGGCTGTTGCAACGTGGCGACATTTATCTGCGGCCCACGTGGATCAAATTTTCAAGTTTGAGAAAAGAGTAGTGTCTCTGTGACTTTTTAACTCCGAACAACATTTGACCTCTTTTAAGAATGCGGTGGAACAGGAGGAGAAAGGGCGGGGGAGAAAAAAATTGCAAACGAAATGGGAGGCCGAGCACCCCGCTCATATCTCATCTCTATTAACGGGTTTACGGGTGACCCCGGGGATCCTCGTAAAAGTTTACTCGGAGGTTCCAGTTAGAGATCTCTTTTAAAGAATGAAAGAAATTGGTTTCTTTATGGTTAGCCTTCAGAATTTTACGGCATGTTTTACTTAAGTTCTCGTTTTTTTAACAGATCCTGGTTCCAATTAGTGAAGGAGCAGAGCCGGCGGCTAAAGTGAGCACCTCTCAGTGCTCTCTGGCTACGACGACAGCGGAAAAAAATGAAGGGGACGCTTAAATAATGGCTGATCTTTGAGGACACCTTGGGGTCAAGTGCACGGGCAAAGAGGTTTCCGAGGTCGCCGTAGCCTCCTGAGTTTGCAGTGAATAAGTGGGAAAGTCGACACCGAGAGAACCGATCTGCTCTTACGCTATGAAGTGGATGTTTGGCATCATTCAATGTGCTCAAGCTTAATTTACAATTAACCTCAGATTTTTTCCAAGTACTTTGTCTGCGGGGCCAGGGAAGTTTTGCGAGGATTAAGCTTGGAATTTGTGGTTCAAGACAAGGGATGCTAGCCCTCATAGATATTAGCTTGAGGATATCAGCAAAGATACAGCACCGGCTGACATTAAGCGCGTTCACAAGTATTCAATAGCGCATTGCATTATGAGAAATAGACAAAAGGCATGACAATAATGTTTATTTAATTTTCAAACATATTGCTCTTATGTACTGTAGGATAATGTATGCCAAATGCTAAAATAGAATTGCAAGTCAATAGCTCGTGGAATTATGGGCAAAAAAGCTACATTTTTGCTGCAAATAAGTTTCAACATATTTGTGAGTCAGTTTAAATGCATTTGAACGTACTTGATGCGGAATTATAATCAGTTCAACGCATGCTAGTCAGTTTACAAAAATATAAATCAATAGGCAAGGACTTACTGCATTTGGTGTTTAAACAGGATTCTAAAAAACAATTACAGCCAGTTCTAAACAGTTGTTTAGGAATTCCCCAAATGACAGATTGATGGTTGGAATAAATTGATGTCAGATTAAATTGTTTTTATTTTAGCCACTGACTGACTTCACGGTCGACGGGGGCGCTTTGGAGCGGCGGTTAACGTGGAACTAGCTGCCAAGGACTTCTGTCCCACCCGCGGGCAGGAGTTGCACTTCTTTCAGTGGCATGCAGAACTGTAAATGTTCCACATTTATCCAGCCTAATTCAAAGATGAAAATAAAGTAGTGCACTTCAAAGAGCCCAAGTGACAATTGTAAGTGACATATTGTGTGGGGCCGATCTGCAGCCCGGTGAGTCAGCAGCTGCTCTGCTGCCTATTAAAGCCGCGGCAGACAGGAAAACAACCACTGTGTTATGGATGTAGTTCCTTCCCAAAGCTTGGCACAGAGGCACACAGGACATACGCCGGGAGATGTTTGCATGTGAATTACCACATCTGCTTCTACATAAACTTTCACCAATATTTCTTGGTAACTTGATTAAAAGGTACAGGTTGGAAGAAAATTATGAATTTAATATTGCAGTGGAGCTGGCCTTGTAAATTCACACAGTAAGTGGTGTCATCCTTAATTTGATAATTGACAAGATCATTGCACGTGTTTGGTCTAACACCAAATACTTGTTGGATATTCAGGAGATCTGAATGTCGGATGTTAGCATTAAGCTAGTATACTTTTTGATTAAACACATTTTAAATGGTTTAATCGACTTTTTACACAGACAGCGAGAGAGGCAGAACAAGTGTGTGTCTGTTGGGATTTAAAAAAAAAAAAAAAAAAAGTGTGAAAAGAGGATCTTGGGAGTGCAGGAAGCCAAGCGAGGGTTTTTTTTTTTTTGTGTGGCTTTATTACATCCTAATACGTCTTCCATCTTGCGCCAGCGAGCAGAAGAGCACAGAGACATAATTATATCCCCCTCCGCGGGCCGTCTCCCTGTATTAGCGTCTCCTCTAGTTCACTGGCTGCGACAGAGACAAATGAGAGAGTTTTTCCAGCGGATCATTCTCATCCGTTACTGCCAGTTCCGTGTGATGGATCGCCAGCGCCAAAGCGGGCCAATAGATCACGGCGTAAAAGACACTCGCTAGCCTGGCCCAGCTTCACAGATCATCACCCGTCTAATGCGCACTTGGGTTAAGAGTCAAATCCCCTTGGTTGCTGTGCCCGGCTTGCACACCAACACCGAGGCCTCTACACTTTTTTTTTGCTCACTTTTCTCTCGTGCCGATTAAGCTGAAATAAATGGCTTGCGATTGTTCTGCTGACCCGCAGAAGTGCTGTGTGAGAATGTGGCCTCGAGTAATTAGCTCAATCTGAATTAAGTCCGTTAAATGAAGCCATGGTGTGTTTACCATGAAATGACACTTCCAGGTTCTGGATTTGCATATTGGAGTCCCTTCCAAAAAGCACCAGTTCATGGCAGATGGGGGATCCGTGACACCATACTTTACGATGTGTGGTTATGTTACATAATTAGCTATTGAGCTATTTTACAAATTCATATCCACATTAGCTAAATGGTATGGGGAAAAAAAAGTTTGGTAATTGCCTTTCTCCTACCCTCATATATGATTAATTGCATTGGATAGTATAAAATCATTTGTTATAATTTCTTCTTTCATCATGCTAAGTAACCTTTTTTTGTTTGTTTGCTTTTTTAAGAAGCATTCAATGTAGAAATCAATTTTCTTAAACATGACCACTGACCGTACAGGAAAGACTTTACGTTTTTTTTCCTCCACATTTTATATCCGTTTCGAAATTTAGTTAGTTTAAACGCGTTTCAAAATTTCTGAACTCCTGTCTGGATAAACCTTTAGCAGCTGAAGTTATGTAGCACATTGCCATCCATCTTGTCTCAATTGCTTCAAGATGAGATCAATCCACAATTTATCTGGCAAAATAGTCTTAATGATCTACTGGATTATTATACCCATACATAAATTATAATAACACACCTCTCTGACAGTGCCAATGAAAAACGGAGCGCTTGGAGACAAGTGAACAAACATCCCTAAATAGCCTCGATAAGTCTGCTGTAACATGAGAGAATTATTAGCACTGCTGCACATTACAGATTTCAATTAATTGTGATAGGCACAGATGTTGGTTGCGTCACTCCGCGGCAGGCTCGTTTTAATGTAAATTGAAGCTGTTAGACGAGTAAAGAGATGCTCGTGAACTAAAATAGACACGTTGACAGAAGCTTCCAGAGCCAAGACAATTAGCTGGATTTAAGCTATGTGAATCAAGTGACACAATTGCCACTTACCGTTAATAATTTGACTAATTTATTGTCCTAAAATCTGGGGTGCGCATTATACATGGGTACAAAAAAAATAATAAATAAATAAATAAATAAATAAATAAATAAATAAATAAATAAATAAATAAATAAATAAATAAATAAATAAATAAATAAATAAATAAATAAATAAATAAATAAATAAATAAATAAATAAATAAATAAATAAATAAATCATTTAAATCCGGATATCATACGGAGGCCGCCATTACAGATGCGCTTTCTTCTCTGCTGTTCACTTCAAACACGCTCCATACAAACACAATGCTCTCGTATCAGACGCTTGCTAGATCACCTGCTCGTTCGCTGTCACAATGTACCCTGCACAAATCCGAAACATTTCTTCGCTATTGAGTATGCTAGCGCACGCGCAGTGATACTGACCGGCAGAATAACATCCGGTTGTTCCCAAAGATGATCTTTTTTCTGAAATAATCTTACGTTCACGGACTTAAGTAGGAGTCAAAATTTGGGTGCGTATTATACATGGGTACAGGCTTTTTCCAGCATCAACATGCCATTTTTAGGGTGCGTATTACACATGGGGGCGCATTATACATGGAAAAAAAATGGTAATTCTTTTTGGCTCTTTTGAGTTTTGCATTGTGGTTTCAAGGAAGAATACATGGAATTGGCATTTTCATTTGATGGTTGTGTGGTGAGTTTTTTTTCTTTCTAACGTATACGATGTACCTTGGCAGCTAAAGGTTTGGAAAAGGAGAAATTAGAAAAATAAAATAACCATAAATAGGCATTAAATCTCAATTTGGCAATCAGACCAGCAATATAGTAAATCCACCCTCAACTATCAACAGTGTTCTCTTGGCGCTAAATCGGAACTGCGCACTCTGTTTTGTAGTGTAAATCCCGACTTGATGTGATAAAAATTGTTCTCAACCAATTCTCCGTGTTGTCTAATGAGAGCTTCGATGCGTTTACTATACGCCAGCAAAACGTGTCGTAATGCCGGGCCAGAGGATGAGACAGAAAAGTCAACTGCTGCTGCTGTCGAGTTCCTGACGAGAGCCGGCCGGGGTCAGAGTCCGCGTGCACCCCCTCGTCCAAACAGGATGTGTTTAAAGAAGGATGAGGACTTCTGTAAACGCACGCACAATGTGTCAAAGGACTCATTTTTCTTTGGGGGTGACTACTCTTCGCGGATACGTGGGAACCAAGGCTGTGGCGATGACAGCTAACGTAGCGACGGCCGGCACGATGAAGTCACACCATTGTTCGCGTGGAACCGTGGCCTAAACGGTGGCGACCCCGACGGGACGCTCTTCCTTCGATGACTTTGATGCATGAAAGTGCGAAGAACAAACAGCTTCCTCGTCGGATGCGGGGGGAAAAAAAACGGCATCTGCCGAATGGCTTTAATGAGACAGGCGCTCGCCTATTGCGTTTTTTACGTAGCTACGTCTTACATACTAATGAAGTGAAATTTGGGTGCATGGAGCAGTGCCGCCTCCAAGCGTGAAAATGCAATCTTCGCATTTTCTAACTGTTTGCGTGCCCTTTGCACGAGTTCAGACTCAAGCCCTAGTCGTCACGGTAGCAAACACTTTTGTGATTGAGGGAGATACTATAGATAAATATGACTTGACTAAATGTGTCTTTTCCAAATCTGAATAGGGAGCATTCTATTTGAGGGACGTGTTTATTTAGTATATTAGTGGATAACGCATAGAGTGGCCACAAATCGTCAACGCACCATCTTGACATCTCCATCATGCCCCGTCCTCTCTTAACACTTTGAGGAGTGCGCGGCGTTGTAAGCGGGTCACCGGTCCTTCCGCATTTGGCTTGCTAAAGACCGGAGCAACAAGAGAGCCGCGACGAGCCTTGCGACCCGGGATACTAAAAGGCTGTGATTTATCGCCTCTTCCAGGATTCGTCCACGGCTGCGTGGAGAACAAGCCGCGGGGGCTAGCGTGGTGATGATAACTCCATCCCGGTGTGTCCAAAGTGACATCTTGCAGTGCTCATCTTAAGACTTTTACTACGGTCAAAGCAAGAAGTGTCAGCCAGAGTTGTAAATTTTGTTTACGTGACAATTTTACCGCTAATAGGCGGTGGTGTCGTGACAATGAGAAAAACATGTTGCTTAGGGATGAATTGGGATTCTCCTCAGTTGTTATTGCCCCAAATAAAAAAGCCTTAAAGTACGACACCTGGACATCTTACATATATATAGACACTTTTTTCAAGCACAGTATAATGTAGAAGTTAATCATTGTGTTCACTCAAATTAAACCAGTAATCATCTTGAATGATATTGAAGCGACATGAAACAAAATTGGAGGGAATCGTTTTTGCACTGTTGCAAACACACAGTTACTAGAGAATATTTGAACATTTGATTAAAAAACACGGATAAAAGAATAGTGAGTGTGAACGTGAGCTGTGGCCAACAGCAGCTTCTGTGTGCTCCTTGTGTTTATGTGATTTACTGTTCCCGGGCATTACAACAACAGCTTAAAGGTGATTTGGTGATTGTGGGTCTCCTTTCCCACAATAAGCACACTGTAGAAACAATGGCGCCACACGGTATTGTAGGTGGAACACATTAATGTGTCCCTAAACGTATGGTGCACCTGGCACATGAGCAGAATGGTGATTCCAAAATCACAATCAAACAGTTACCATGCACGCGCACACACACACACACACACAAACACACACACACACTTGCTCAGGCAAACCTGGCCACCCCCTGCGGCCCTCTCATGTCAGCTATCCTCCCATCAGAGGTAGCTGGAAGCGCGTGCGTTACTCGCCAACCGAATCTCTTCTAAAGCTGTCGTCGTCGAGGAGACTCCGCCCCACCCCCTCCTCAAACCGCTGCCACCCCCATAACGGCTGTCATCGCCCAGAACAAGATGTCGTGTCAAGGCGGCAAAATTACACAATAACGAGGCCCGCTTGAGATTAGGCTAATGAGAAAATCAAAACACAATTTAATTCTTGTCAGCGGTGAAAGCGTCTTCTAAATTACCTCTGCTAGTCGCATGCTGATTAAGAGAAGTGTGCCAGTCAGTCAGAACGCCGCCCTGTATAAACAGCCCAAAGGCTTTTTTGGGCCATGCACACACGCACTCACATGTACACACACTTTCCTTTTTAAAAAAAATTGGCTTTTATTGCTGCCGCTCTGTTTTTAATAACATTTGATACAAAGTGGGGGCCTAGTAACGCTTATCTGTCAGGATAGCCAATTTTACACAGAGACGCAGGAAAATTGTCACATCAGTCCGTCAGAACAAAAGCTTCCTTTGTCCTTTAAGGCCGACCACTGGAGGTGCTACAATTACTTAAGAATGTTACATATTTTACAGTTGAAGATTTATTTTTCAATTTCGAATGATGTTGTGCAAATTCGCTAAAATGTTTCAAATGCCTTTCATAATTGGAAATAACTTAAGAACATATTTTCATTTATGTCTGCCCTAAGGCCAAAAATACAAGTGTCCAACTTTTAAGGACAATTATTATTATTTTTGACCAGGTTCCTAAATTGGATAAACTTTCCAATTTTCTTCGCACCAATACGGCGTCAGCGCTTGGCTCCTCAACTTGACGTTGCCATGGTAATTTAATGTACACTACAGCATGTCGCGATACGTCCGCCTCGCTATTCCCAAACAACCTGCCAACATATGGCCCGGAATGTTCCATTTCCCTAATCGCCCCTGAGAGAATAAGGAGGCGCACTCCAGGGTTTGGGTTGCCTGGCGACAGCTCGCTGCTGCTCTTCCTCAATTGGTTCTGCCAACATTGCGGGTTACCAGGTTCCGCAGTGCTCTCAGCTGCTCACAAGTGAGGACCGGGGTAGAATCTTAATTAATTATGCCACTTTTTGTCATTTGCTCAAGGACGTGTCAGCGGCGTTAGGCAGCAGCTGGCTGCTCCCTGCTCCTCTATTTGGAACAAAATATGTGGTTTTAACTTTGGGTTTTAATTCCAAAATGGATGGATTAGGTGCATAACTAAATCCTCATAGCCTCAAACAATTTGATATTTTTCAGGTGTTTCTGGGCTTTGGCTTATTGCTTCCAAATTGTACTTCAAACTCAGTGAGTCAAGTGGGCAATTTACTCTGTAGTTCAAAGCGGTGCACCCATGTGGAAAGAAACCACCGACATCCTCTGACTTCCTTCCACTTCTCACTGGTTCACCAATACTTTGATTGCCCGCACGGAGCAGTCGAGCAGTTAACGTCACCTCCTCTTTTCGTGCTTCGCTGCTCGCTCGCTCGCTCTCGCCAAGCCATATGGCAGCCCCGGGAAGCCGTGCCCATTCTCCAGCTAACTTCCTAAACGAGAGGATGCAAACGTGGGAACGACCGATCCTGACCTTCCATCACTGCCACGCATTTAGGAATGTGAATAAAGTCCACAGGGGAACCACAAAAAATGTAGTTGTGCAAACTTTCAAAGTTTGTCAGCATTTGCATATACGCGGACACTTGGATTGCAGTCAAGTGTTTAGCAATTTTTTATTCATCATTATTTTCAACTTGTGTGACAATTCCGAGTGTTAAAACTTGCTTGTCGTTTAATTTACGAATGAGCTGTTTTGTGTGTTTTCATATAAAAAGTTATTTCTTTTTTAGGCACTTTTCACAAATCGGAACAAGTAAAAATGAATGAACAACTCTTTCCATCGTTACCAAATACAATTAAGAGTTATTTTGTTATATTTGTTAGATACTCAGATATTTTTGATATTCACAGTGGGTAACTTTTGAAATTCTTGGACCACAATTGCGTCACGCCGACTTCACAGCTCCTAAGTTTGAATACTCAAGCCAAGTACACTTAAGTACACTGAGTATTTACAATTTTTTACTTCCTTCCTTCCTTCCAACGACCCGCCACTGATTTGCGTGAGCCCGGAGGATGTCCTTTCCTGATGTCCCGATGGTGGCGATGCATGACAGCGCCACTTGACAGGGCCCCGCCTATGGATGACAGATGAGAGTGCATGTGCTGTGTACGTGGGGGCATGATTATGAAGATTCACGGGAGAGCAGCCACACACACGCACATGCACTCAGCTCGTGCCAAGCGCTTAAAGACATAGCAGTGTAGGCACAGCAAACACATCGTCTCATCTATTTGACAAAGTAATTACAGCACACACTGATTCCAACGACAGATGAACTCCCAGTCGGAGGACGCGCAGTCCTCCCATTCTTCATCCTCGTTTGTACCCAACAGTCAAATCCAGTCAAATACACAAAGCGCACTCATAACGGAGCCGCTGTAGGCCACAAAACAGATCCGACACCAGCTCCTAGATGCCAAAGTGCCACACATACACAATGGGCATTCTTAAGTGAGGTTGCCAACTAGTGGCCTGGCATGCATATTGCGGCGTTTTCCGTTGCTTCTTTTTGTATTCCACATGCTGATAGCAAGTTCTCATTTGAAGCTCCTCTATATTAAAGTGGAGACTATTTTCTTCGCATTCAAGTATTTAAAATGACATTATCCTCCATTGCCATTGCACATTTCACGCTGATCCGAGAGGGGGAGGGGTGGACACTCAGCTGGATCGGACCCTCATTCTACTCTCCCTTCGCGGGATAATGAAAAAGACATCAGCAGGCGACGATAAGGTCGCCCGCAACATTTGCCGTGACCTTGCCGTCTGCCTCTTCTCCAGCTGACAGGATTTGATGCGTCGGGGTGGCTGCTTCCCGAGTGATGAAGCGACTCGGTCCCCCTGGTCCCCCCCCCCCCCTTTGGTGGATTTTTCTCCCAGCATCGCTTCGCTGCTTGCCCGGGGCGACAAGACTCCTTTCACCCACCCTCCTCTCCTCTCCAGCCTTCATTGCGCTTGCTGATTTGGCCCCACTAATAAAGTCATTCACATATTTGATTGTATTGGGCATGGTTACATCCTCTGCCTATACTTTCTATTCATCCTTTTTCTTAAGCACTTATCCTTATTCACAAGTGTTTTTTGTTTCTGCTTACCTTTCAAAGCAAAAAACTTGTCAAATGTCAAAAACATTATGGCACAATCAAATGTCAGGGTCTACGTTTGTGCTGTGTCGTTTATGAATCTACACATCAATAATCCTGCACAGGGAACTCACTTTAAACATGCGTCTTTTGATGCTGCTATTTTTGTTAGCAAGAGTTCAAATGGGCTCAGCAGATTTGGATATGTATGCCCGCAACATTGTTTTGATTGGACATCTAAATGTTGGTGTAAAAGGGCCTCAGATACTCATTGAGCACACAATGCTCTCGGTGCCGCCCTCAGATAAGTGCGGCCCGTTTCCGCTCGGCCGTATTGGGGCCTCGCTTCCACAGAGGATGTGAGCCATGGGCACGTTGGTGGCCTTGAGTCTCAGCGCCGCACGCTCTCCTGCAGGAGGGAAGGTGGCACTTGGTCGTCTGCCCCCGCGCTTTCCTGTTTGCGTGGCTTTTGGAAGACACACGCGGACGGCCCGGCGGAGGCGCGTGAATCTCGTCTTGACGTCAGCCCGGCAAATCGCTGAGGGCAAATTGTCTGCTATTCACGGTTAACAACGTGACTCAGAGTCGTGTTTGTGGAGGGACGATGGCGTGTTTCCTTCAAAGAGTCTCAGAGGATGACAAAATATGTCTGACAATACGCTCCACCCTGTCACACAACAGTTGTGAATGTAAAAGCCCAAAGAAAAATAGTAGAATCACTGAATGTTTATTATTATTCCCGCTGCCTACGCACGCCTAAAAACTTTTGGCGTGTATCCTGGAGAAATTTTATTTGAGGATTCTCAAACCAAGCAACGCCCCCCTGGAAAGTTGAAAAGATTCAGCCCATGACATCAGACTAAATGATTCAAAGGAACTTCGTGGTGGACTCATTTCTAATTTCCCCAGATGTCTTAAAGGCTCAAGAACCTACTATTCCCAAAAATTGAACATGAAGTCAGCCATTTTGATTTGTAGTGGCCATTTTAGGCAAATTCTAGGCCTTGTATAGGGATTTGACCAAATGAATCCCAGTCAAAAGTTGGTAGCCGAGCCACATGGGAAACGCTTGGCCTATGCCTTCCAACGTGGGCGGCTTTGAGGTGTTTTAAGACCTTTTTGGGACAATAATAAAACAAAATCCTGAGACACAGAGTAAAGAAAGCAGGTTTGCGTGACCAGGTACAACCCAAAACAACCGGCCCATTAATCTCTTAGCATTTGCCACCGAAACGATCTCCCGTATATTTTTTGTTTCCTGTCGCTATTCCGAGTCTCATCATAAATCTTTTGCCACGACTTTCATCACCTCAGGAGAGGAAAACCTTACGTGGGTCTACATCCTTGTCATGTTCGCACGTTGGCACAGCCCCCCTATTGTTGAACGGCAGCGTCGGGGAGGGCGGCACACCGGAGCTCTTTGATGCGTTAAGTGATTTACAAAGTGCCGTGCACAGGAAAGCGGCCTCCGACTCCAAATAGGAGCTCGGAAAAACAATAGCTCGGGGCTGATTTATCTCTCATCACAGTAGTAGCTGCTTTGCGGTGACGCGCCGCTGATTGTTTTTCTTTCAGCTAACATCATTCATTTTCTATGAGGGGCTTGTAACCGTTTCAAGGATGGTTTTACACATCCGAGAACTTTGAACATGCTTAACGTGTGTCACTATGCTAATAACACACTGTACAGTACTTTCCTCCTGCTAAGAAGCAGGAAAATCACTTTGAAATACTCTACTGCACATGATAAATTTGACTGCTGAATGGCAATACTGTATTGATTTTAATCGTACCATTAAATGACTTTACCCAGCATGCTATTTGGTGCTACATATTAGCAAGCTAGCATATACAGACTAAATAACATAATAGCGTGACGTGAATTTTTTTGCTTCTATATTCATTTTATTGTGTATTTGGAGTCTCCAAGATTGTAGAAAAGTGTAATCTATCCCTCCAAGTGCCGCAGAGATACTTTTACGATCTGTTTTTTACTCCGATCAGTTTTCTCCGTTTTCTATTACGTATTTTTACGTAAAAGTAAATATTTTTATATATTATTTATATATATATATATATATTATATATTATTTATATATATATATATATATATATATATATATATATATATATATATATATATATATAATATATTTCTGATATTTTTATCTATTACATCACATCCGTCGGGGCGTGACTACCAAACAAGGGAACGGGTGCAGCCAAACGGTTTTGCAAATCCGCCATCTTTATTACTCGGAGAGACTTTTGTAGTCCAAACAACTCAAGGAGGCCAAAGTGGAGAGATCAAAATGTTCCGTTGTTGGATGCATCAATCCACACAACTCATTGCACCGTCCCCCAGCATCAGAACCTCAAAGAAGGTCAGATTTCATTCTTCAAGTAGTCCTGTTTGTTCAAGGACGAGTGTTTCAGAAATCTTTTGTCAGTAGGATTCACCGAAATACTTTTTTCATTTTTTTTCTTTTTTCATTTACTTAAAACAGAAGACTTTATAAACGTGATACATAATGAACTATTGTTAAAATGAGTTGTAGAAGTGGTGTATAAAAGCAAGACCCTTCCTCCTGTTAAAAAAATATCAGTTAAAAAGGAGCTCTGTAACCTTTTAATTTTCTGGGAGAGTGAACAATTGCTATCCAAAGATTGCTTGACAGTACATCAAAAAATTTGGTTATTTATAGACTTGCATATGCTGTACACTTCTCACACTGGCCTGTACCACTGAGGATGCTCGGGGGGGTTTAGGGGTGGGGGTCTGCCCTTTTAAAGTGGTATCCCATTGTGTTACAAAGTGAGAAATAATCATTCATTAACCTGCCGTGACCCTGCAGCGCAGGGGTGGAAATGGGGCGGTGGAGCTAGAGCCCCTCGTGGTGGGAGTTGGGTCATGGCTACCGAGCGCACAGACACACACGCATCAACACGCACCGTAAACGGATTAAGTGGACAAACACGCCCCCGAGTTTCCTTTTCAATTATGAAGTGAATGTGCTTATGAAATGGAGCACAGTTGGGATAGAGGCTTGCACCAAGACCCTGGGGAGTACGTGTGTGTGTGTGTGTGTGTCAGATGTGTCACGCTCCCAGTGGCACAGAGTTTATTGTCACAGTGAAGAGTTAATCAATGTGACAATCATGTCTCCCTTGTTGCATCTCCTCTGGCACCCTTACACATACTTCGTATATGTACACACGCAGCCACCCAAAAGACACACGCACACACACACACACACACACACACACACACACACACACACACACACAAACAAACTAATCATGTAGCCACCGTTATTGAAAATCACGTGATGTAAGGTGCTAAAAAAATGTTAATATTATATTCATAAAATATAAAGAGAAACGTAGCAAATTTATCGCACTATTTAACAAAATAAAATACAATACCGGAACGAATAAAATTATAATACACAAATAATAAATGAAATGCTGTTTTATGTACCCAAAGTACATGGCACAAATGTGCTGGCTACCGTTTTTGTTAATGTTAAAATAAACATTTATCACATTCCATCCATCCATTCATTTTCTATACCGCTTGCCCCCATGGGGGTCGCGGGCGTGCTAAAGCCTATGCCAGCAGTCATCGGGAAGTAGGCGGGTTGCCAGCCAATCGCATGGCACACAGAGACAAACAACCATCCGCACTCGCACTCACACCTACGGGCAATTTGGAGTGCTCAATCGGCCTGCCAAACATATTTTTGGGATGTGGGAGGAAACTGGAGTTTCCGGAGGAAACCCTCGCTGGCACGGGGAGAACAGGCAAACTCCACACAGGGAGGGCTGGAGGTGGAATCGAACCCGCACCCTCCTAACTGTGAGGCGGACGTGCTAACCAGTGTCCCATTGAGCTGCCCCGTTACATTATTTTACATAAATAAATAAAATTGTATGAAACGAAGTGAGTAAAGTAGGATAGTGAAATGTAAATTGCATGGAAACCTACTTTTTTTTTTTTTTTAAATACTAATAAGCGTTGGAGCAGTATTTGTGAATTTAAGTGACAATATCATCTTTAGGTTGTTCATTTTAAGGAGGATACGCAATATACAAAAGTAATAAATGTAAGATTTTATCTTTAATATCTATAGTATCTTTAATTTATTTTCTATTGTCTCTTTTTTTTCTATATGCAAGAAAAATTATTTGTATAAATAGTGTAAATAAATAAAAGTAATAGCTATGTTTCTGTGTAAAAACATCCTATGTTAAAATAAACTCATAGTGACAATTTAATACAGGCATTAGATTACATATGCTAATTAATTGTTAGCCTATTAAGGCCTTAATCAGACCTTCAATAACCTCCCAAATTAGACATGAGGATGTCCTCTCTGGTTCTCAGTGTACGTGCTTTTGGCCACGTTGGAGTGTTACGCGACCTAAGCGAGTAGGTTATGACAGCCTTGATTCATTCGATAACGATGACCCAATGCTTTTATGCCGAGGTAAGCATAAGCACAGCTGTGCGTCTGCCTGGTTGGGGCCAAGACGCCGCACGGTGTGGAGGAGGTTAACTTTGTTAACGACCGCTTCGGCTGATAGGGCATTGCCGGGATCAAGGGCGGGACGATCAATGCGGGAATGTTTCAACGAAATGGACAGCAACCTTGACGCAGAGTCCTTTCGTCATGCTGACTCTCTGGTGCCATGTGTTAGCTTCTTTTGCACTCACATTTTTATTTATTGTTTGACAATAGGAGAATCCTGATGTTCAAGAGCGTACTATTACATTTAGTGGGTAACTGCCCGAGATCCGCCCCCCCCCCCCAGTGCAGGCAGACTGTAACTTGCCTTTTTTTAAAAACACACGTTTGTAAACAAGCGTTTATGTAAGAAAAACATAGCATACATTTTAGTATGTGCCTTTAAGAGGCGGGATTTAGGGTTGGCATGCGTGCGTGAGTCCAAGCGTGAGCTGTGACCGACAGCAGCTCTTGCATGAGCGTACTAATTGTGATTATATTATCAAATAATTCATTTACATGTTTTTTTTAACATAACCATAAAAGTTTTTATTTTCCAAATTCTATTATTTCTGATAAACCCAAATAATCTCAGTGTTGAAATAAATGCCTGTTTACATTTATCGAAGTACTATAAAAGTTCAACTATATTACCTAAGAAATAGTTTCCTGCTTCTGCTTTAAATCAAGGCAATTGGTTTGAAGTTGGAATGCGTCCCAAGAGACACTTTAGTTCATTCCAATGTCATTTCCCCATTTAATTTGGGGTGGGGGCAACGAGAAGTCATTTCTTTGACTTCTTATCTTATCTTATCCTCAGCGGGCGAGCGTTCCCACAGCGCACCTCTCCATGTGTTTCTCCTCGGTGCTTTAAGCGGGAGTACTGGCTGTTCAGGGATGTCAACTGCAACTTGAACCCTTAATCCCAAGGATCCCCTCAATCCAGGGAGCCTCAAATTACTCGTCATTTAAAATAATCCCGGGAATTTGCACCATGCCGCAATTGTTTGAGCACAGCGACTGTCAGGGTTGAAACTAGTTCAACATTTTCAATTTAGATTTGCTTGTATCAGATTTGTGAGCTGTTAACTTAAATGAAAGGTTGAATATTTTTTATGATGGAATGGTTTAACATAATGTAATTCATTTCAAATGAGTTCAGAAGAATTGCGATCAACTTGAGCTGAATTTATTACAGGATGTTGTGAATGAGATGAATATTTTGATGTTGGTCGATGATTTTTTTTATTTTTAAATTGGCCGTTCATGAATTTGTGCTGTATGTGAAACATTTTAAAGATGGGATGACATGAATTGGGTTGAAAAATGTGAAATTAGAGGTGAATTTGTACAATTTCTCCATCAATTCAGGAGATGAACCATGGAATAAGAACATTTGGAAGTTTGATGATTTGAATTGATTGATAAATGATAATAAAGTTGTTGAATTTTTATGGTAAAAGTGGGAAATTGTTGGTGAAAAAAAGCTTGGTAAATTTGCTGAATTTCTCTGTATTTGAGAGAAGGATTTGTCAAGAACGTTGCTGCTATTTCGCATTGACACAATAAAATGAATTTAAATTGAAAGGCTCGCTGTTGTCGGCACGAGATTTATAAGAGAACCCCTCTACTTTTACGGCGCTATCTGGGTAGTAAAGCGTTGCCTTTCTCACCTTCAGCTGTAAAATTGACCTAGTCTCCAGCCAACACCTTTGAAGTGGAAAAAACAGAGCCGCGTAAAACCCTCGCCAAGCGGCCATATGTGAAACCAATAGCGCTGTTCCAAAAAGTAGCACCGCTTACGGGGGGCGCCGTCTTCGGTAAAAGCCAGGCGGCTATAGGAGTACGACATGCCGATAAATCTTACATGCGGCCCAAAAAAAAAAAAGTGCAGTGGAAATCCAATCAGCTTTGTTTTGGAGGAAATTCCAAACAGTGCGGCAGCTGCACATAGGACATTTTCTTCACACTCTGTCCTCCGTAAGGCCGCTTGCCTTGTCGCAACACCCTCGCTCTGCCATGGTAGTTGTGGCGCCATTTCTTTTTTTTCAACGGACGACGTGAAGAGATTCATTTGGGCGAGGCCTTTCTTAAAGTGGATCGCAATGCCAGCGACCACTTGGGGCAAGGTGTGTGTCTGAGGGAGATGTTTCAGTAACTGACGTACCAGTGACTAATTTGGCCATGGCCCCTCTTGAAGGGAGGTATTTATTTATCTCAAGTTGTTGACAAATTTGGGTCACTTATTGGTGCCAGGTGTCTATTTGAAGATGTTTATTTCTTTTAGATGCATGACTCACCTGCTGACGGCACCCGATTTGAGAAAAGCATTCATTCCTCCTAAGTGAATGATGGATCCACCCAGTAAAGAACTGGGGCCAAGCGTCTACTTAAGACAGATACTTATTCTCGTAAGTGGATGATGCAACTGGCGACTGACTAATTGGGCACGGTCGAGATTTATTTTTCTTAGGTGATGATGCGCCCGCTAAATTTGGACATGGTTTCTATTTGACTTGAGGTATTTATTTTTCCGAAATAGATGCCACACCCTCAGAAACTAATTGGAGCCAAGCATCTATAGTATTTGAGAGAGGATTTAGCTTTTGTACACAATGACTACTTTGGAATGATTTCTATTTGAATGTGGCATTTATTTCTTTTAAATGACTCAAGCATCCATCCATCGAGCATTTAGGATAAGACGTGAAGGTAGGGTGGAATTTATTTAAAAAATGCATTTCCAATTTCCTCTTGTCGGCAATAAAGTAAATAAATACTGCTATTTGCTGTAAATACAAGAAATATTTTCTTCCCTTTTAATGTCCGCATTAACCAAAGCAGATTCCTAAATGACGCCTTGCCAGGTTCCTAATAGTGGCTTTTAGGAGTCAAGATGGAGGGCCAGGCATGAGTGGAAAGCTGCAGGAGATTGTAGAGTTGGCTTGGAACGGGGGATCTGCGGCCAGCCACCACACACACGCGCACACACAGACGCACACACGCGCACACGCATACACACTTGTTGGAAATTTAAAACCTGACATGACAGTGCAGCCCATTAATATCACGAAGATGAATTGGAGGCCATTTCTAGTACGTTTGGGGTCCATTTTCTCAAGCTTCTCAGGAGAGGCAAGTAACAAAGTACACTTCACTGAGGGAGACACTTCAAACTCTCCTAAAGTCAACCTCGACTCACCGACTAACTTTCTCGACCACTACTTTTGGACATCCTTAAAAAAAAGACAAAATTGTTCCAGGTAAATTTATTCAGTTGTCTCAGATTAGATTGATGGTTTTGTTTATTTCGTGAATCTTTAAGTTCTTAAAATAAAACAAAGACGTTTTGACAACACACCTTGGTTAACAAAGCTTTCTGGAGTCACAGACGCCTTTTCTTGCTTTCCGTATTTGCACTTCTACTTAAATACAAAGTGTGAGTACTTTTGCCAGACTTGGATACTTATCCACCTTGTTGATTGTGCTCTACAGGTCTACAATGTTCAGGTAAAGTCAGGGCCAATCAATGGCACATATGTTGCACATTACACCGGGAATGACTCTCCTCCCACCTAACCCTTCGATGACAGACATGCTCTGATTCCACACATGTTGAAATGTAAGAAGCGATACATGGGCGCTTTGATACAGGATGATTTATTGGGGCTTGACACCGGTCGCGAAGGGAGGGGAAGGGACGGTTTCTGCGATTGGTCGCTGTCAATCGGGCACTTTTGCGATGATCTCATTTTTATTTTTTTTATCTTCGAGATATAGCATGTAGTATGCAAAATAAAACACGCGAGAATAATATAAATTTGTGTTTATTCTTGAGAAGAGATGATTGTCGTCACGAAAGTCATTAAAATGACTTAACTAATTGATTTAAGTTTAAAATCTGATGATTACAAAATACAAAACTGACAACAACAAAAAACATATTTTTGATCTGGCATAAGCATAAAATATCCCCCAAAACTCATTCATTCGATTCTATTTCTACCAAAGTATTAACATTTAAGTTGAGTCTTGAAAATGTAACTTGTGATTTATCTATATTTATTGATTTTTAATTATTAGGTTGACAAACAACGTAGGAGGCCGTTTAATCAATTCATTTTCTAATTAAAAATTGACCTCATTGCCAAATAAAAAAAAAAACGAATACAGCAAGGAGACGAAAGAAGCAAATAGCACTATAGCCACCTTGGCAGTAGTAACGATGCTGACTTAGTTGGTATCAGTGTCTCATTCGGTATAATTATGTCCTTCAACTAATCCTCTCACCCGGCCGTAAAGTGTACGATATGCAGGACGTCTCCGGTTCAAATCCGGCTAACTCAATTAGCCATTAGGAGCTCTTCAGTTGGGGGCTTATTGGGTGGGGTAGGGAGTATTTTGATCCTGTCCAGTCCTCATCAATTAATTGACCCTATCGCATTTCTGCTGACCGTCAGAGCACCCTCGGAGAAAGAAATCAATCCATGTGCCAGCGTTGCTGTCATCATTTAACCTTCACGATGATGGGCCGTATGCAAATGAGATCTTTAGCGGCATCGCCGGTATGAAGTAATTGGGTTTAGGATGCATATATAAATAATATAACGCAAATTCGTGATCACTTAGAATAGTGGAATAAAGAGGACAATTAATAACGGGCACTTTGATGTGACAAGACAGGGCGAAACTGTTTTGTATGTATTTCATGCAATATTGATGGAATATTGAATTTGTAAGCGTCATTTGCGAGTGTTAAATTTCTTTCCCCTCAAATTACAAATACGGAGAATAATAATAATGTTTCTCAAAATCTACTGCCCGATGACGGCTGGGATTGGCTCCAGCATGCCCGCGACCCCCGTGGGGACAAAGCGGTAGAGAAAATGGGTGGATGGATGGAAATAAATATTTTAACAGGTCATGCAAGTGTAAAAACAAGTCTTAACCTTTAAAAATGTCAGCAATAAATACAAACTTGCATTTAAAGTGTAATAACAAGTTAAACTTGTGTTAAAATAAAAAAGTTTGTAATGAACTAATTTCCAGCAAGCTGTTTTAGTGCATTTTGACAGTTCAAGAGCCACAGAATAACAAACAAAAACTGAATCTACAAAAAGTATAGACTCTCTTATTGCACCATATATACCCAAAAGTTTGTTCCTTCATTGTTTTTTTTGTTCTTTGCTTATAATTAATACATAATTGGTTGGTGTCTCTGAAAGTGCCAGTTTCCGACCTAAAAGCAGAGAAAATTTGCTATTTGAGAAACAAAAGAGACTTTGTTGCGATTATTTCTTGCTTTTGTGGGAACTGCAGAAGAACAGAAACAAGATTGGGAAAAGTTTTTTGATGCACGGAACATCATTTTTTTCTATTAAGTGTCATAAGGAAGTAAAAAAAAAAAAAACTCAACACAATTACTATTTTGAACACGAACGCTCATCAACTGGAATCCAACCATTAATTGCCACGGACAAATATATTCGCCAAGTACATTTTTCAATGTGTCGGTGTGGAAAATGGTCGCTCCATTGTAAAGACTAACAGATCCCCGAAGATGGCGGCATTGGATCACTGGATTTAAGATCAGCACAGCTTTTGAGTAGCAGATAACGATAAGTCGGCTTTTCATGTTAATTATGAAAGAAAATGGATAACATGTTGGAAGGTTGAGGAGTCTAGCACTTTGCACTCCAACAAAGTCCATGGACGTACGGGGTATGGCCAACAAAACACACGCGGACGTTTTCTTTCCATGCACTTTTACAATTGTTCTAATGTGTTTTAGTTTATGTTCATATTTACAACTTGTACACTTATTTGTCCCACGGGTCAAAGGTTGCTTACCCCTACTCTATACAATGCAAATTCCGGGGAGATTTCTACCCTGTCAATATGAGCTCGGGTTCAAAGCTAATCCGGTGCTCAACACGGCCGTAATAAAAATCGTTATCACGGCACGGTTGCTCTTTGAGGCACAATTTAAGCCTGAGCACAGGTCGCGCGCAACTGCCGTCCAGACAACGCAAGGCCGTGACGGAAACCTGAGCCAGGACGTAAAATGTGGCATGAAGGGCCTCTGGGAATGCTGAGAGGGGGCCTCGCTCAGATTGAGGTTCCAGTCCCACAGATCCTGGAGGGCACAAAACGGGACTACATAATGTACAATTGTGATGGTTACAACCTAAGATTACCATTGTGACCACAAACATAAATACATATACAGACCATTGCGATCCTGACTACAAAGCGTCAACGGCAACCTGATACAAATCCAGAATTGTGATCACAAAACTTGGAACAGGCCGCTCAACAAAAACCTTGGCTGCAAGCCACATGCTGCTTCACCCAGTCCGAAGTAAAAAGGCTGTAACCACACCGACCAGAGATAGTGCAACGTGTTGAGATAATTAGTGTCCCAGTAACGACCTCTCGCTGATGACAGGCCCTGAAACCCGAGTGGCAGCGTGACAGTCTCTCCTTGTCACTCTCCCCAGCCCCCTGACAACTGTGGCCAGGTTATTTTCTCTTGCCCGGCGCCAGCCCGCGGGACCCGGGTGAGCGTGGGCCACCATTTGCCCCTTAACCCCGCATGCCCCGCTGATACTACATGACACTTGGCAACCTAATACTGAAAACACTGAAACAGAGAGGACAAACGTTGGGTTTGATTCCTCATTTTAAACTGGACTAACTAATACTGTTAGACAGTTATATCGAATAACATTATAAGAGTCATTGCGGCTGCCTGCTGTGACGTGGCTTAGAGAAGGCTTGGGTGCTTGAGCTTTATCATCAGAGCTAAAGCAAACAGACACAACAAGGAGGATCTACTTCTTTCGCAGCTATACAAACAAGATTTAAAAGACTTTCCCTGCTCTGTTGAAGATTTGCTTCCCCACTAAGTGCAAAGGACTGCGGACTAGTCGTGAAACTTTAGCGCGAAAA
Source organism: Syngnathus typhle (assembly GCF_033458585.1). Classification (NCBI taxonomy): domain Eukaryota; kingdom Metazoa; phylum Chordata; class Actinopteri; order Syngnathiformes; family Syngnathidae; genus Syngnathus; species Syngnathus typhle. Next base: position 20,015,264 of record NC_083738.1, on the reverse strand, counting down.
CTTTCACCGTGGTCTAAATTTGGACGCCAAAGACAGCACACTGCAGACATGTGTCTTCCTTTTGAACATGATCTGACATCTCTGTTGTCAGTTGTGTTTCGGGCTCCCCCTTCAAAAAAAAAAAGCCATAAGGGGAGCACGTAGCTTAAGCTATGCTAGGGGCTAAACATGTGAAGCTAACACAGCAGTCTATGTGCACTGAGAGAAATCAAAGATATTTAAGGACGAAAAGTAAAAAAAAAAAAATGACATGAGTTGCTAGCAACAGAAGGTAACACAGCAATCTACAACTTTACGTAGGGATGCTTCTCTTTAAACAGCAAAACACGTTTCTATTCAAATCACAAAATTTTCTTAAAAACATTTAGGCTAGTGACAAGCATGAGTCACGAACATATTAGTAAATAGGACACTGCTCACAATCACGAGTGCTCTTGAAAGGCAGACACTAACATTTAAAAGGCCCTTGAAGGCCCCGTTGACCTCCAAATGCTCCTCATTCCTGCCCAAGGAAACATCTCTGTTGACATCTAGCAATGCGGTGGTGACGACTTCATTCAGCAGCTGAACAACACTTCGATCTGTCTGTCTGTCCGTCCGTCTGTCCGTCCATCCCTCCGTCCTCCCCCTATTATTAAATGTACCCTGTTGTCAGGAGAAGGCGCGGAACTATCAGAGAGGAACTATAAATGCCCATGTACAAGTCAGCTGGACGTGTGAGTGCACTGTTCTGAAGCAACCCACTTGCTCTTCAATTTAAGTGAGTATAATTTTTTTTTTCTCAGGCCTGGAAGGCGTCCATGGCTTTTGCCTGACCAAAATAGTCATCATCCCCCATCTCCCCAGGAGTCTGAAATGGAGACTATTGTATGAGCTGGTATCACTGACTTCTGGAAAGTATGTCTTGTAACCTGTGCTTGTTAGAAAGCCAGGGTAAGGACACCTGACAGCTGAGCAGTGAGCTTCCTAAACCCAACCATTCCAATGTCTGTTTTAACATAGTGATGACTGGGCGGCTAAGGCAAAGCGGATTGTTGGATGGCTTCCATTGGCAGGACACGCTGATTGTTCCAGAACAGGAACCTAACCCAGATGGGAATTATACACCCTATAGTCTTTTTAGAACTAATATTACAGTCAATCTCTGTTTATCGTGGATCCACTCATAATATGTGAACATTTGCAATGTCGAGAGACCAAATATTTGATCGTTTCATCCATCCCACACAGTTGGAAAATTAAACACACTTAAGATGATTAAAACACAATATTTTTGCATGCACAGATCCAAAAGACAATGTTTTTTTCATACACAAGCAACTGTGGGAAAGACAGCAGGGGTCTGGCGCGGTATGGAGGTGCTTAGGGGGTCTCATGCGAAGGTAATGATGACCAATGTATTCCTTGCCCAGTATGACATGTAGGAATGCATCATTTTACACAATCCCCATGATGTAGCACTTTCTGTCCTGCTGCGCTGGTCATACAAGAGACAGGTGTAAGCGAGCGACGGTGTATTTGTTTTAGGATGGGATGTGTCAAAAAATACAAGCCTGTAGAAGAGTAACACCTGTTTCCTTTAAAGACCCGGCGTCACTGAAGCTACTTTGCATTTTGGTGTTTTCGCTTCGTTTCCCCGAGCCTGTCTTGCCACGGATAACAATAACTCTACATGGAGTGTCGTGAGGGGGGAGATTTGACACCTTGTATCGGTAAAAAGGTGATGACCAAGCGTGTTGCTACCTCCAGGTGAGGAGCATTTTTAACAGTATAACTCAGTTGCTAACCAAAACAACAGCATATATGTAAACAGTCTCTCAGATGAATTCAAGCGTTTAGTATTACGTTATGTAAGAATGAGGGCAGATTCCGATTCAATAGATCTTACAATTCGATGAGAAAAAAAATGTAGTAAAAAAAAGTGTTGACTTGTGTTATTTGTCCCAGAAATGTATATTCATCACAGCTCTCACTACTTACAATCTTGAACCCGTTGTACTGTTTTGTTCTCTGTTCTCTTACACATTGAAGCCCGGTTTCGACACCCCAGCGATAATGGCGGCCCGCCAGAAAACGGCAGAGCATTTTATTTCACGCAGTTGTTGTTGTCTTTTAACGCACAGACACACATGCAAGCCTCACCGAGAGTCCATTTGTTATGTGTCACCTTACAGCAGCCTGTCAGCACTGTGATAAACTCTCCCTTGTCATGGCAGGACAATTTAACAAAAAAAAGAAAAAGCTGCTCACACTTAAAGAGCAATGAAATCAGAAAAGATTAGGAAAAAAAATGTAATTTCCATTCAATATAAATAGTAAATGTAGTATTTGTAATGTTTATTATGACAGGAATAGAACGTTCCAAGATTACTTCAGATGTATAGATTAAAAGCAATTTGTCACGATTAATTGCTGGAGGTTGGAGTCAATAATAATGATAATTCCATAATTTGAGAAAGAGCCACAGAAACCACACCGATTGTCTTTCATTGATTTGTCAGTTCCATGATGAACATACAAGGCGGGCGTGTACCATATTCCCAAAAAGGGTGCCAACAATCGCTGGCCAACATCAAATACTTAGATTCACGTTCGCCTCCTCGCCAAAGACGTCAATTACATTGGAAAGGGAAGAGGGAGGAGGGAGGAGGAATCAACAGCATTCCAATCTATGTCGGTTTGAAATGTCTCTGAGATTGCGGAAAAATTAGTGGATCATTAACATGTGTGTCCAAAAAGCACGACTCTGCTCTACGCGCAAAAATATGTTTGAACGTGAATACAGGCACCTCTTGAAACTTCAACATCACTGTCCAGGGCTCATTCATAAAAAAATAATAAATGTATTGTTCCGTTTTTTTATTTCTACATCTGGGTTGGGAAAGCAATCTCACGATGACTATATGAGACAACTATGTTGGCAAAATATAATTAACAAACCACAATTTGAGAGAGAGAGAGAGAGAGAGAGATAATAAGTATATAAAATATCAAGCTAAAAATAAGGTATTTAATATTCAAATTGATGATGTTTTTGATGCTTACCAAAAAAAAGCTGGGACAGGCTTGTTGACCACCACAACACACTTTTCCACATCGTGTCAGTTGATCTCAGATGAGCTCGGGGCCACATAAAAAAAAAAAAAAAGTAATATTATCTACTCTAATATTATCACAACTTTACATTGTTCTTAAATTGGCGGTTTTAAACGATTTGTTCAGATAAATAGGTCAACTGAGTACCAGCACGACCGACAGTACTTAACATGGTGGAAAGGGTGTGGGTGGCTGACATAGTACATGGTTTGCAAAAAGATCAAAATATCCTTCTAAATAAAAGGAAAAGAAAAGCACTGAGTTCAATAAATGTTCAAATTTGATATCATAATAATTGTAATATTCATTTTCCTAAATGGACAACAAAATAAGTCAGTTGAACTCAGTAGTTGAGTGATTGTTGTCCTTCCTATAAAATGTTGCCTCTCTTAAGTACAATATTCCCCTGGCCACATCGCTATCCCAACGTTTACACTTTGACCACCATTGTTGTTGACTTTGTGACATTCCCAAACAGCGTACGACACGGCAGCTGCTTTCCTCTCACACGTTTACAAGCGTCACGGCTTTCTTGGCTTTTCTTCTGCAGCATGACCACGGGCAGCTGTGATTATCACCACCACCGTGTTTACATTTCTACTGCCCGTCTTGCTCAGATCTTTGTCACGCAGCCGTAACTATTTGATACTTAACATCACGCTGCGTTTACGAGGCCGGCCTTAAGCCCCCTCGTGGCCCGTCTGGAACCTTCTGGTCACACGCTGGGGCCTTTTTGGATGTGAGCACGTATACGCGTTGATGGATGTAATCCACTCTACCCGCGCTCCGCTTGGTGTAACCTTTGTGAAGCCAAAGCCCGCCTTCATGCTTGTTGACTTCACAAGGCTCTCGCGTTCGAAAGCACGACTATTTGAAATCAGGCTCCTGGAGAATTTCATGCTCGCAAGTGTTGGAAAGAGGCAGGTATATGATGGAAATTGGAATTTTATTGTTCTGGTTCTCATCTGACTTGGATTCTGGTCAAGACTGATTTCATGAATATGCCACGAAAGGCGCAATAGACTCAAAACTACAGAAAATCATATCCACAACGAACACTCAACAAAGCAAACATCCAAGCAACCAACTAAGTAGCAAATACAAAAAAACAGACTACCACCAAATGAGCCAACTGAATTACCTATGAAAACCAACCAATCAATTAAAATAATGACCTCTGCCCAAAGGCTGTAAACTGAGGATCAGCCATTTGTTCATTCTAATGCAAAAACAAAAAAAGAACAATGGCATAGGGAATCGTGCACTGCTCTGCGGAGAGAAAATCTGGCTTGGTGAATAACTTGGAATGCAACCAATAATCCATCGCAATGAGGTCAGTGTGCAGGATCACACAATCAAATGCATGCAAATAACCGGAAATGTTTTTGTTCCCTTTCTTTTAAAATGTAATAAAAGCAAACGCAGAATGATGCCTTATGTTTGTACTTGCCAGAAACCAACATCAAAATATTTGTCCTGCCTGCTAAATATGAATTTGTTACTCCGTCCACATACGCACGCAGGCATGCATGTACGCACACACATGTTCATGCATGCATCTTTACTACATTCAACAAACTGTTCATTGTCACAGCAATGGTCTCGCTCACATCCTGGGATAACCTTTAATGATGTCACGTATTTGTCAGCGGCCTCGAGAAGATACGGCATTCCGACGTGGCTCCTGGAGCAAATCATCGGCGGCCTGACAGGAGGGCGGTACGCATTCATGAAACACTCCCAAAATCAAACATGGCCGCCGTCATCAATCGTGGTTTTGTGTTAGAAAATAAAAGAAAAGAAAAGAACACTTCTTCAGCTTGGCCATTGGCTGACATTAGTTACAGGAAACATTACAAACAGTTCAACATGAGGACACTTAGAAACAACACTGACTGATGATTGGTATTAAATTACAAGCGCTTAATGACAGTAAAGTGGTCCAGAGAGAGGTAAACAGCAGAAAGCAAAAACAAAACCAGTAATGACGGCAAGATCCGAAAACAGCAACACAACACCTTATTCCGCGAGACAATTAAGTACAAAGAGCAAAAGCAAAAGACAACCGTAGCTTCCGAAGCACTTTGGTTGGCGAGAGAAAAGACAGACTAGAGAGAATCACCAGAAAGGGTAAAGTCGCCAGGCCGTAGTGACAGAAGCAAATGGCAGAAGCAACCAAAGCTTGACAGAAGACCTCCTTTTGACTTTTTAATGAGGACTTTATGAAAGAAAAAGAAAGACGGGGTCTTTGTCAGACAGCTCATCAAAACGACAAGTTGGCTTGAAGCCGCCGGTCATCTTCCCGGCAATAACGCAAAATGACGGCGTATTCTTTCACTCTCCAGCCGCAAGATCCAACGTGTGTTTGACAAACTATCGGCGTATAAATCAATAAGTGCGGTCTACCGTATGCTCGTCATGTATTATGAACCGTCATTACGATTACAATTGAAAACGTGGTCACATGTTGCGTTCACTTCCCCCGGTCAAAGCGGTGTCGTTTGATGACGGTAATGGATGAGAACTTGATTGGAGCGATAAGCAGCTTTGGCCGTGCTTTCATCTCATGAACTCAAGAGTGAAGAAAGATTTAGTGAGTGGATGCTTGATACGGCGTTCGCTTTAGATTCAAGCGGGGAGGACAACTGTTTCCAATATTTGCCTCGCTAAATCAGCCTGACGAAATATTGCAAACACTTCCCAGGATGAAGTCAAATGTGAGAATAATCATCTTTATATTCTATTGACTTTCTACTCTTTGTCGATTTTTCCAAGGTTGACTTTTTTGTTTTGCTTTTTTTTAAAAACGTTCACCATATTTATGTTGTATTTTGACTTGTCATTTTGCTCATATTCTTTCCTCATTTTTGAAATTGTTCATTAACTTTTACAATGTATTTATATCGTCATTTTTACATGTATTTGCCATTTATATTCATCCTTCCTTACGATTTCACAAAGGAAATGATGTACTAAAAGCAAAATAAAGATGACTGGAAAGGAGAAGTGGTGGAGGAGTGGGTGTGGGGGGGGGGGGGGGGTGAGGGTAAGCAGCACATAAGTGGCCCCGTGAAGACGCACTGATCCTACGCCAAACATCCACTTCCTGACGGGCCTGCTCTGGAACAACTGGAGCTCATTAGGACGCTTCTGGGGAAGATGAATTAGCCAAGGGGACGAGGGGGGAGCGTGAGGTGCGTCTATCAGCACTCGCTCTGGCTCTTTGCTGGGACACCTTGTTGTTGGTCTCCCCGCGGAGGAGGATGACGATGACGACCGCGATGGCCGAGTGTGTTTGATGTGCAGACGCCATGTCCACTCGGTCTTTTGTCTCTAATTCATCTCATTGAAAGACGCCGCAAAAAGACATCTGCGGCTTCCAAAAAACCTTTGGCAGGCCGCACCGCTAATCAAGTCCAAATATGCAGGAGTCTGTATTAAGCCCACGGTGATTGAATATTATTCTTTGCTCAGGCTACAGTCATTTATTATTTTACATTTTTTACCGCCAGCACAATTATGCTCTCTTATTTCCGACAAACTTGTTGGCCGCAACAGGCTAAAGTTCTTTGGGATATTCACATGAAAAGGGATTCATAAATCACTGTGCCTACTTTTCAGTATGCTTCGTCAACAAGGTGACAAATCTGTTATTTGTTATCTGTTATTTACATGTCTTGTCTTTTGTCTAACATAGTAAATTTTCTTGGTGTCCTTATTTGTCTTATCTAAAATGTAAATGGGATTATTTACCATTTGCGTGTAATGCGATACTTTTGCTGCCCTTAGTCTCCTCTTGGATAAAAGTCTTCTCCTTACTAAAACTAAAGAACTGAAAGCACTACATGTACTGCTGCCCTTAGTCTCCTCTTAGATTACACTAATATGAATGCTCATTCTTCACTTTTATTTTTGTTAATCTGTCTCTCAGGCCCTGACAGAAAAAGCAATAATCAGTTTGAGGTTAAGTGGTGTCTTAGAAAAACAGAAGACACATTAGTTGCAAGCCCACAATAACAACAGTAACACTGTCACACGCACTCAACTCTTTTACGGCACTCACCCCAGGAGGATTGTTGCGTTGCAATCTGAACCCCAGTCCAGATTTATGGCTGTTTTCAGCTTGTTACAGCAGATTTATCTTCACAATAAAAAAAGAGACAGACAATCTGGAGGAATCATTAAGGGGTGGCGAGGCAGGGGTGCCAAAGATGTGCCACAAAAACATGGCAACTAAGTTAGCCTTGTCAGAATTCAAAGTGCTACAAAGAAAAAGTACCGAAAACAATTAATCGCTCATGAGGTACTGATGATGTACTGATGTTTACTTTTTCATTGTTTGTTAGCATCTCTCCCAACACAGTTTTTCGGTGCCTTTCTTCTTTTCAATTAAACAGGTTCCCTCACCTGGAATTAAATATTTGTATTTACTCAAAATCTACTTGGGTTATGTAGACAGCTATCAAAGATAACTAGGGAGCCAATCTCACTAAAGTCAAGTATACAAAAACACAGCTACAATGGATTTCAAATTGAATGGACAAGACTATCAGATAACCCTAACCCTAACCCTAACCCTAACCCTCTACTCTGAGCCTCTCCGAAAGAATATATCTGAGAGAGCCCATGCAGCCTACGGAGAAACTCACCCTGTATCAAGAACGTTTTGAAATGAGCAAGATATTTTCAACTATCTGGATACCCCATCATTAACGTTCTCATGTATTTTCCTGGACGTGGCAATGACATCTGAGCTGCCAAACCTCGTCAGTCAGCTCATGACACCTCCAAGAATCCAAGAGTCTAAGAATTCTAGCAGCCAGCAAAATACAAACGACACAAGCGGATGAAGCTACGAGCGGTCGATAATCAACACCGGACCTTGTAATTTTAAACGGGACATTTTCATTCTTTCCGAGCGATGTGAGCGGTCATCTCTTGGAGGAAACTAGCTTGGCGGCAACACGTCCTTTTAAGCAGTCACACCCCGAGTGGTCGCTTATTCGAGCGGTCACACTGACGATCAATTTCCGTGATTCATGATCCGGCACCAAAGGAGTGCAGCTGAAACAAGAGAAAAAAGGAATGCTGACATGATAGGTTGAAAAATCTACACAGCCGCGTTTAGCATTTGTCTTCATGTCAAGTTAATGGTAGTTAACAACATGCATCTGCCTATCTAGTTAGCATTTTAGTAATAAATTGTTTTGCTCAATAGCTAGCTGGCATAGCTATCCAAAGTCAATTTACAGTATGTTATGTGCCCGATTTATATATATATATATATATATATATATATATATATATATATATATATATATATATATATATATATATATATATATATATATATATATATATATATATATATATATATATATATATATATATATATATATATATATATATATATATAGTTGAGGCTAAGAGAATAGTTTATCAACCAAATAACATAGTGTAGCAAAATGTGTTGATCTAACTTTCCTAGCTAGCTAGCTACCAGGTCTATGTATTTAGCGATCACAGTTACATAGGCTACCAAGTGAAGTGAGAATACACGTTATGCTAGTTTATCAGTCTCAGTTAGCATCTTTTTATCAAACAATTACAACGACACTAGATTTTTACGAACCATTTCACACACACTCAAAGTAATTTCTCACATACTAATTGTCATTTTTATTGCATTGTTTGTTGGTGGACTCTATTTCCGATGTCTCATCCTTAATAGACTCCTCCCTTCATCTGTGATTGATTAAATAAATGTCGATCCAGGTTCGCCACTTTTTGCGGAAATACGGCACTTAAACGTTTCTTTCACGTATTTCTTTGCGAATGTTTTGTGAATGTATATATGACTAACTACATGTAATTCCTCCAAATAAACATAAGTGTAAAGACAACGCTGGTTGATCATACTGATAACAGGGTTCCTTCTCAAGGTCACGGTCCGCCTATTAGCAGACTTGATACGCTAAACACGGAAAGACTTATGAGTGAGGGCATAGTTTTGCCAGACAGCCGCAGACACCCCATGGAGACAGTTCTGCGTCAAGTTGCTCCTTTGGAAAAAAAAAAAAAATCTCGCCTCTCATTTGAGTGACAGGCCATATGGGCCACAGTGCCATCCAGGAACCCCTGCTGGTGACCCCCCCTCAACACCGCAGACAAAAAATGACAACCCCACCTCATTCCAACCAGCAGTCATGTTCTCTCATGTTGAGCATCACGACAACACTATGTATACATGTTCAGTGTCTTTATGCCCAGTGGGCATGAGCTAACATGTTCAGCATCAGCATGAACTTATGACTAAAACTATATGCGGACTCTTACCAGTTTCTTTGTGCTGTTTTCAACATGGTAATCTAATACTTCTGCTATTATTATCACTACTCTTAAAACACCTACAACTCATAACAACAATCATAAACAGAAGAATGTCTGGCAGGAATAGTGATGTGCCAACATGGGTTTACAATAATAATAATAATAATAATAATAATAATAATAATAATAATAATAATAATAATAATAATAATAATAATAATAATAATAATAATAATACGATGATCGTTGATGGTTAATTACTCAGAATGTTAAATATACAAAATATATATACTGTGTATCACATTCAGTCATTTCAAAATATTTTGTAAGGAATGTTTATATTTTTACTGCATTTGTACTATTCTAATGGACGACAGCATTTATTATTACATTGTTGTCAGTGTTTCATCATATCAAATGAAATCCCTAGTTTGTGTTTACACACATTCTTGGCAATAAATACCAAATATGAACAACGGCAGATGCATTTTTCTACATCCAGCGCATCAAAAATTGCTCATAATTTCCAATCTGTGTGTAATTTCGCTTCACCGCTACAATTCATTAGCAAAGAAAACAGAAACGGTGGTCTTTTTGTGCGCCATCTACAAAGTGGACACAGATGTAGCGGCGTGGGCGCTAATAAGAGCTTGCGTACGAGTGTGAATGTACCATTATATTGAAATTACCACACTAAAGGGGGAAAAGGAAATCCACCCTTGTAGTCCAATACAGCCCTTGAGAGGGTGGCCCACGTCCATCTCAGTTAATGATCAATTTCCTTGTCCGAATAAATACTTCCTACTGAAGAAAATAATACAGTTTCAACATTTTATTTCCAGTGAAACACAAGAGGATACACTCTCGTTTAATTGGGAGGCAAAAGAATCCTCTTTGGAGTCCACATGCTGTTCTGGGGATTATATTTCATTGTTTTGTTTTATGATTAATATGAATTCACAAGGCCATCTGGCGCTGGTCTGAGTCACCGGCGGGTCAAACAACATTTCCACTTAACATCACTTTAGAAATCATTTCCTCCTGTGCTCATTACAAATAAATACTTGGCGATACCATGTAACGTTAAACTATTTTATTTGAATTATAGTTCAGCTCGGCATGAAATTAACACAGAGGTTGTCTTTCAAGATCCAATCATTGATTTCTTTACGCTCCGCAACGACAACAAAAATTAGAATCTGACGGTCCCTGTTGAAATTCTTCAATTTACAAAAACACAACTGCTTAAGTCATTGAATGCTCAAAATCATCGTTAAGTTTACAAAATCATGAACGCTAGGTTCACTCACTACCAAAGATTTGCTTCAATTCTCTTGAAAGTACGTTAATTGGTAAAAGTCTAGAAATGTTCATTATGTTACTAGATTCAGTATAAAATCTGATTTGATACCAATGTCCATACGTCCAATTTTAAGAGGAACAATTCGGTTCGGTTCCACGCATCTTTAAAATCAAACCTAAATTTCGGATTCAAATTGGTTTTTGCGCCACTCCTACTGGTGAAACTATGTTTGTTTTTAAAGGAATAACCATGAGCGGGGAAAGCGTAGTGTCGCCGCCGTCGCGGAGGCCAGCTGCATGTTTTGGCGGCCGTCATCAGGAATACTTAACAGCGGTTTGACAAAGGTCGTAAATGGAGTCAAGGTGTCAAACAGGTGCTGCGAAAGAGGAGAGCGGGACGAACCCGAGTGCGGAGAGGAGGCGCCGAGAGACAGAGCGCTCCGACAAAGACGTTGGAGAGGCGCTAACGTCGACCTCTGGCTCCTTGCCTGTCGTAAATCGCCAGTCGTTACGAAGGGCCGGACGCCTCCGGGCGATCGCTTCAAACGGGGGCGCGGCGCTTCTACGCGTTAGTTCGGGGGCTTTGGGTGAGGGGTGCGTTATGATCCCATCGCTGCTCTGCGCCTCCACATCTGGCTGGCAGCGCTTCGGCCCCCAAATTGAGACTTTGTGTCTTCTTGTGACATCTTTATGAAGGCACGCTGTTACTCACTTCTATAAACCCGGCCTTCACCTAACTGGCCTCCCCTCGACACCCGGTGACGGTGAGACATTAATGCAAAACATTTGTGGCGTCTTCCTTAAAGGAGCTGTGAAAACGGGAACTGAACCTGTGCACCTTGTCGACATTACACCACTGGATGAATCTATCCGCCTTGCGCTGATTTATGAGCTGGCCTGGAAGTGCCCGCTGAAGTTATTCCCTACTTCAAGGATTCCCAGACTGTGGTGCGCGCCGTTCCAGGGGGTGCGTGAGATTGAAAGTGTAACGGCAATCAGTTGTAAGATAAAATTTTGTGAGTGTGAAGCCTTTGGGTGGGGTGTGCTAACTCTGCGTGGCCTAAAAGATTTGGGAAAGACTGGTTTGGAGCAGAGATTCCCAAAATGTAGTGTACCATGAAAATTAGAGCGGCTACCTCTCTAGAAATATTTAAATCTCGACTACAACACATTTTTCTACACTCACGTTTGGGTAAACCACAAAGAAGTTTCCAGTCGTTTCTAATCCTGCCTGGAGTTTGACCTGTTTTATTGCCGCTTCTCATCTCTTCTTAGAGTTGTTAGTGCGGAGGATTCTGCATAAACCGACCAGGACAGGTTCTAAGCTAAGGGGAAGCACTCTCGATTTAATTTTTTTAGTTCTTATGCAAGCTGATGGGACATGCAAATATGGGATATTTAGGGAGTTCATGAATAAAATAAAATAAAAAAGGAGGAAAAACTGCTTTGGATTCCCAAACTGTAATACATGCACCCTCCTGGGATTTTAATAATTTATTGTCACTGATTTGATTTAAGTGGGGATTTTCTTTTTTTTAAAAGAAGCACTGAGTCAAATTCCATTTAGAATTTTTTGTAATAATGTGAAATACAAGACGGAATGGACTCAACAACAGAATATGGTGTGGAGGGTAACAATAGGAGACATGATGCTACAGGATGACGGACAGCTTCACTGTCACTTGACATCCACTAATGCCTCCCGTGGCCTACCCTCTGAACCCCCCCCAAATAAGCCTTAGGGGCATGGCGCCATGGCCGTCATGCATGCGCAGTGTAGCGTTTCCCAAAATGCAGGATGGATGCAACGGGGGCTCTTTGCCTTTGACAGCGGGAATAAATCACCACAATTACAAGCTACTAGAAACTGTGGCTCCTTCTCAAATTCAAGATGTCTCCTCTCTGCTGTATTTATTTAACTGCATATGGGAGAGGCGGCTATTGTATGCATTTAGTTAGATAATGGTGTATCCCAAAAAGCCAGGGGATAGTGACCACGACCAAACACGAAGAAACAGACGAGGCAATACAGTGTTGCTGAGTCCTGATTTGAATAATTACATTCCTCAAGATGGCAGCAAAATACTTTCTTTCGGTTAGACAAGGCTATGGCCTAAATAAATGAAGCACCTGTCCCCCCCCAGGTCAACATAGCTACTTGGCATGCCACCATAAGGAGTCTTTGGCCCAAACAAAGAAAACGATAGAGTGAGCTATTTTTTCTTGACGAAAATAAAAAGGTTAGGTTGTGAATGCCAAACGGCAAATATGATAAAAGCGATGTTATTGAGGGACGCCTTTTGTCACTGCCTTTGCTCATAGTAACACCACCACCATCTGACTCTCTCCAGCCCTCCCCACCAATTTCTTTTTTTTTCTTTTTTGCAGCATGTGGGTAGGACGTAAGGGAGCGCAGGACAGGGGGAAATTGGCGTAATGAATTTAGGGCGCTCATGCTTGCTGAGGCGAGGCTCCCTCGGCTGCTCGTAGCCATTAATCTTCCGCACTCTGTCAAGACCAAAATGTGCCCACAATGAGCAAAGGGGGAGCTCCAATTGACTACCAATTACGCGCCTGTGAATAAAGGATGTGGAGAGAGAGAAGCTTGCAGGGGTGCAATATGCTTCGGCGCTGACGTTTAGTTTATCCCTGCAACTGCTTGTGTGTGTGTTTGTGTGTGTGCTGGAGTGTGAAGGAGCTGTGCTTATCTGAGTGTTCACACCACCATGAGGTGTTAAGAAGCAGCGGGAAGCTTTTTTGGGGCAAAATATCACAATTTCTATGGTATGTTTACATGAGAGGGATGAAGTCAAAACAACAGTTTATTTTGCGGTTTGGATTTTTAATGCCTAACTCAGTTTTGCTCAACAAATCTTGACTACAAGATATACATAGAATTCAGTGGAACTCTGCATTTGAACATTCAACATAACCACATGATGATATATATTAGCTTAATGCTAATGTATAAAGGGAAACGTAATAAACAGGCATTGATGTCACAATAGTTATTATCAACACAAGTAGATAACCCAACAGCCAATAAGAATCTCTTAAAACAGGGCGGTTCAATTTCTGGCAACTATTTATTTAATCAAATATTGAGTTAACTTTATGATATGCTAATTCGGGGAAGTCCCGCTACTTTTGCTTTCTGTTAAAAGACAGCATTTAAGGTCCTACTTAATGCTAAGTTTTCATTGAACTGATGCTGAGGGTGTGAGGTCTCCCTTATTTGTTTCAATTTGTAAACAAAGTTGTCTATTTTCTGAGATTAAAAAAAAAAAAGATGCTGCAAATCTATATCGTATTTCAAAATATTGAACTGCCCCTTGGTGGCTAGGCTGTGCACATCAGACGGAGAAGTGCAATTTCTATCGAATTGAAGTAAAAAAAATCAGATTTATGTTTTGTTGGATGTACTGTATGTTTTAATAAAGCACAGTAGGTACTGTAAAGTAAACTGCAAAGTCATGGCACGGATGTATTTTGATTTCAACCGCGATTTTCCAGTTGCCTTTGACATGTAATTGCTCCAAAATGTTGTACATTCGTAACGATGTGCTGCTCTTGTATTTATTTCCTGAAAGGGATCCATTTGTGCAAATGTTACAGAGAGCAAGTGTGGAATCAGAACCTTTGGCAGGATGCATGTTATTTGGGTACGTTAACACTGTACAGGCGTATTCAGGGAAACTCCATTGTTAGCATGATTGCCCCCCCGCCCCTTCTGGTTGCGATTATTCCGAGCCATGTTTATTGTATTACCCCTACGAACATGACAAGAACTAATACGTTGCTTAATTGTGTCTGATTCCATTCGGATTCCATTGCGTTATCACAGCCGCGGTCCAGTTGGGTTCCTAATTAGGCCGTTACACCAAGACGAGAGGGGTGGAAAATAAATCATAGAAAAACTAAAAGATGAAGACTAAGAGGATGTTGGGCCAAGTGGCTGTGAAGTATGCACACTGGAGCATTCCAAGAACAACTTTCACAGCTACAATAACACCTTTCAAAGCGGAGTGATTTTTTTTGTTCGCTATTTAAGACTTTCATGTGTGTGGAAAAATGTCAGGAATGAAGATAAAGAGAGAGTGAAAGTGTGCGATTGAATTTATGTACACTAGAGGACATTGACTTACGTTTGCTGAACGGTGAAGACTGAAAAAGATGCGTTCCTGAGTGCTTCTTCACTTCCAGGTTATTGTAATTTCTTGAATTTTCTTTCTATGAAGGAGTACTCTCTACGGACACCACTGTAAAAGAAAAAAAAACTATGAGACTACTTATTTTTGAGAAATACATTTCTGAGGGGAAAAAACATTCTTAAGGAAAATATGTTTAATTTCATGGAAGAAAACCACCATCATCAATGTTAGACATTTTGCAATAACAGAATATCTAGTAAGAGAGTAATAAAAAAGTAATAACCCAATTTGTGTCATAATGGGATTCGACTTGCTACTTAGGTCAGTTTGCAGCATGTGGGTAGCTTTCTTGGTCATCTTGTACAAAACCCAATTTTGGGGTTGACAACCGCATTTTATGGTTTGTGTTTGAAAAAAAAAAAAAGCTTCGCTTGACTATTTGTTTCACTTTAACAGATGAGGTGAAGATATAAAGGATATATATATATATATATTTATATTTATATTTTTATATATATTTTTTTTTCTTCTGTAGATATATTTTCTCTCTCTCTATACGTATGTATATAAATCTATATCTATATATACACATATATACACACACACACACACGTATATAATATATATATATGATTTAAGATTTTGAGAGATTGTGCAAAGAGTTGGGGGAAAAACATTTAAATTTTTATGGCATTGTGGGGTCCACAGTGATGTCACAGGATTATGAGGGGTGCTTAGAGAAATTTACCAAAACGTTAGTGACCACTACTTTTAGTAAACTGGCAGCGGCGTGTTAATGGTCTTATCAAGAGCAGCAACATCAAAAGTGTGCTCAGTGTGTCATGTTTGTATGAAGACACTTGGCCATTCTTGTGTGTGTCTGTGTGTGTGTGTGTGTTTGTTGGGGGGGGGGGGGGTGATTGTTTGTTGCCGGGCGGGATGAAAAGAGGCGTGAAGAAGGCCAGCAGTTGGCAGTTGGAGGTCGGCAAAGGGTTGCGCTTACCGCTTGAAAGAAGACAACGACGGAGGAGGAGAAGCACAGGCCACTTGACACACGCGTACGCACAAACATGCAACTCAATGGTTGACATTTGTGTGTTTGAAGAGAAAAATGCTACGAGGACATTAATTTTTTTTTTTTTTAAACAAGTTGCTTATTTTTCATTAAAAAGTCACACAAACATTAAACTGAAAAAGGCTACAAGATCTTTTTTTTTTTTTTTAAAAACAAGTTGGTTATTTTTCATAAAAAACAACATGTTTTGAAAATGATTGATTTTCCCAAGAGAAAAAAATCGCATGCTATTCTCAAAACAATCGGTTTTAGACTTTAGAGAAAGTCACATATCTTGGGGGAAGAAAACTTGAGGTTGAAAGTAGTGTATTTTAAAGGACAAAAGTCATGATAAAGCATTTAAAAACATTTGGAAATATTTACTTATCATATTTTATGTTGAGTAAAATAGTATTTGAACAAATATTGATTTCATATAAATTAGAAGCTCCACTGTAATTTTGTCTTTCTTAATATTTAGTGTCTTTGCGAGCACAGCTTTGTAAGAAGTGACTTTTGACCTCTGTTGCCAACATGGTGACAATATGGTGGCTGAGGGGCTGGGGTGGAGGGGCTTGTCTATTTTATGTTATGTGTTGGAGGACATCAATCTTTCACTAATTCCTTCAAGTGTGAAAGGGTCTTGGTGGTGTCAGCCAAAGCAGGAAGATGGTTCCCGCCGGTGCTATTGAGTGAGGGGCGGGCAGGGCGGGATTGGGGGGAATCGGCAGACCCTCTGGCCAACACCTTCGGAAAGGCCCGGCCAGATGGTGACGGCATTAGCTCCACAAAGGGCGTCTAATTAGACCCACAATAGAGAGAGAAAGGCCGCCAGATACGGCACGTACGTAACACGCACACTCACTTGTGCTCACCCAGCCACCCATGGATTTATAAACCAGATAAATGGGGGTATTGCATATATTTTATATATATATATATATATGTGTGTGTGTATGTGTGTGTATATGTATAATACATATGTATATATGTAAATGTATATATATATATATATATATATATATATATACACATATATATTATATATGCGTGTGTGTATATATGTATATATGTAAATATATATATATATATATATATATATATGTATATATGTAAATATATATATATATATATATATATATATATATATATATATATATATATATATATATATATATATGACAGGATGCCTGAGATGGCACACACACGCTACTCCCCCTCTCAGCAGTCATATAGGGGGCTATGACTTTATTAGCCCTCATTAACACAAATTAGAACACTTGAGCTCCCCTATCCTCAGCCTCCACCCTCAACAGCAGCGATGACAAATTGAATTAAGTGTTTGGAAACAAGTCAATCCCCCTCCCCAGCCAGGCGGCAGCCATATTGCGTTGACATTCATTGCAGTCAGGAGGGTGTCCCAGGGGGGCGTAAAGAAGAAGAAGAAAAAGTGCTATTATGGGGAAGTAGGTGGAATAATTTAAGAGGCAGTGAATTCCTTTGGCGGATGCTCCCGACCGGGGCGGGTCCCGACTTAAGTTGGCCAAGTTAAGTGAGCCATTAACCACCCCGCCAGATGCTTCTATTTAAACACTGGCCGACACTTGCTTTTTATTTTTCCCTTTAAAATGGCAAAACAAATATCATATTCACACTGGAATTTTAAATGTTATAGTTACTTTACATACACAATTATTTCTATTATGTTTACATCCCAAACAGTTAAGAAAAATAAATACAATTATTTTTACATTCTAGATGGTTAAGAAAAATAAATACATTTTCAGTGTATTGAAAATGTTTATATTTCCAAAAGGCATATTAAACTGTTTTAATATGCTAACCCTTTTCTAAACAAGTTTTATATATTACATTTTTTTACTTTCAATACGTGTTACATTTCAGGTTATTTCAAAAGATTTTTTATAGTCCAGCTATTTTATTTTTAATATGGCAGCTATTTGCCATTGAATTGTTTTATAGTTAAACACTCGTTAATTAACATATTTCACCATTTTTTAAAAATATGTCAGGTATTTTCTGTCATTCCACTCTAACCGTTATCTGAAGGACATCCAATTTTATTTATTATTTCCTCGCAAATATAGCCAATAAAAATCATTTGATGTTTTGAAATCTGAATGAAGCGACAGTCTAAAAAGTCCTGCGTACTCAGTTTTTCTTGGGCTAAAGTGGTGAAACACTGACACTTAGAGGCCAATTAGAATATTACAAGCTAGTGAAATTCCACCTGAAAACGACATTGGAGTTTAATTTACATGAAGCTGCTAAAATATGAAAAAGACGTTGAACAAAATGAAGGGTACACATAATATATACATATTTACATATTCAAACATGTTTATACTTCATAAAGCCATGCAATTACACTAATCTTCATCAAATTTTCTGTTTCTGAAATTGATGTAAGCTTATGGGTTTTGTTCATTGACTTTCAATTTATATGATCAAACAATATGCATTTTATCAACTAATACTCGAGAGTGTAATTAAATTAAAGGGAACTCACAAACAGTCGATGTGAGTTTCATCCTCTCGGTGTCGCTGTTGCTCCACAGTTCTCATACTGCTCCCTGCTCCTGTTCTTCACCTGCTGGAGGCTAGACAAAAGAGAGTAATGCCATTTTGAGAGGAAGCTGCATTTTTATCATTTCCTGCACAAACTGCAAGCACATGGCTTGCACTACCCACATGGAATTTACAACATTTGCAATGAAAAGGAGAAAACCACAGCTAATCCTGTTCAGGGTCATCTGGGGTACTGAAGCCTATCCCATCTGACATCGGGTGAAAAGTAGAACACACCCTGTAGTGGTCGCAGGGCACAGAAATATTTGGAATTGGGGAAAGTAGTATATTTAGAAAATTTGGCTTTGTAAGGGTAAGCCAAGCCAA
Source organism: Syngnathus typhle (assembly GCF_033458585.1). Classification (NCBI taxonomy): domain Eukaryota; kingdom Metazoa; phylum Chordata; class Actinopteri; order Syngnathiformes; family Syngnathidae; genus Syngnathus; species Syngnathus typhle. The sequence goes on along the minus strand of NC_083738.1, from coordinate 19,996,415 downwards.
GTAGATTTTCAATTAGATCACAGTTCAACAGCTTGGTTAGATTTTTTTTTTTTTAATTCAAGATGGGCCACACTATTCTGAGAAATATTTCACAGAATATAAAAATATCACATATTACTCAATCATTAACTGTCCCAATGAATCAAGCAAGAAAATTTGGCGGAACATCCTGATCCATTTTTGCAGTTTCACAGAGAACAATTCAGGCTTCCTGAATTTTAAGACATGGTCATTTTTTAGATACAGAAATACTCATTTCACATTACGTGACATAAAAAAGACAAAATAACAATATTTACATTTTACGTGTAAGTATCTTTTCAATTTTTTTTTTTACATGAGACAGTATTTGATTGGTGAACTTTTTTTTCTTTAACAATTTCATTTAAAACAAAATTCCAGTTTTGACAACTCCAGCATTTTTTAAATGAACCTTTTGAATTTCGAGACCACCAAAATACATACAATTTCATTTTACAAAGTTTTCTTCATATTCCATTTAAAACCAAATTCAAACAATATCCATTCGTGTCAATTTCTCTTGGCGGACCACATGTCTCTTTAGCCCCGATCCATGTTTGCCATTTCAGTCAAATCCTAAGTTCCTGAACATCTCGTGAAGTTTCAAAAGTATTCCGCTTCTAGTACCTCGTCCACAGAGTCGGCGCCGACCTCTTCATAGTCCTTCTCTAGGGCGGCCATGTCCTCACGGGCCTCAGTGAACTCACCCTCCTCCATGCCCTCGCCCACGTACCAGTGTACAAAGGCGCGCTTGGCATACATCAGGTCAAACTTGTGGTCCAGGCGGGCCCAGGCCTCAGCGATGGCAGTGGTGTTGCTGAGCATGCACACGGCCCGCTGTACCTTGGCCAGGTCGCCTCCAGGCACGGCGGTGGGCGGCTGATAGTTGATGCCCACCTTGAAGCCGGTGGGGCACCAGTCCACAAATTGGATGCTGCGCTTGGTCTTGATGGAGTTGATGGCGGAGTTGACGTCCTTGGGCACCACGTCGCCACGGTAGAGCAGGCAGCAGGCCATGTACTTACCGTGGCGCGGGTCGCACTTCACCATTTGATTGGCCGGGTCGAAGCACGAGTTGGTGATCTCGGACACGGACAGCTGCTCGTGGTAGGCCTTCTCCACTGAGATCACCGGCGCGTAGGTAGCCAGTGGGAAGTGGATGCGTGGGTAGGGTACCAGATTGGTTTGGAATTCCGTCAGGTCCACGTTCAGGGCGCCGTCGAAACGCAAGGAGGCGGTGATGGACGACACAATCTGGCTGATCAATCGGTTTAGGTTGGTGTATGAGGGACGCTCGATGTCCAGGTTCCGGTGGCAGATGTCATAGATGGCCTCGTTGTCCACCATGAAGGCGCAGTCCGAGTGCTCCAGGGTTGTGTGCGTGGTCAAGATGGAATTGTACGGCTCCACCACAGCGGTGGACATCCGGGGGGCTGGGTAGATGGCGAACTCCAACTTGGATTTCTTGCCGAAGTCCACGGATAGACGCTCCATCAGCAGTGAAGTGAAACCTGAGCCTGTGCCGCCGCCAAAGCTGTGGAACACCAAGAAACCTTGCAGGCCGGAACACATGTTGGCCTAGTGATACACAAATGAGAATGTCTTTTCCCTGCCAAAATACTGAAACAAAACTACGGCATAAATCTAAGACATCGGGAAAATTACTAAAAATATGTAGTATCCTTTCATTTTGAGTGGCAAGACATCAAGTTACAGCAGTCCCCAGAATATTGTTTGAGACTTGAATTGAGTCCAACAACAAAGTTTTCACCAACTCCTTAGTAGTTGAATAAATACTACATTTAAAGTAAAAAAATAAAAATATTTAGCGTGATTTTAATCTCATAGTTATTATTTCCATAATTGTCGAGCCCTGCTACATTCTATTTAATTATTCTATGTTTTGAGTTCGGACTGAGGGCGGCACGGTGGAGCACTGGCGAGCACGTCCGCCTCACAGTTCAGAAGTGACTGACTGGAGTTTGCGCATTCTCCTCGTCCCCGTGTGGGCTGAGTTCTCCGGTTTCCTCCCACATTCCAAAAACATGCATTGATAGGCCGATTGAGCACTCCAAATTGCCCGTAGGTGTGAGTGCGAGTGCTCATGGTTGTCTACTTTTGTTTGTCTACGTGTACAGAGTGGTTGGCTGGTGAGCAGTTCAGTGTGTCCGCCTATTGCCCGAAGTCAGCTGGGAAAGGCTCCAGCACGCCCGTGAACCTCGTGGGATTGAGCGGTTCAGAAAATGGATGAAGTTAGAATTGTGGCCACAGAACAAATTAAAGTCACAATTGCATGTTTCTGCCTAATCTGTGATAAGTAACAGGTTATTTTTTTAGGGGTAAAAACTGCAGTTAGTCAAACACATTCCAAGGCCAGATACATCCAGAACACAATCGATAGTGAGCTTCCCCAGGCCACATTTGCACCTTCCAGAAAGTTACTCACCAATTTGCGTATTCTGTCAGCTACCAAGTCAATGAACTCTCTGCCGATAGTGTAGTGTCCGCGGGCGTAGTTGTTGGCCGCATCCTCCTTACCTGTGATCAGCTGATCTGGGTGGAAGAGCTTACGATAGATTCCGGTACGAACTTCGTCTACAGATAAGATCACAGTAAGTCAACTTGGACTCTGCAAATCAGCCGTGGGTCTTGTTACCAATGACGGTGGGCTCCAGGTCAACAAAAACCGCCCTGGGGACGTGCTTTCCGGATCCGGTCTCGCTAAAAAAGGTATTGGAGGAACTGTCGCTTCCAATGGCCATTCTGCCGGGCATCTGGCCGTCCGGGAGGATACCGTGCTCCAGGCAGAAAAGCTCCCAGCAGGCATTGCCGATCTGGACGCCAGCCTGGCCCACGTGTATGGCGATACACTCGCGCTGTGGAAAGAAAACAAATCTTTATACGACTTCCGGAAAGGATATGGGAGCTTGGAATAACCTCGGACAGGAATATTTTAGGCCGTCCCGACTGCAACGTCCTCGAACAAAGCCAACAATCGTTTTGGCGTTTTGAACAAAAACAGGTTTACAACAAATGTAAGTCATACCCTCTGAGGAAATGGCGGGGAATCGACTAAAATGACATGGTCAAACCATAATGGAGTCCCGTTCATTTCAGACATGGAATCTTGACTTTTTTTTTTTGGTCATTCTGTAAAAACTTGTGTCACGAGGCAGTTGGTTTTTCCCTATCCAGGCGGCGCAAATAGGTTAATTCTTTTGACCCCTGATGACCCCTAAAGTTAGTTGCTGGGAGAACAAAACAAAAAAAAAAATTAAGACAAACTATTGTTGAACTTTACCATAAAAAAAATATATGGTAGTTATTTAGTATTGCTGGTGAACTTTCCTATACAGAAAGAAAACTAATGAGAACAAAAGACAAGCTTGTCTATGATGTACTTTCCAGAAGACTACCAAGCTACCATGAATCGGGAACAAACTATTGATATTGATTGCCCTTTCCTAAAACGATTTTTTTTTTTGGCCCGTACTGTACACTACAAGATAAGCACCCAACTATAACAATTGACACATCGTCACAGTCCTAGTTGGAATGATATTCAACGGTCATTATTCCAACTGAGTCCCTCAACCCAAAAATGCAGACTCGAGCAAGAGCTCACAATATAACACTGATGGATGCTCGAAAACACCAAGCATCCACACAAAAAAAAAAGCCTTTTTCACACTCACCATGTCTCCTGAAGCAGAAGTTTGTGAGGATTGGAATGAAAAGGCTGCAGTGACAGTCTTAGCTGTCACAGATGTTTAGAGTCTCGATTTAAGGAGCAAGATGTTCTTTTTTTGTTCTTTTTCTTTTAGAAAGCTAAGCTAGGTGTTAATTCCAATTGGTTGAGAAGCTTTGCGAGTCCTTTTCTTTTTCAAAGAGGTCTTTTCGTCAGGAGCATGCTCACTGGCGTCCTCTGACTGTATACCTCCACTTTTTAGCTGCAATTTAATTCACATTCATTATAGTGTCACATCACAAGCTTGAATAAAACATACTAGCTGGCTGTGTGTCACTTTTCTACAACCCTTTTCCTCAGAATTTTCATGTTTGTTTGATTTTTAACTGATAATATTGTGATAGTGTTTTTCTTAACAAGGTCATTGAATGCATCATCAGTATTGATGAAACGAAGGCTTGCAATGTAAATAGTTTTGCACATAATTGGTTTTCAAATTTCATTGGAGGTATATGTTCTGTATGACAAAATGTCCATGCAAAATCTGTATCTCTGAATATTGTAGGATTGTTTTTACGCAATAATGGCATTTTGTACTTGTCATGTTTGTGAATACATACCCAATAAAACATCAGCATTAATCCCCCCCGTTTCAGCTATCTCAGAATGTTGCAGGTTTGTTTTAGTCATGAAAAAAAGGTTTTGCTAGGAAGAAAGCTTTCTAAATTTGATGATACTGTGCATGCTTTTCAATGATTTGCGTCTTTATCCTGGTGATTTACATACATTAGCAATAAACCAAGCTCTATGGAGGATAATGGCAACTATACCTGTCACAAAACGGTGGTTATGTCCCAAAAGCATAAAATGGTTGAATAACTTAATGCCTTTTTTAGAACTCAGAAAGTGTGCTAAAAATGGTTAACGGGAGGAAAACCTACCAATGAACGTGAACTCCTGCTTTCACTGTATACCGGGGCAGGTAGGTTTCTGCTACGTTAGACCATTCTAAAAGTTACGAGGGATTCGAAATAATACATGCTCTTCCTGGTTTATTATCTTTAAGCCAGAGCGGGTGATTTTCGCCATTAGGGTCAGATGACACCTCGCTTGTGACGTAAATATAAACATGTTATTTAAACGCTTACGTTCTCTGACGTCACTCCACCGCTTATTATGTCGTTTTGATACAAAGTTACTCCTGTGTGACGCCACTCTGGCATATATCAGCGCCCAAGTGCTTTAATTACCGACTTTTTGGGTACGAAAACGCCATTAAACGGACAAATTAAGCATCGGGTGACGAAGCCGGAAGTTAGCTGTGCTACTTTCAGGAACACTATGAAAAAAGCAGCTTCCACTCCAATAAAAGTCGCTGCTTTGAAAAGCAACGAAAATATTTTGTTGAAAAAATTTGCCGGGCCACGGATGACCAAGGAGTTCCTGAAGAATCACTGCAAGCAAAACAGGCTCTACTGCACGCCGTATTTAAACGACACGCTCTACCTTCACTTTAAGGGGTTCTCCATCATCGAGAACTTGGAGGAGTACACTGGGCTCAAGTGTCTATGGCTCGAGAGTAATGGGCTCCAGCGCATTGAAAACCTGGATGCGCAGATCAATCTGCGCTGCCTGTTCCTGCAGCAGAACCTGATCCATAAGCTGGAGAACCTAGCACCTATGCAGAAACTATGCTCCCTGAATGTCTCCAACAACTACATCAACACTATCGAGAACATCTCCTGCCTTCCTCAGCTTAGCACCCTGCAGATTGCCCACAACAAGCTGGAGGTGGTCCATGACATCCAGCACCTAAGCGAATGCATTGCCCTCACAGTTCTGGACCTATCGCACAACCTGCTCCATGAGCCAGGGATTCTCCCCATCTTGGAGGCCATGCCTGAACTCCGCGTCTTGAATTTGATAGGCAACAAGGTGGTGAGCATGATTCCCAACTACAGGAAGACACTAATCGTCCGCCTTAGGCATCTCACCTTCCTGGACGACCGGCCCGTCTTTCCTAGGGACAGAGCCTGTGCCGAGGCCTGGGCCCTGGGTGGTCTCGAATTGGAATGCAAGGAGAGGGAGCAATGGGACACCCAGGACCGGAAGAAAATACAGGAGAGCTTGGATGCTTTGGCTTTGATTAAGAAGAAAGCACAGCGGAGACGGCGCCTTAGAGAGGAAGCGGAGCGAGGTGAGCAATTTTTATGTACAATGCTAAATTGTCATTATTCTAGAGATTACCATCTACTTGTCTTTTCCTAGGTGACTCTGAGGCATCCACCACTTCCTCATGTGAGGAATCGGCTTCAGAGAACATCCAAAGCTTTGTACAGGACACACTAAATGCCCACAATGAGTTCCACCAAAGTCAAACAAAGCGCAATAAAACCCAGGAAGATAAGGACTCAGACTTGGAGCAGCTTGATGAAGGGCTGCTTCTTGGAAATGAAGCACAAAGAGAACTTTTTATTGGCGTAAACCATGACGACCCCAAGCTTCCTTTGGTTAGGGTAGCTTCTGGAAAATATAGTCCCGGTCTTTTAGAGGCTAGACTGGTGGCTGAAGAGCTGCTGCAAATTGAAGACCTTCCTGCTCTTGAGAATGTGGAACCGCTTGTTGACAACATCCAGAGCTTTGTACAGAACCCATTGGAAGCCAACGAAGGGTTTCTCCAAGGCCATACAATCCCACAAGCTGAGGAAAACCAGGAAAAGGGTGAAGATTCTAAATCAAAACAGCTTGAAGAATACGTCGAGAATGACAATCAACATAAAATGTCCAAGATGGATATAGAACATGCACAGCGAGGTGATGATGAGCAGGAGCAGGATCTTGTCTTTGAAGAGGGAAGAGAATCTATTACAATTTTAAACCCAGAGCAGAAGCTCTCTTCCCTGAAAGTAGATTCCCTTGAAGAGCCAAGTGTTCTGGAGGATTCTGTGTTCCTTCATCTTGATGATATTCTTGATGATTTGAAACCAGATGCTGAGAATATTGGGAGCCTTCTGTACAACACTTTGGAGGCCCATGAGGAGAACGTCCAAGATCAAACAATACCGCAGGGTGATGAAGGCCATGAAAAAGGTGAAGACTCCAAACCAGAGAAGCCTGATGGAGCACTGGAGGCCAAAGAGATGTCTGAGGTAGAGGAACATGATGAAAATGCTTGGCAGGTGGGTAGAGACGAAGGTCAGGTCCTTGACAATGAAGCAGGAAGAGGACCTACCACAATTATTAACCCCCAGTGCCAGCATATTCCGCTTCCTTTGGAGACATGTTCTCCTGAAGAACTGCAAGATCTAAGTTCACCTATGACAGGGCTGCAGAATACAGAGTTACCGAATATTGATGATCATGTTAAGGATGTCAAATCACCTGCTGAGAACATCCACTTTGAGGAAACATTGGACGCCAGTGAGCAGTTTCTCCAGATTCAAACAATACTGGAACCTGATGAAATGAAGGAAAAAGACAATGATTCCAAATTAGTGCAGCTTTGTGGTTTGGAGATCAGAAATAAAGGAGAGATGCCTGAAGAACAGAAAAAAGCTCCGCTGGTGGATGTAGAGGAGGATCACGTTCTCGCAAATGAACCAAGAAGAGAATCTAGTATGACATTTGTCAACTCTGAGCCCCAGGAGAACCATACTGATCATAACCCTTATCTTGAAGATGTGGAAGCAGCTATTGAGAGCAGCAATAGACTTGTGCATGACACACTTGAGGCTAATGAGGATAGTCTCCAAAGTCAAACAAGACTACTGCACATTGATCATCCTATTCTTGAGGATGTCAAACCACCAACAGACATCATTCAAGGTTTTGTCCAGGACACGCGGCAGGACCACAAGAAGGTTTCTGAAAGTCAAACAACAGAGCCATCTGATGAAAACCAAGACAAAGACTCCAAATCAGAGCATTTTGATAAAGGATTCGAGACCAGAGCTGAAGATGATTTATGTGAAGAACAATCTCAGCAGGCTGATGGAGAAAATGATGTTCTTTGTGATGAAGTATTATTAGAACCGATAATATTTCTAGACAATGAGCATCAGGAGACACTGCTTCATTCAGTAGTGGTGGAATACCCTAAAGGGCCACAAGATCCCTGTCTAGAAGGGACCGGACAACCGAATGAAATGCTGTTTTGTATTGATAATCATCCTGATCTTGAGCATGTCGAATCAACAGCTGTGACCATCAAATGTCTTGTGCAGGACCCATTGGAAGTCCATGATGACTTTCTTCAAAGGGAAATACCGAAATCCAATGAAAACCTGGGAAAGGATATAGCAACCAAGTCCAAGCAGCTTGACAAAGGATTGGCAATTAGAATTCAAGAGTTCATGTCTGGGGAACAGAAAGAACAAGTTCAAGAAGCGGATGGAGAGAAGAACCATGTTCTTGATGATGCATTAACAGCAGAACCTACAACAATTGTTAATCATGAACATAAGGAGAACCAGCTTCCTTCTGTGAAGGTTGAACCTTCTGAAGAGCCACTCAGGACCCAAGTTGAGGATGGAGTCTCACTGCATATTGATTGTCTCAATCCTGAGAATATAAAACCACTTTCCGCGAACATCCGTAGCCATGAGTTTCTTCAAAGTCAAACGACACAGCAATCCGATGAAAACCAGAAAAACTTTAGTGAAGAATTGGAGATTGAGATTAATGATCAAATGTCCGAGGATGATGAAAAGCAGGTTTGGCAGGTGGATACAGGGAAGGATCTTGTTCTCGTGGATGAAATAAGAAGACAAATCGAGCAACCAGAGCACCAGGATGAGCATTTTTCCACAGTGTGGATTGACTATTCTGAGGGGTGGCAGGATGCAGTGCCGCTCTGCATTGATGATATTCTTCTCGAGGATATGCAACCATCAGGTAAAACTATTCAAAGTTTTGTGAAGGACACACTCTTGGAGGCCCAAGAGGAGATACTCCAAAGTCAAACAACATTTCAATCTATTGAAAACCAGGAAAATAATAACCACTCTGAAGCAGAGCATCAAGGCGTAGGTATGGAGGCTGGACTAGAGATGATTGAAGAACTTGGAGAAGAAGCTCAGAAGGCTGATGGAAAAGGAGCTCAGGTTCTTTCCGGTGAAGTGGGAAGAGAACCTGCAATAATTATAAACTCTCAGCACTGGGAAAGCCAATTTATTTCAGCGATGGCAGATTTTCTTGAAGAACCACAAAGTGCTGACCCGCAGGGTAAAGCATCCCTTTCCATTGATGACATTCTTCTTGAAGATGTGCAACCACCCTCAGAGAACATCCACAGCCTTTTGCGGTACACACCGGCGGTCCGTGAAACAATACCATGTATCGAAGAGTTCAAGTCTGAAATGGAGGTTGAGATGAAATATATGATTTCTGGAGACAAGGAAGAAAAGACCCAACATATGGATAAAGGGGAGATCCAAGAGACTGAACTTCTCTTGATGACCTTTGATTCTGAGGAACCACATAGCCTAGGTCTGCAGGGACCTGGACTGGACGGTGTAGAGTCGCTGCCCCTTGAGGTTTTAGAAATGTCCTTCCCTCAACAGGTGTTCAAAGCAGAAGTCCTATCAGAAGATGGTTGTGAAGCTGGATCAGTCTGGAGAGACATCCTCACTTATGGGCCAGATAATAAATCATTGTTTTTAATGTCTGGCTCCTCCAAGTCACCAGAACCACCGCATGATTCATCTCTGCTGTATCCAGAGGATATTGTGGACCATTTAAATGTGGAACTAGAGGAAAATTCCAACGTCATCCAATTGTCTTCTCCGGCCCGCTGTTTGATCGTGGAGCTAGAATGACCAGATATCCTCAAAGCACTTTAGATCTTTTTTTTTGTACGTATCCACTTAAATTTGATTAAGTACAGAATAAACATCAGAAGCAGAGTTACACACCTTTTAAGTTTTTTTTTTTTTTACAATGAAAACTGAGTAAATGAGTAATTGTGATTTAAAAACACGCTAGTTTGAATGAAAACTGAATTTATGTCATTTGTCAAAAGGGACACGAGTTTTGGGGACTAGGTCGATTCATTTCTACGGGTAAGTAAAAACAATTTTGCTTTAAGGTATGTTCCAATCAAAATAGATTAATGAATTGATTTAAGAGGGAATTTAGTCCATGTATACAAATGAAAGATTAATTGGTTTTAAGCAATACACCAATGCTGCGACATTCCTTTAAATAAAAAAAAATATAGGAACAAAATTGCTCTTCTGCAAAACTCCATGTATTAGCACAAAGAGGAAAGCTGGAGTACAATATTGTGGTCCAATCTGTTGTTTGGGGGTCTTACATAATACACCAGAGAAATGAATCCCTCACTTGAAAGTGCCCACGTCCCGCCCCCTATAATGAAAACATTAAAAATGCTAAATTAACCATGCATATATTTTAAATGTTCCCCTCGATATTTTAAACGAGCTGTTGTAAAAAATTGAGCGGTGCCACATTATTTCTCGGGCCCGCACCCTCCCTCCTGGTTCTAAAAGATGCTATCCCTTTTCACCTCGCTCTTGTGCCCATTCTGTGGAATGACTTTCATGCTTGGCTGCAGTCCAATTTTATCTCGGAGCTGTTGCTAGGCGACAAACAAGGACGTCCTTATTGCCTGTGTGATGGGACCCATACACCATCACAACCAATATGCTACTTAGTATCAGCGTCAACATGACTCACGTTACAAATACAGTATAGACATAAAGTAACTCGGCACTGGAGATAATTGATTAACTTGACTAGTTCAGAGTTTGCAGTGCAGGAATAAGATTTACAAGATGTTAATGTTAGATAGTGGGAAAGCAGATACGTTTTTAACTTAGATTTCAAAACATTTACACTTTGGGCTGACTAAAGCCATTTTCATGCAGCATAACAGCAAAATGTCGATTCACCATGTTCGCTTTGAATTCATGAGCTCGCCTGCTTGACTCTCCTGGATTTATAATCAGTTAAAGTAACGCTACAAATATTGCAAGTAGTTTTATCACGCATCCCACTTTTAATTTTTTTGTGAAAATTTAAGGGGAATAAAATAACAAAACTGTGCTATGTGCTTCTTTTCCATGTGCTCAGATGCATCATTGAGTCCAGGCACTCTGTCGGCTTATCTATTATCACTCCTTTATTCTTAGACACTACCATAAATAAACGAGGACAGCAGGGAACTTGTTTTTCCTCCCTTGTTCTTCCTGGAAATAAGGACTTTAATTTCTTTCAAATACTACCAATGTTTGGCCATTCTATTGAAATAAACAGGCCACTTGATGTGATTCATTCATTTAAACATCAGTCTTTATGTTCCTAACGACAATTTGAACTTTGGCTTCAGAGTTGATGCATACTGCTTATCATCAACTACCAACACTGATTCGTTTCTTTTTTGGGGGGTGCAAGACTGACTTTTTTCATCTTGGCTATTTTTAGGCTGCCCTTTAAAAGCTTAACAGCAACAACAAGAGGCTAACGGCGGCCGTCAAGAAGACAAAAATAAGTCCAATAGTGAAAATGTGCTTATGTTCAGATACAACACAATCCAATATATCTTTATAGGTCACATGTGAGCCTCTGCCTGTGAGCTGTGGTCAATAGCAGCTCTATTTTGCCTGTTAATTAACAGCTGAGAGTCAGCGACTGCGGCAAAATACTCCAGTAAAATGACGACAATGGAGTTAGCCCACCATACTAGAATTATGTTTCTTTGTTTTTTCAATGAAGTCATGTAAAGTGGGAAGCCTGAGAACTGTTTTAAATGGTGAAAAATAATATGCAAGATGTATCTCCTTGAAAAGCCTCCATGCCATTCATCAGACTTTATTGTGCACTCAAGTCAGCCAGCTAAGACATATTGTACGTTCATGTAAGATACACATCATGTAAGTGGCTGGCGGGCTAACTAGATTAGATGGGGCCCGGTGTGTGCTGCGCAAATGCAGGCAGCGGCCTGGGGGGAATAATATGGCCAGCCTGCAACGCTAGCCTGCTGTGAGATTGCCAAAGCCAATTCCAGTCCCACTTAGTTGTCATGCATATTTAACGTTGTGGCTGAGGCTGGAGGAAATTGCATTAGGCTGCATGCAACTAAAGTTGTAAAGGAACATAGATTTCTGTAGGGCTATAGCATCGCCTAGCCTCGGTGTAGCGCCATCCTTAAATGGTGCCTTGACATACGGGTACCTTGATTTACAAGTTTTTGGGGGTATTCATTATAGTTCATTGTAGTCATTGCTTGGCCAAAGATAATAATATTTAAATGACTAAAATTGCCAAAAGTACCTCCAAATATAATAATTTAATTTCTTTTGTTTGTTTCCAATTAAAATCAATTAAAATCTGATTTATAAGAATTTTCGTTTAAGGTATTTTGTTTTGTCTTTTTTTTTTCAAGTTCTCCCAAGATTGCCAAAATGATGTGCAGAAATGATGCAGTAGGCCTGTACCTAAGCAGTTTTTAATTCAAAATGCAGATTATCATAATTATCATTGTTGTTATAAAACTGAAACAGTGTAATGATGATGCCAGACCAGTAGTTGGCGATATTCGATAACTTGTCATATTTCCTTCGTCTCTTGGCGTCTAGCACTAAACATGAATCATAACAATTTGGTTAAAAAATAAAACCACATAGACCAAGAAAAAGGACAAATATTTATTATTTCTCTAGTGAGTTCATATGTTTGTTATTCTGCACAGCAGTATACAGCCCAAAGAAATGTGGTCAAATATAAATAACAACAGTGTTTTCATTATCATCTTCTTCATTTAATCCAAACATCAACAATAACAACAACAAAGTATATTTTTCTAAAAAGTACGGGCATGTTCATTAGTATTTACACAACGCTCTTGGTAACGCTCTCTTTCATTGTGTTAAATGCAACAGAAATACAATTAATGTTATACAAAGATCCAAAATACTATCAAAAACCCTTATTATAAATGGCATTCTATCAATAAACTGCCTTAGACTTGTTGTTTTTTTCTTTAAAGTACAAAAATCAGGTTGAGGTAGCACCCTCTTGTGGTCACTCTTTGTTCAGACACTGACATCACGCGCGCGCACGTACGCACAGGCACGCGCCCGTGCCAGCCTTCACCGTTGATTCCTTTGGTAAACTGTCAAGACAAGCGCAGTCCTGCATACATTCGCAACAGTCTTGAATGATAATTGTTGATTATTTGGGAACTCCTCAGTAAATCGGGCGTATGGTTGACATTCATTTGCTTGTCTCCAAGTGGGAAGAAGAAGCGCAAAATCCAGTGTGTCGGTGCCCTTATTTGGCAATGTAAACAAAAAAGAAGGCGTTTGGCTTGGAAAAGTTTGGAGGGGGGGGGGGGGGGGGGACGGACCATTCCTAGGAGTAAAAGAACAGCAGCTCCCTAAAACAGAGGACACATTGTGTCCCACCCAGGCCCACCTCTGCAGACTCACTGTCAACTTTTGTGGGATCAAACAACTCCTGACCAGACACATTCTTTTGTTAAACCCTCCTGTTCCTTGTGTTTTCTTAGGAACAGCAACAATGTCCGAGGGTCAAGTTGACCCAGGTGTTTTTTTAGAATGAGACAGAAGTCTCAGAAATGAAAAGCAAATAGTAACAAACATACCAAAAAGCAATTTTACATGTCATTGCTGTATTAAATCAATCATTCCAATTCAGTTTTCTGATGATCTGCTTTTATCAAGAAGTTTTATCGGGTCATTCTTCCCGTGGTGTGTCGAATGATCCAGAAGTGTCACATAAAAAACAAAATAAACAACTTTTATATGTCATCAATAGATCAATATCACTTTCATTGCAAATATATGAAACTAACTGCTTTCAGACAAGACGTTTCGCATACAGACTTGTTTGAAATGGAATTCAAAAATAAGAAAATTTGTATTTAATAACTCGATAACTAATAATTTCATTGTAAAATAATGTTTTTGTTGAGAAGTTTCACAAGAGTAATTTTGACCCATGGCATGGTTCATGAATCATCAGTGTCAGAAACAGAAGGAAATCCCAATAAAGATGTTTTACTGATTTAATTTAATAAAATAATATTTGAAATTAACTCAGTTTGTGAAATGGTTCCAAATGGGTCAGTTTGACCCAGGGTATGTTAAATTACCCAAATCCTGTTGAATCGTCCAAAACTGAATGGAGAAATTCTAATAAATATTGATTTACTCAAATTATACATTTTGGATGCCAAGTGAAAGGAATATCATATGGGTCATTTTGACCAGGGAAGTGTGCCTTGATCCACTGTCTAGAACAGGGCGTGGTCGCAAAATGGATTGTTCATATGTCATTATTAACTCAGTGATTAACCATTTCACGGGTCAGTTTGACCCAGGGCTTGTGTGATGATCTAAAAGTCTCCAAATGGGAAGGGAAATGCAAGCAATCATTGTTTCGTTGTTATGATTCACGTTACTTTGCAGAAGAAGTTCCATTTGGTTCAATTTGACCTGAGCTATGTTTGACAATCCCAAAGTCCCCCAACCCCAAAAGAAGAAGAAAAAAAACAATAACAATAAGCGTTGTTTATGTGTAAGTAATCTACTAACTGTTTCCTTGCAAATATTCAAACTTTTCTCAAGTTTTATATGGGTCCAGTTGACCTGCAACACAACAGGAGGGTTTTTAATGGCCAACAAAACTTTGGTTTTCTAAACGATGACAACAAAAGAGGTCAGCTTTGCTGCCAGATATACAAAAATAGTCATTATAGAAACATGACATTCAAATTCCACCTGCCCAAAAGACTAATTTTTTTTTACTGTACATTGGTGTTTCTATACAGACTCATTAGCTTGCCAATGGCTACCCACTAGAAAAGAAAAAAAAAATACAATGTACAAAGGCGTCTATGAGTGAATAAAGGAACTATAAAAATAGATCTGGATACATCAGGTGGTGTCCAAAGTGCTGCTCGTGAGCTATAGTGTAACCACATTTTTATGGTCCTGTTGCAGAAGAATAAAAGGATAGAAAAGTGAAAAAATATTTGATGATAAAAACTAACATTACAAAGGAAGTTTATGGCCAAACCCAAAAGCAAAGAAAAGAAATACCAAAATAGACAAAAGAGAAATAAAGAATTAAAATTTACAGGGTGACCGTAAATAGTTCAAAATAATAATAACAATAACCAAAACAGTATTAAATTGTCTAAGAATAAAAATTAACATGACAAATGAAGTTTAGGACCACACTGAAATGTTTTTTTAAAGAAGACAAGAAAAAAAGAAGAAAAATTAATATGCATGAAAAATGACCCAAAAAGTTTGCTTTGTTGCCTAAAAGACAAAACATACAGTATTTAAAAATATATATATTTAACTGATTAAAATATTCCAACTTGCATTGGATTGGTCTAAATATGATAATGTTGTATATATATATTTTGCTGGACACCCCTGCATGAATGTATGTGATACAAGTCTAAATAATAGAAACAGTGATCTGCAAATTGTTCAGTGCAATTCTTCATCATACTCTTTGTCATACATAGTCGTATTTTCTCTAATATTTCTCTCTCGCTCTCGCTCACTCACTCTTTCACCCTCTCTGCTCTTCCTCCCTTTTTTATTTATTTTTTTAGAATATTCTCATCCGCTTACCCCCCACAGCCCGGCCGCCCTTGAGTGGCCTCTGCGGGGGCTGCTCCTTAGACAGAGGGCAGTACTTGATGGTGTGCGCGTTGTCCCCGTTGGCGCTGCAGAGCGGGCAGGTATACGCCCGCAAGATGGGGCACACCACCCGGCCATCGGGCGTCTTGAGGACGTGCGACCCATACACCTCCTCGGGGGCGCCGTTGTTCCGGCAGAAGACGCAGATTTTGGGCTCCAGTTTAGCGCGCACGGACGCAGGCTTGCCGCGGGTCCTCATGCGCTCAAAGCCGGAGAAGCAGCCGTGCGCCTCCCGCTCCGGCAGCTGGCTCTGGAAGGGGCTGAGGATGGAGAAACGCTCCTTGAGCTCCGCGACGCAGCCCGGCGATGGGGGCGTGGCGGGCGCGCATCCGAAGCAGTAGCAGCAGCCGCCGCCGCCGCCCTCCAGCGCGCCGCCTTCGCAGGCGCAGGCGCACTCGGGTGCGTCGTCCAGCCCCAGCGTGGCCTTCAGAGACTCGGTGATGGAGTTGGGGCTCATGTGGGGCATGCTCAGCTTGGGGTTCTTGGTGACCAGCGTGGTCAGGCCCAAGTAGTCGTTCCAGAAATTAAACGTGTAGTCGTAGGGCCCTCTGGCGCTCAAGTAGTTGTGATTGAGAAAATCCATGCTGGCCGGGAAACGAGAAGAATAAAATCCTCCCGGATGGTATGGTATCTCCAGTGTGGTGGTCTCATCTGAGCTCTCAACCCTCGCTCTGGGCCTTATAAGGAGGGGGAGAGTGGGAGTGAGAGGTGGGCGCGGCTTGCTCGGAACCACGTTGTGGACCACGACTGCTTTTTTCATCTCCGCACTCACAAACAGTAGCTATTTTTATGAGAAATAGAGAAACCAAACGCAGTGGGACAAAATATACTGCATTGTCATTGTCGTCTGGAATGGAATACAAAAGAAAGCCTTCATTATCCTTGGTGACTTTTTTTCATAAATATTTATAAAACACTCTTGTAAAACAGGACTGAATTATGCAGTAACGCACAGTGTTGAGATTTTTTTTTTATCATATACTCAGCAGGAGGTGGTGGAGTAGTCCATAAGTGGAAGTCGTAATGCAATTTCAAAATGACATAGAGAAATACAGCAAAATGACAAGCACACCTTGTTGGATATTGAAAGTCGAGTTACAAAACAAAAACAAACAATTCAAATAAACAGCGAGGGAGAGGGCACGCAGTGAACAACTTTCGTAGCACTCCGGACCACACTGTAAACACGAATGCACACAACATTGTGGAGTGACCAAATAGGAGAAACTACCGTGAAGGCGATGTTTGGAAACAGCTTTGCGTTATAAAACATGAGATTATTATTATTATTATTATTATTATTATTATTATTATTATTATTATTATTATTATTATTATTATTATTATTATTATTATTATTATTATTATTATTATTATTATTATTATAGAAAATGGCTGGATGGATGCATTATTATTATGCAGACTTCATAAAAAGGACCTTTTATCCACGATGTAAACAATTTAGTTCACCTTTCAACAGGGGGCAGTAGAGTGCAATCCCCATGAGTGAATGTCAACAAACATGGCATTAATGCAGCCAAAGAGAAACTGAGCTTCCCTGGCAGAGTTATTTGAATTCTTAGACTGTGTTTGATAGCGTCAATAATAAATGAGCGTTATTATAATTTCAAATAAATATTTTTGGACACAAAAATATCATCCGCATGTGAGCAGGTTTGCTGGGTGAAGTGTATATTGTGTTGGGATTGTTTACAGGCCTTAAATCTTTTTATCACTGGATCTTTTTTCAGGTACAATCCAGAGGTGATGTCAGGTGGATTCAAGGCTCTCTCTTCTTGCTGAGGAATGTTGGCAGTCGACCCCCGCCTTAAAACAAAGATAAAGTCGAGTGACTGGTGTTCTAATTAAAACTCCCAGGAAGGAACTTACTGACTTCTCATATGTGCCTGCCAGTGATCTAATAAGACACGCAAGCACGCTTCATTGGACTTTCTCCCTGTGAAGTATTGACTTCTCATTGGATTCTCACTCAGATGGGGCCCAAATTTTATGATGAAACATTAATATTGCATGTATTGCTTTTTCGTTAGTGTGTGCGTCCGCATGCGTGTGTGAGTGTGCAAGTCGATTCTTGCCTCGACTCTGAAATATTCATGGCCCGCATTATTCCTGTAATTGTTGAGACTAAGAAGGATTAATAAGACTCGTGAAATAATTCCGTTGGCTGTTCCCTGGAGCCCCCAAGAATATATTGGAATGAGGAAGCCGCATTTGTAGTGGAATGATGCATAATATCACGGAATGTCTTGTATGATAACGGTTCACTATTCATCGATTCACCTTTTTGTATATATTTTTTTCTGAAGAATACATCCCCAGCTATTCTCAGTTATTTCAATTTTCTGTGCTTTCTGGAACAAA
The DNA here is from genome assembly GCF_033458585.1 of Syngnathus typhle. Classification (NCBI taxonomy): domain Eukaryota; kingdom Metazoa; phylum Chordata; class Actinopteri; order Syngnathiformes; family Syngnathidae; genus Syngnathus; species Syngnathus typhle. The sequence goes on along the minus strand of NC_083738.1, from coordinate 19,978,622 downwards.
GATGAGGGGAAAACTAGAGCCAGATATGGAGTTTTGGCAATTCCAACATTAAGCAATATCAAACTGATAACTGATTTAATCCAACAATTACTTTAGATAAAATATACAGTAAATGAAATAACTTCATTTTTGGTCCCTTAACGTTTAGAGCAGTAAAGATATGAAATCTAACATTGTCCTTCATTATTTCATAATACATAATAGAGAAGGAAATCAGCAAAAATCAAAAAATTTGGTGAGACACTATAATTGAAAGGAAAAGCAGCAAAAATCGACCAAATTTTGGAAACATAAGAACCTCCATATCTTTGTCTGACGTAGGTCAAGGTCAAAACTTGAGGATTCGCAGGTGTGACCAAATCAGCAGTAGCTACTAAAACACGCCAACACGTCTTTCAAATTATTAACAACTTGTCTCCCATTACGCGGAAAGACAATATGTTTTCGATGGACTCTGTCCTGTGGCCCCGCCACAAATGAGTGTGTCCATGTTTATGTTTTGTGGCGCTACAAGACTGATTTGTTCAGCCCAGTGCGCCTTGTTTTTCTCTCCATAATAGCCAGTTTGTGTAAATAAAGGCCTCCTCCACTATTGACACTTACTGACACTGACACATCCCTCAAACTCCGTTTAAGCTAATAATAATCGAAACCTCCTGCAGGCACAACACAGACTCACAAAAAAGCCACGTTGATGCATTTTTCATGTATTCCCTCCATTTTCATGTTTGCAGAGAGAAATATTGACTGCTCAGACAATACATAATGGGGTTGCACGAATTGCTTAAAAAAATCTATTTGCCTATATTAAGCGCTGTAATGAAGATGAATGCTGAATCAAGGCCCCCTGTGGAATGGCCGCCACCCGCTAGCATTTGCCATTATGGTCACACATACATGCTTCCAATAAATTTGATTTGCATTTGCGGGCTTTCTGAGCAGTATTTTTACTTAATAACCACGTGTATAATGCGAAAGCAAGCACCTTGATTGCACCTCCGGGCACTTGGTTAAAAGGTTGAAGGCTTTTATCACTTTGTGTTGACCTAGTGAAAAGAGCCCATGATCATTAGTTTGTTTTTACAAGTCAATTGTTGCTGCTTAGCTTAAAATCAGTCAAGTGTTGATACCATCCATCCATCCATCCGTCCGTCCGTCCGTCCGTCCGTCCGTCCGTCCATCCGTCCGTCCATCCATCCATCCATCCATCCATCCATCCATCCATCCATCCATCCATCCATCCATCCATCCATCCATCCATCATTTAATTTTAATTTTATCGACGATCGATTGATTCAAGTCAATACGCTTGTCCCGGTCACGTGACATGTCCCGCAAAACTCGCAAAAATGAGTAAGAATTTAAAAATATTAAAATAAATTAGCGATTCTCTCCCAATTACATCCGTCGGTTCAGGTCAGGTGAGATGCCACGTCAGTCGAGCCCGCGAAGCAAGCAAAAATGAGCAGGAAACAGAGATGTTTGGAAGGCTTCTTCGGAAAGGGAAAAAAGTCCAATGAAGAGACGGAAGAAGAGGCTACGACTTCTAAGAAAAGGAAAGCTGCATTTAAAAGAAAATTTCTGGTGTCCTACTTAAAATATGGATTTATCGCCACAGGTCACTCTAAAGCGCTAAGCCCAGGCTAGCTAACGAGTCTATGAAGCCTTCAAATCTGCTTCGGCACATTAAAAGACAAACCTTAACCACAAGTTCAGTACTCCCACTAATTCAACGTAATGGTGAGTTTTATTTTTATGTCGTTTATACTTGTTTTTATTTCATCTTATTTATATACGTATTATAAATGTATTTTGTATTTATATAAATGTATTATTTATTTATATAAAGGCCAATCCGCGAAAATATTCTGACACGTAACCGGTCCGTGGCGCAAAAAAGGTTGGGGACCACTGTCACAAGAATCTCCACAAGCTTTCAAAATGCCCTACAAATAACTAATTTCTACTTGTCAGATTGGTTTTAGTTTGTAAATCTGTAACCAAACCAGTATGCACTTAAACCTAAGCCATGGTGTCCCGCAGGGGTCCACACTCGGACCACCACTATTTGATTTTCACGTGCTTATCTTAGATGGTATCATTTAAAACTTATACAGTCTATTAACTTCCACTGTTGTGCAAGCACGTAACTCTAATCAGTGAAATTAGTAATTTACTTTACTGATATAAAACTGAAGTCGTAGCTTTTGGTCCCGAATTACTAATCATTGTATAAATATAATGTGTGAAGGTTCATCAATAAAAAACGTGATGTGTCCACAGTGCTCTAGGTTTCTCAGAGCGATAATTCAGCAAAGCAGCAAAAAAAAAACACATTTTTGGCAACGTTATTGGGATATCTAGCCAATGGAATTGATACAATCACTAATACGACACATCACAAAAATGTGACTTAAAAATTCTTGTCCAACATTTTCTTTTCATCTGTTATTTGTTAAATGTTTCACATTATTTACCTGAGTATGTATTATAACACCATTTCCATGTGTGTGTGTTTTTTAAATGTAATATTTTGTCCTTTTTCTACAAAGTACGTTCAACGACAACAGTTTATGCCTTCCTTTGTTCGCTTCCATTTTAGTTCTACGAGTTTATAGTGTGTGCTTTAAATGGCGCCCATTAGAGCTCTGTTTGTCATTATGCAAATGAGCAGAGACGCAGGAAATTAAATCAGATTTGATTAACCGCCGTAGGGATGTAGTCTCTCCGGTCCGAGCACCCCCGAATCGGGCCTCCTCTCAGACTTTATAAGGCTTTAAAAGCTTAAAAGGTGTGCAGGCTCGACTTTAACGGCGCCTGTACATTTTTGATTATTCTCGGGTCTCCCCAGAGGACCTGCACTTAATCGGAATTATTTCCATATCAGAGGAAAGCACTGCACTTCCAATTGATGGATTCTCATAGCGCCATCCAGCAAATATCTAATTGCAGCATTTTCTTTTGTTCCACGGCCCGACGGGCAGGACAAAAACAGGCTCTTCATAATTGCACGTAAACTCCAAGAGGCTATTGTTGTGCGTGTGCCACACTAGATAACTGGCGATTACATCTAATGTTATTCTAATAGCGTGACGGCACTGAAACGGTTCAAGTGTGTCAGTCAAGCTCAATGCGATTTTAATACTGCAAACAAAGACCATCCGCAAAACACTGCATGAGGAGCGCAAAAAAACCAAAAAAAGACAACAACATGATTTGCTACATATGTTGAAATGAATTGTTTTTAACATTGGGGTTTGATTTACGGACCAGAACAGTATGGCAGTGGCTCTTCGGAGGGCCGTTGTTGACTTATTTTTTGCTATTATTTAAAATTGACATTATTTTACTTTTTTATTAATTTATTTTCTGCTTGTTCTTTCGATTTTCAAAAGAATGTTAGTTTTGATCGTGACTAATTTCTTTTGTGATCAACAAGCAATCAACTGTATCAATTGTGATTTCAGTACCAATCAAAATAATCTGGATTATTGTCTTTTTCTTTAATTGCCCATCCTAGAAGCCAGACTGTATAATATGACTCACAGGCATATATCCGTTATCCTCTGCAAAAAAAAAAATATATATATATATATTACTGCTAGTTATTATATCATGTACAATAGTTGTGAAAGAATTATTTGTCAACTGTGATTTTTACATTCCACTTAATTATAATATTATTGTAAATTTTATTAACAGCATATTATCGAGTGTTATTCTCCCTACTACTTATTGTTTGAGCAGGCTTGAATGGATTAGTCACGTTTTCACTCATTTCAATGGAGAAATAAGATTTGGGATTTGAGTAACTTGCATTAAGCGGAAGTATAGTATATAGTACGTAAAAATTCAAAGAAATATGTATACTACTGCTATTTTGCAAATTTTCATCCAAACAAGGGACCACTACAATGGAAGTACTCCTCCCCCCCCAAAAATGTTTAGAGATGGAATGACAAAGACATTATCGGGCTTTGGAGTCAGTGCAAACAGAGCGTGATATTAATTGACTAGCTGCCATCTGCAGGCAGCAGGAATAGAAAGTCATATTTAATACCTTGATTAAAATCTAATCCCCTCCACGCCCAGTCAGAGATGAAAGTCATTGCAATGTAATGGAGACTATTAATATTTAGATATAGATAGGAAACCAGATCCCTGATTTCCAATCAGCTACGAGATGGTAAATGATATTTGAGGCGGCTATGCAAATAAGATGGACTCGTCTGGAAAATACATTTGTCATCTTCTCGGATTCTGGGCGCTGGTTAGCATATCCGCCTCACAGTTAGGAGGGTGCGGGTTCGATTCCACCTCTGGCCCTCCATGTGTGGAGTTTGCATGTTCTCCCCTTGCCTTCATGGGTTTTCTCCAAGCACTCCGGTTTCCTCCCACATCCCCAAAACATGCTTGGTAGGCCAATTGAGCACCCCAAATTCCCCCTAGATGTGAGTACGAGTGCGGATGGTTGTTCGTCTCTGTGTGCCCTGCGATTGGCTGGCAACCGGTTCAGGGTGCCTACTGCCCAATGACTGCTGGGATAGGCTCCAACACGCCCGTGACCCCCGTGGGGACAAGCGGTATAGAAAATGGATTGATCTTCTCAGATTCCTCCCTTGCTGTAATTTAAACCGTGTCCTTTGTACCAAAGCCAGCAGAGTGAGCACATCTGTGCAGTTTATACCGTTTTTTTTAATACATGAAACCTTCTAAAAGGTTTACAACCCTTAGTTAAAGTTTTTCATCAGCCATTATTACATGACTGCTGTTTAAAAACTAACTTTTTCTCAGCTTTTGAGCTGCTGTCCACTGTAGTGACTGATGTGCGACTTCAGACGACCATATCAAAGCAAAACACGTTATTTTAATGGCTTTCACAAGATTATTCTTGGAGTATACATGAGTTAATAACTTCTTCAATCTACGAAGCCTTTTACTTTGTTCGGAAACTCAATCAGACATCTTTAACCTAATAGTGTCAACGGTCCAATACGTTCCAACAACACTCTCAGTCATTGTTTAATTCAATGTTAATTTTTAAATGTGTGAAGCTAAGATGGCAGCCCCCAACAACATCTAAATTTAATCAAACTGAAACTGTTTAATATCAACTTTATTGTCCTTCAGAGCCATGTCACATTCTTCCCATTTGACATTATGAAGCATCTTTTCCTCAGTTGTTTACAGCCGCACAAATACTTGCTTCTCGCTCGGCAGTTAGCATCACTACGGTAACCGGCTGAGCTGTTTTCCCCGCACCTGGCTGACATTTCATTTCAATACGTTCTGCACGTTTATTTGGGTTCATTGCTGAGGTTTGTGCTCCGAGGGTACTTCATGTCTTTCATGTTTGGGTTGGTAGACGTCGAAAAATACATCAAACTATTACACCATACAATCATATCCCCAGATTGAACACAAGCAGGGTCTTAGAGGTGTTTTGCTATCCTGCTCTTTGATTCTGAAGAAGCTAAGTTGCCCGCGGCAAGCTCGGATCTCATCTCGCTCACATGCGATCAGCCGGAACACCGGCGGCCGGGCAGGCGGCTCTTTATCAGCCGACATCAGAGGCCAAGCTAGCTAAAGCTGTTGTTGCTGAATGGGAGCAAATCCCTGTGGGCAGAACCCCAAATCTTGTGGAAAGCCTTCTTCCCGGGAGAGTGGAGGCTGTTATTGCGGCATGTTTATTGCCTTAGAGTGATGGTCAACTGGCTCACATCCTTTCATGTGCAAAACGTGTGTGTTTCCTTTGTTCCCAGTTTATCCTCCTGCGTTTGCACTAAACAACGTTTCCCGACCTTTATTGAGTCACCAAACGTAATTTACATGAGTAAATCTCTCAGCACACCACCAAACAAAATAAACATCAATAAATAATATACATTGGTACATCGACATAGAGCTACGTGCAGAAATTTGAGTTCCGAGCGCCAGATGGTATCAGTTAGCAAGAAAGTCTCACTTCATATGCAATAAGACCAAATATACAAAGAGAAAGGAGTAGGTTTTCTTCCTACTCCCTTTTGAAGACATAAACTGTCTTGTAAATCTCTTATTTCCAATTGGAATATTTTCTGTGACTTGTTCATATGTTAAATAAAAAACAAACAAACAAATGAAAGCAGGGTGTTAATGACAGATCTATTGAGCCCATTTTGGTCACTACAGTCATAAATGCTTTAAACTGGTGACCTCAATAGCTGACACTGACAAGAGTTTAATCCAGACGAATGCCTCTGAGCTTTAGGAGTTGTGTCAATGTGAGCATCCCCCTGCGGTTCAGGACCGAAATGGCAATGGCTGTTTGATATCAGCCCATTTTGTGTATGTTGTCATGATTTTGTCCCTTCAAAGTGATCCGACCGTGTCATGGTGCGAGGAAGTAACCTAATTTCAAAGGTGCAATTATTCACCCAAGTGTTGAGCTTGTTTGAAGTCTGTCGCTAACCAAAACAGCAGCACCTAAAGAAGTGCGTCAGCAGTTGCTCATATAAATGTATGGAGCCTTATATGCACTCGCATCCAACTAATTATCTCAATTTGAAGACAGTGTTATTTACACAGGGATTATAAATACTTAACTTTTTAGCCTTGTTGAACTCTGTTGCTAACCAAAACAGCAACACTTACGCAAAACATCAGCAGTCTTTCAGATGTATTATAGCGTGCAGTCGTTCTGTATGTTTCAATTGAGTTTCCTAAACAGTAACGTTGACGTTTATAGTGGCAATTAGCGTTCAAGTCAACATGGAAGTGACCCCTTCACAATGTTGTGCACGTCCATGCATTTCATAGCTCGCTGTTTTGTAATTGGCAACATTTTGCAACAAGAATTTGTTGTCCTTTCAAGCTGCTAATCAGCGTGATTGCATTGTGAGGACTCCATACTTCATCAACTGCTGTTTTCTAAATGCAGCACCACTGGGGGATTGGTTTTGTTTATTGATTGGTTGATTGGTCTGTTTGTATTTATTCTCCCCATGTATCGGAGTCGGAGAAATCACACGTGCAGCAGCAGGGGTGAACCCTTTGGAAAGAAAATACAATACCGCTTAATCAATGAAGTTTCATTGTCTACAATGGTTTGTCATACACTTTCACCTTTGCTTGCGAATAATTGATTAATCTAGGAACTGCCGGCTTCGAATGTTCATGAACATTCAATACAGCAAGGTGTGTTGTCTTTCCCTCACGAAATAAGTAATCCAACGCTGTACATTCTTATTCGGAGGTCAAACAACATGGAGTTTGTCCTATGAGACTTTACACACAAGCTTCCCTCTCCCCAGCCACTTCATCAAACTTTTTACGGTGGATCTGAGTTTCTGGATCGACCCTGGGCTTCCTGCTATTGGGATGTCATCCAGGAGACATCGGAATCATCCCTGAGCCACCTCATTTGGCTCCAGTGCCAAAATGATGACACTCATCAAGTTCCCTCTCCAGGTGGGATTTTACTTTATTTCAGTTTCATCACACTGTGGTCAACATTATGTTTTTCTAAGCTTTCCTGCCCATACCTTTTCATCCTTGTCTGCTATCAATTGCCCCTTCTGAGGGCTGACTCTTGTTTGAAGAGCCTTTCAAAGTCTAAATGTACGCCTGAATGCTTGATCCCCGCTAATCTCTTGATGAACAAACGCCCCCCCCCCCCCCCACACACACACACACACCACCACTATACCCCAGTACTCCCTTCTCCTCATCCCTCATGCCTTTGCTCTTCTATGGAGTCAATATATACCCGCGCATGCACAGATTCTTCACAGTCAGGTCAGGTTTGTTTGGCCGACACGGCGGACTAATCCCGTAGATTAGTGCCTTCAGCGAGCACCTCTCGACCAGGAGGCCATGGCCATTAAAACGGTTACAAACGGAATGCCTGAGTTCTCAACAAAAGGCTTTCCCTCCTCCCTATCCTAAGGTAAAAGGTGACCCACAGAGAGTTCGGCCCCATGCGGCAAAACCCTTTTTTCTGGACATTACTTATTAAACTTCCAGAGAGACTAATTGGAGCTTGTGCAGGGAGTATTTCCCTGCCTGGGCACCGAATAGGCAGAGTGTTAGCAGATCATTAAAAAGTCTTACATTTGAATCTAAATCATTTGCTCTGTCCAGTTTGCCTCGGTTCTTAAATTTCTTCAAAATAGTCTCAGAGCATTGAATCAATCTGGTTGCCTTAAAGGCCTTTCGATTGAGCAAGCTTTTTAAGTTCAAGCACATAGACTATAGATAGCGCAGCTTTTTGAGTGTTATAGAGAGCGGAATCACTTGGAGGTATTTGTTTATTTGTGAGAGGCAAAATTATCGAGTCCCTTCACAAGGTCGTACAGGACGTGTTCCTTTTATTGAACCAAGTTATAAACAAAAACAACTTGCTTGGTAACTAACATTGTTGCAGTAAATGTCAGTGCTTTATATTTTAAAGTGTTTCGAACATGAGTTACTGTTTTAGGGAAAGAAAAAATATAAACAATAAAAGACAGAGAATGACTTTAGATGGCCTTCACCTCGGACGCTACACTAACATTGTAGTACAACTCCTTCACTCCTAACATGTAATAAAAATGGCATAATTTCCTTAAATTCTCCTTTGTTAAGTTGTAAAAATGCCAGACACATAGTTGCACCACTGCAAAATTTTCACTGGCAATCTTTTGCTCATGAATTAGCGTAGTTAGCATTTTCCAAATCAGCTTGTTAGCCAGGTGAGTGAAAACGGCAACAAGCATTCCCTTGTGTGCAAGGGACAAATGTTGCGAATCCCCCCTGGAGAAAAAAAAAGCCCTTCATCTCCCTTCTTCAGCAATGATCAACGTGATCAAGACGTCACATTAGATTACGCCTCTCTTCTCAAATCAAGATGCATTAGGAGGCAGAAGAGCTAGCATCACTCCTTCCATTCCTGAGTGGTGTTGACAGAAGCAATTTCCTACTTGTAATCGAAAGATTGCTTCATAGCAGCCACTAAACATCATACTCCAGATGAGTCCCAGTATGGACACGGGACCATTTACGGGACAATTGCTCCATACTGTGGACTTCCAGTTAATCTCTTTCAGTGTTTTTTTTATTGTCTATGTTTAAAAACAGATACCTCGGACAATAAAAAAAAAAAAACTTCCCTAATTTGTCGAAATAGACTCGTTATCTTTTTCTACACATGACAAAACAATGTGAAGAGTGAAGCATTGATATGAACTTGTATCACCACATAAATCTGACGTCCCAGCATGACTAAAGTTCCTTTTTTTTTTCGAAAACAAAGGACTACAACATAGTCCTGTTGTTACAATTTTTGAAATCCACTTGTTCAAATTCTTTATGACTTTGGTTTCAGGATGATAATATCGTGATATAAATGTATTTGTTCTTCAGGATGATAATAGCTTGATATACGTAAGTGTATTTGTTCTTTGAAATTTAAGATTGTCTTACTCCATCGAAATGAATGGAAATGCCATGTATACATTTTAACAAAACATTTGGTAATGTTTTTAATAAGGTAAACTCACATTTTAATATTTTACTTTATACAAAACAAGGACATAATTATCTAGAATATACAGAATTGAACCATTTTGCCACACAAAAAGATATGACATATCCATAACTTTTTTACGTAAAATATAATGACATTAGAGTAAAATTACAACTTTTCTTGAAAATGGGATAACTTTTTAAATCCTATCGGATTCAGAGTTACACATGGTGTTTAATAACTATTAGATTATAAGAGGATTCTTGGAAAAGCTTTCTGCCCACTGAGGGGTCTTTTGACTCAAAAGGTTTGAGAACCCTTGCACTCTAGCTTGGAAAGCCGCACATAATGAAACATTTGACTACTTTGCATTTGGGTTAAAGTGTTACCGTTTGGTCGGTCCATCTGTTATTTGTGTTCAGTGTGAAAATGAGGCTGAAGCCAAGCTCTGAACCAGCATTGAGCCCAGCACACTCATTCGTTGCACCCTGATGAAAAGTAACTAAATATAGGGACTCATACATATGCATGGCGAGGGCTACTAAACAATCCGAGGAGGCCCATTTGGAGAATTGGCATGTGCACATTAGCGGATTAATCACCAGTGATGGTGGACACAGAAGAAAAACCACACAGGAGTGAAGATGAACTCTGATCCACATGGGCCAGGTACCCCGTTGGCTTCTTTGCTGAAAGATGAAAGTGACCCACTTTCCTCCGAGCGTGAACCCAACACATAAATCCATAAAAATTAATATTGTTGGATCATTGAGAAAGGCCAAACGAAGGGCATTGCCATAAAATGATGTCACTTATTATTTTTCTGTTTCTAAAGCAGGTGCATTTTTTAAATAGATGAGGAATAAAATACATTTAAATTTGTGAAAGCAAGAATATTAGACACTTTAATTTTTGTTAAAATGCGTGATTAATTCACACGTAATACAACAAGAGGGAAAAATCTTAATTCAATCAATGGGTTTCCAGTACTCATGAGCACCAACACCTACATTGCAATCACCTAAGGCTATAGGCAAGTGGGAGTACTTGGTTAATATACCTTAACTAGATGGAGTGAGAGAGCTGCAATGTAGCAAAGACATCCATCACTGCCTATTTACAGTGCAAATGGCCTCACGCTCCAGCGAGCGCCTTACCTGTTGCCGTACCGCTGGCGAGCGAGAGAGCGGGCCATGCTAAAATTAGAAGCAGCATATCGGCCGCCGGCACAAGTATCAATCACACGCTGACAGAAGAAAACAAGTGGGCAAAAAAACAAGTGTAATAGAGGAGGAGAACAAGTCTGCAAAACAAGGGGCTCTTACGTAGCCGTTTGTTATTTTTTTAAACTATTGAAATACTCACACTGTATTTTTGTTGTTGTTTTTTCTGGTTAATGGTCCATTTACTTCACAACTGTCCATACAGTCAAAATTAATCAAGACGGAGTTGATGTTTAAGCTGCCTGTGGATGCTAGCGCTAAAAGTAATGGACAACTGAAAATTGGACAACACGAGCATTTCACATTTTCCCAATTGTCGAAAGAAAAAAAAAATACATGGCTATGATCTTTGGCCCCAAAATGCTTCAGAAGTAGCGCACGATTGTCAAAACGAATCAAGACAGAGTTCATATTACAGCCATCTATGGATCCTAATGCTAGAAATATTGCTAACAATGAGAATTTTTCCATTAGCTAAGTACTGCTCGATAGTCAATAAATGAATCAAGATGAAGATAACGTGTTAGCTCTCTGTGGATGGTAATGTTAAAACTCAAAATCATGCTAACAGCAAAAAAATTCAATAAGTATCAGTTTTAAGTGCTCCAAACTTGTCAGATGTTTAAAAAAGCTGTTAGTGGTGCATAATTATAAAAAAAAAAAAAAAAGAAACATGTCCTTTAGGTGTGAGTTCTTTTAAAACAAATCAACATGTTCTGACATCTGTGTGCAGCAAATATTTTTGTAAATTCTTTTAAGACGTGTATATATCCTCATTGCATTGCAAATAAATAAATAAATAAATAATAGAATTGTGCTTCAAAGCGCGTTGTGCATTATCTTGGCTTGTTGCAAAGCCCACTTGAAATTCTTCAGTCCCAAAACTTCTCTGAAGCCTCTTTTGGCAGGTGTAAGGAGGAGTCAACTTTAGCATTTAGCCTGATTTCCTGGAGGATGAATGAGGAGCTTTGCGCCATTGAGCGTACCGTCACCTGTTTAGAGCTCCGTTTGATGTTAGCATCGCGACTACATCAACCCTACCCCCCCCCCCCCCGAGACCCCTTTGTAACATGTATTCCCTGCTTTAGCGCACTGATAACTTGTATGAACCTGAAACAGCAGGCATCATTCATAGAAAAAAAGAAGGATAAAACTATCACTTGATTGGCCAGAGTTTGTATGATTGTGTCAACGACAGCATCCCAAGAATAATTCTGGAAATGTTCTATGTTGCTATCACAAGGGCATTTTGACACCAGTGCTTAATAGCGGATAAATTGGAACCCGGTCATTACCTTTTGGTAATTGGTGGCCCGTGTATGTGTGTAGCTACTCTCACTGTTAGCCACCCCCCGCAACCATCCCCACCACCATCCCTTGTCAGTGCTATAGGCCTCTGTTATGGGGGCCCTGCGCTCAGTCTCCATGGTAACGGTGGCAAAGCAAGCAAAGGGGTGGAAGTGAGTTGGGAGGTGTGTGTGTGTGGGGGGGGGGGGACAATATGGTGGAGGGCTCAAGAAGGACGTACACAAAGCTGAGCTGCAGCTAAATAGAAGGAGCTTGTTGTTTTTGTACCGTGCTTACAAAGCCCTCAGGTATTAAATGTGTTCCTTTTGTCACGTTGAAAATTGTTGAAATATGGAGATGGTGAATTGGAGGTGTGATGTAAACGTGTCCATCAAAATGTAGCGTCGTATTGCGTTAGTTGCACAACAATAACTGAAAGCCCTCGTTCAACCAAGGCCAAATATAGTATTGAGCCCGTTTTACATAGCATACACAAGACAGGATTTATATGCCCCTTTTTGGGGTTGCTATTTATACGCAACGACACCTGTGGAAATGTTGATAGGCAGCTTTCAAACTAGGGTTGGCGTTTTAATGTAGGGTTTCAAACTAGGGTTTGGGTTTTAAAGTAGCGTTTCGTTATAGGATGAAGTAGGATTGACTAGGGTTGAAAAAGAAGTTGGACTGAAGTATGACTGAGGGAGGAATCGAACCAACCTCTACAATTTTATTGAAGGACGTGGGATGAAGAAATGGACTGTTGAAAATAAATGGGGAAATCTTTTTATGTAAAATATTCAAATGAGCGAAAACTGTAAGTGTGGGGAATGAGAAAAATAAGTCCCCCGGGGTGGCGTGAATGTGTGAGGGAGTATGCTGAGATTGGAACGGTGTAAATCGGATGTACTATGTGGAAGTCAAGGGAGGTGAAAAAAAGTGAGCGGAATATTCACGTAATGAGGAATGATAGGACGGATGTGGAATGTTTCAAATATAAAAACCAAACTGGGTCAGAGTCCCGATGACATCTGGCTAAAAGTGGAATAGGAGTCTGATGTTTCAGAACCAGGAAAGACCAAGTGTAAATGACACCGGTGTAAATGTCGAAGCAGGCATCTGCTTAAATAGTTTCTATAATGTCCTTTCCAGATGCAGCTGTTGCTTTCTCCAAACTTCGGATTCTTGAGAACGTATTGTCAGGATGGAAGATGTCAGTTCTCAGATTTATTTTGTGTGTTTGATAGTCTTTGCCCACGTAGTAGACACTTTGCACCATTAAATACCACCTGCCATTGTTCTATGTCATGTCATTTTTGGAACTTCAAGGGTAAAACCTGCTTTGGAGCGGGTGTAATTGCCAGGCTTGGATTCTCTGTGCGGAAAAGTGATTGCCCTGTGCAAACGTCACTCCCGTAATCCTCCATCTTGTCCTCTGCTCTGCTCATCTCCATTAGCTGGAATGCCGCTATCGTCGCGCACCGCTGAGTGACTTGCAGGCACGCTGTCTCCGTTACTAACCTTTACGCAGGCTTCCGTCGTCTTTCTGCTTCCAAAGGCTGACATTTATTTCAATGGAGCCTTGTCTTGTATGGCGCGTGTGTGCGCTTGTGCGTGCGTATGTGTGACACCTTTGTCCAAGGCTTTTTGCTCTTTACGTCATGCAGTAGGTGACTGGGATACTGAAGGATTCAGGGTTTCCCCACCCGCAGAAGAAATGTGATAAAAAATAATTGCAAAAACAACATCTATTGATTTACATTTTAATCAAATACTATGTCATTAGTATCAGTTTGGCAGGGTTTGGTGTCAAGCAAATGCAGAATATGACGTTTTAATACCATGATGACCGGGGGCGGAGCTAGGACGTTGAGACGAAGCCAGGGTTACTTAGTGTTCCCAGTTTAGCAACTTTTTTGACCCCTCCGTTGACTAGTTTTTTAAAAAAGGATGGTGACAAATCAAGCCACGTTTACCATGTTATTGGAGGATTGTACTGTATTTTCACTGGTAGCAGCAGCAGCAGCAGCACTTCATCACCAATAGACCGAATTACACTTCATTACTTGTTAGCTAACGCTAATCTATGCTATCTGCAGCTCTGCATACCTTGAGCCTTTTGATTACTTTTCTGCAGATGAGGAGGTGACATCTATCAGGGGAGGAGGCCTTTAATTGATACAAGTAAGCAACCGGGTTCAAAAGGGTTCAGGAGTTTTTAAAATTTCTTTTAGGTCGGAGTGTCTTTGAACTGGGATCATTACACTTGGGACTTTTTCCTGATGTGGAAAAGAGGCAATTATTTGAGGGAGGCCTTTATTTTTTTTGTAAGGTGAATGGCACATCTGGCAACTAATTGGGTTACGATGCAGTCTATGAGAGGAAAGGCTGCTATTTGAAGAAATACATGACAGGGTGAAATTAAATTAAGCACTTGCACAATGTTTCCAAAGAGAATTGAACAAGTTGTCATGATTTTGAATGTAATTTTGGATTATCAACGGCATTTTATCTTCTCCTGCTTTCAGTTCTCTCACATCCACAGGAGTTATCTAAATGCTAATGTGGCGCGTTGCCTGTCAACAAAGCACAAACAAAGGTGTGCCTTTGTTGTTCTTGTCATGTACAGCGTGAAATGTTGAGCAGAGAGGTTTCTCTTATTGGAGGAGTGAAAGCAGACGTGTCACACAATCATCTTCAGCACAATTGTGCAGCGAGAACAGAAATGCAGCACAATCATTTTAACCTTTTGTCCATCCCTTGACAACCCTTCCTACCTTCAATCCTTTGTCCTTCCTACATTCCATCCTTACAGTGCCCCTTCATACTTTCCTCCTTTCCTTCCATCCTTTTGCCTTCCTGCCTTTGGTTTTCCCTCTTGTTTTTGGTTCTTTCATAAATCCTCCTTTCTATCAATTGCTCCTTCCTTCCTTCCTTCCTTCCTTCCTTCCTTCCTTCCTTCCTTCCTTCCTTCCTTCCTTCCTTCCTTCCTTCCTTCCTTCCTTCCTTCCTTCCTTCCTTCCTTCCTTCCTTCCTTCCTTCCTTCCTTTCTTCCTTCTTTCCCTCCCATTGGTCATATATTGATTTGTCCCCCTCATTTTTCCATCTTCCGTGCCTTTGCATCCAAGGCATCAAGAGCACCCCTGTAAATCTTCTCCCTTATCCTGTTCAAACCGTCGACTGACGGGCAACATAAACACTTTGCCTTCCCCGGGAGGACAGGCGAGCTCGGAAATCACCTGGCTACATATAAATGCCCCCGAGGAATTTGAGCTGCCTCTGAAGTCGGCGAGGCAAGCGAGTGAAAGCCCTCCTCTGTAGACTCCCACCCAGCGCCCAGCTTGTATAACACTTCCCTAATGGAATCTGACCTTCACCGCATTCCACTTGGAGTATTAGCAACAGAACAAGTAGACCCTCTGACTTAGATACTGGCTACCTCATACAAAGTACAAGGCAAATGTAACGCCCAATAGATTGAACTAATTGGCAATCTGATAAATAATCAGGACTATACAGCTGTCCTCTCTGTTAGGGTTAGGATTAGGGGGTGAGGGGTTAGGGTTGGGGTTTGGTTGTTAGGGTTAGATTAGGGAGTTAAGGTTAGAGGCTTGGGGTTAGGTTAGGACTACACAGCTGCCTAAATGTGACGACAGCATTGGCGAAAATGACAATCCCTCCCTGAGATGGAGGGAAATCGATGGATTAATTCTGCTTAATTCTTCAATGTGTATTCAAAACAACCACGTGGCTTTACTGCCACTGCTAACAAACAACGCTAAATGCCATAGATGCTAGTATGCTGGATATAGTTCCAGATATTTAAGATCAAAAGGTGCATCTGTTGTAAATTGAATCCCTCAGAATCAAACACTAAAAATGATAAAAATTCCAGCTGTGAAGTAAATTATGCATTCTGTCTCATAGCACCTCATAGCAAAAATGGACAAACATCTAAACTAACCCAGGTGATGCACTCTCTGCGTAAGACTATTGTCAAAACGTTTTGAGTTCCACAAAATGAAAGTCAACAGGACGGATGAAGCTCTGTGGTCATCTGCACAGCAATTTATCCCCGATGAATGAAAAGAAATCGAATCAAACCCTGATTAAAATGCATGTTCTTGACAATGCTTTGCGGACCAACCAAATAATCCGTTTTAATCCCTAAAAATGTGAATTTGGAGAAAATGGATTAAATTAACCCTCCCACCCTACAATTTAAGACTATAAAATAAATGCAATAAACACTTGACATACATTTTTAATTATGGAGTCCGTAGAAACATTTTTTGCCATATTTCCAATATTGGCGTCAAAGCACAAACAGCAGAATGTGATGACAGAAGAGTGTTACAAAGCTTCTTCTGATGAACGCGCTGAGCCTGCAAATTGACCAGCAGAGAATCTGAGCACTGTGGGCTTGTTTGAATGTTTAAGTCATGAGACAGATCTTCAATTCAGCCCCCCCCCCTACCTCCCTCACCCCACTTTCACTGGATTCTTCTTCCTCCTCTTCTCTTGGCTCTCACGTCTCCTCCTCTTCCTCCTCCCGACATTGGATTTCAGCACTAAAGGAATCAAAGGCCTTCAGAAATAATTTAGTTTCATTACAAGGCAGGAGTTATACAAGCCCTCAGCTGCTCGAGGAGAGATGATTTCATTCTGCAAAGCCGCTTTAAGGAGCTGAGAGGTTTTACATGGATTCAGTCGCACTTTTCCTTCACCTTTTAAAATAATTTTGAAAAGATAAGAAAATTCACCGAGTGTCATTCACTGTCTAAGAGGGGAAAACCATATTACGTTAGGCTTTTCAACAGCTCCACTAACACAGCATGTCTGCCACCCAGCCCAGAGTTCTGGGTTTGAAATCTCAGCTCAAGCCTTCTTCTGTTTGCATAGAAATACACAATATACTATAAAAGCTGTCAATTTGCATTTCTTAGAGACAAGTATTTGATCCTCTTCCAACTCAAAATTCTTGCTCCCACTGATGGGCTAGTATAAAGAAATTTAGTGTTATCTACGCCTCGTTCTCCAATAAACACTGCCATTATTCCCTTCCACCTTCTCCCAAGACAACAATATTCGCGGTGTGCTTTCACTGAGAAAAGTAGCACTCTCAAATATTATACTGTACCTTATAAGGACCAACACTAATTACATAATCATTTGTATGCAAAGAATGAAAGCAGTTAACTACATCGTTGGCTTCAGTCGAATGGACATGATGCTGCTCCCTCTGGCGTCCTTTGGCCTGTATAATACAGACACAGATATACATGAACAAAACGTTCAATATTGCTTATTAAGACGCAGTTATATTAGTCGTTCTGCCCAGAGGATAAAGAATATACGCTTGTGAGTATGGTTACATTATCTATCTACATGTGTTGTTCTCTTTTATGTGTTAAAATATAATTTGCTTAAAGGGCTACAACACAGTGAGAGCAAATGCTATTTAATAGCCCGTCTATGGCAAATGGCATTGTTTGTTAGCATTAAATCAAACAAACTTTCATGAGGCAAAGAGATGCGGTTGTTTTGAATCCACAGTGTAATTTGCTTTGTTTTGTTTAGTTCGACATTGACTTAATAAAGTGCATATTTGTTGGTGTGCCAAGAGATTTTTCAAATGTCCCTTTGCCTCATTAAAGGTTGGCAAATATTGTTTTGTACACAAAACAAGTTGCAATCAGACATATTGGCCACAAGTTGATTAGGCAGACTGACAATTAGTCATTTAGTGGCGTCAAACCACGGATCTACACGCTAGGGTAGTATTTATAAAAAGGCGGATAAATGGCATATCTTTGGACACAACCATTTTTCCGGTATCTCTGAGCAAAAAAAGGTCTACTGTTAAACCATTTCGCACCCCATTAAAGGTGCATTCAACACAGAGACGAGTCATGCATGACAAGTGTGATAATCACTGCTTAGATTTGATGCCTTCCAAAGACTTGACGTCACCACCAAAGCCCGTTGACGATATGCCACAAAAAGTGTATTACTCTGTCACGCAGCACATCACGTCCTCCCTAAATGTACCTCATTCCAGAACAGAGGTAGATGGGCTGCCTAATGGAGCAGACAGGCGGCCGTGAAAGAAACACAGCCGGGCGGAAGGACATCACAAGTACTGCAAGGTGTTCACACGCTCTGTGCACAAGAATGTGACGACAAATAATAACGAAGAAGAAGAAATGGAGGAGAAAAAGGACAGGAGTTCTTCCTCCCTCTGATGTGAGGTGGCAAGAAAAGACACGGCGCGATTACCAGGAGGGGAAAAACAATGACAAGGACAAAGCCATCTGATGGCTAATGATCTGTAACCACTTCAAACAGGTCCAAGCTTTCACATTTATTAAAGTCAGTGATCAAGCGGAACTAAATGAGGTTGAGAATAACCATGGATGAATGTATCACTGCAGATTTACTGTGATAATCATAGCATAGCTTTGGGTTTATGGCCTGCTATGCTATGTTGTGGTGTGATTAGATACAAAACAATATGTAAGGTAGGATATCATACATTATGATACAATATTGTTATGGTCCGGCAGCGTAAAATATCAAACCATATGGTATCATACAATATTATACTTTATAAAAGACACCATTTTGATGTGACAGAATGGTATGACACTATTGTATGATAGGATATGGGATGACAGAATGTATATCATACAGTGTTGTATCATATCTTAGCATACTGTCATACTTTGATCATATCTCTAGCATATCTGGCTTGATTTACGTGGATTTATTGTCATAAACTATCACAATTCAATTAACATGAAAGTAATAAAAGTAAGTGATCAGGGCTTCAAAAGATAAATGGGAAATGAAGTCATTAAGGTATCATTGTTGCATTAAATAAAATTAAAGTTATTCAATACCTGACGTTGCAGGAGCATTATTAATGTGTGATTTTATTGTTTTATGGTGTTAGATATGAACATATAAATATCATTACGTTTCCCTCTCTCACGTCTCTCCTTGCCATTTTGCTTTTCAGCGCTGATTTAGCGCTCAGCCGAAGACCATCGGCCAGTTCACAGATATTTAATTAGAGCTCATTAAAAGGCCGCCGTGAAAGAAATGTGGCCGCCTGCCACCGCCAGGACTCCGTTTGGGTGAACCCCTCCGACAGGTCTTCATTTCTACCCCGTTAATCCGATGCGTCGGCAACACCACTGACAGCTCCTCTTGTCTGGACCTTATTCAGGTTCAAGAATGAAACCTGGGATAGGAAGAGGAGGGAGAGGCAGGGGCAGAGGGAGAAGGAAGGGTCCTTACATGAGAACTGTAGGAGCGCCACAGTACTGCTGCAGCCGTTGTTTGCTTTTGTGGAGTGTCCGCTGGTTGAGGGTGACATGGTCATGGTCACTGGTCCTCATCCCCTTATCAAGTGGAACAATAGAGTGGTGTTGTTATACAGTCAAAACAATAGTAGGGCACTAATATCCCTGGAAAATAGCAGCCCTATTCTCTCCTACTCACATCTTTAGTGAATTACAGGCAATTCTAACCCAAATCATAATAGCAGTAAGTATTTGAAGAACAAATCTATTGGCCATTATTATCAAACGATAAATCAAAAGAAGCATGGCACTCAATGAACTGATTCAATGCGATATACCTTGTTATGATATGAGGTGATGTATGCGGTAGGATACAAAGTGACACAATCCTACACTAAAAGTTGGATAACAGCCACTGATTGTGATCGGCCAATTTCAAAATGGCCTGATCTGCCGATGTTGGTCATTGCCTTTCATCACCGAGCACAAAAACAAGAAACGATCGGTGTATTGTCCACAAACACACTCAAATACATGCCTTCTTTTTCTTGTAAAAAAAAAAAAATGCAGTTGGTTGCAGTTCATCACCTTTGACACCTTTGTTCACACGGACATGAAATTGCTAACCTAAACAGCAGCAGATGCATATGCTTCAAACTGTCTCTCCCTCTTTTCACCATCGCCACATTCCTTTTGTATTATTCTCAAACACTTGATTCTATGAGCACGATGTACACTGCATTTTTTTTTGTTGCTCTCCTCTTTGCTAATTCACAGCCCTCACCGAACCACCCAAAAGCTCACTTTGTGCTCAACTAGCCGTGACCGCACTCAAAGAGCGCCCATCCGAGCGTGACCTATTGTAGCCTGATGCATCCGGATGAGTTTTTCTTGGCTAAGGATGTGCGCTGAGATCAAATGCTTTGAGTGCCTGGGAGTGGAAGTCGGATTCGCCATTGAAACTAGATCTTGCCAGAATATTTGACAGGTGATAGGGGAGATTATTCTCATAAAGCGCCCAAATCATCAACCCGACTAGTCCACCACCTGTATTTATTTTTTACGACTAAGATTGGATATGAACCTTGTACCGATAATGGTTGGAACACACCGATCTAGCTGTAACCTAGAGACAGTAGCAAAAATGTACCATCGTTTATACGAGGGTGCAAACACAACGGTAACGCGGGGCATGGCCCCCAGTGTCAACTCTGCGAGGCGCTCCTTAGCCGGCCAAAACTCTTTCTTTACTTCTTTTTAAGCACCGACCCTCTGGATTTATTCTTGGCTGCGAAACCAGTTTGCTTTTACATAACGTATTTCACACGCCGCTCTCCATATTTGGACCTGCTAGTTTCCCTGGCTGGTCCTGTTTGAGAGTTTCAACACACAACTCGGCTGGGCTCGTGTGTATTGACACAAGATGGTCAGCCTCACTTTTTACATCTTCTTTGCCACCGTGTGTTGTGGCAAAGAAAGTTGCTCTTTACTACTAGGTTTAGTGGTTGAGGACAGGGGTTGTCAACCTGTGGTCAGCGGCCCTCTAGTGGTCCGTAGCGGTATTGCAAATGGTCTGCAAAATTGAAAATGAAAAATAATTGTTTTTAAAAAATAAAATTGATTTATTATTTAGACTTTATTTATTTTCCAGCGAATTTTGTGAATCATTTACCCATCCAAATTATGTCAAATGTAGCAGAGATTCCCAACATAGATATATAAACGCCAATAAATAGTCTGTATTGGTCTATCTTCGGTCCAAAATAAAATAATATTCTGTCAAAGCAGTGGTCCCCAAGTTGCTTCTTGGTTATAATGGTGGTCCCTTGGATAAAACCAGTTGAGAACCCCTAGTTGAGAACATTAGTGAGTACCAATAAAAACTGAAATGGTGATTTACAAATGATTGCATTTGATTTTAGTACTTTGACCTAAATTAAAAATCACAAATCAGACGTTCATATCATAATTTTACGACTTTATCTTGGAAAAATGTGACTTTTACCTCCAAAGATTGCAGCTGGTAATTCAGACAAAATATATCTGGTCAAACAAACAGCCCAAAGTAGATTTTTTTTTTTCAAATGTAAATTTGTCAGGGCAATATTGTGCATTTTTTGGGGGGGCAGAAGGGAAATTAGCTATTTTTCAATTCATATGTATGTATGTATGTATGTATGTATGTATGTATGTATATATATATATATATTATTTTATTTTTTTTATCCCAAAGGACAACCCCTTCAACATTTAAAATGACGTCCTTGCTGAATTGTCTCCCCGCCTTCTCTGAATGACTTTGGTTTCCCAGTGGTGGTCGTTGTCTCAGCATCGCCTTGCCTTGTGCTGCGTGAGCACAAACGAAGGCCCTGGCACGGCATGAATAGGCTCAGTGAGATTCCCAACTCGTTTCACGATGAAAAGGCTACGTTCGGAGACACTGAAGCTGCTCCCGGGCCCGCTCCACAAAGGGCGCTTTCAAAAAAAAAGCGATGAGGGAAGGCTTCTTTCTCCTTTTCTTTCACCTCGTCCTCCATACTGGCGAGTAGCAGCGACGTTGAAGAGCAAAGCATTCATGTGAGATGTGAGTGCCAGAGAGAGAAGTGAAGATCAGCATGTTGCTTCAGGAAAGTAAAGGTGAAGGTTAAATAGCTAGTGGACTGTACTATTTATTTGGTAGTGCTGAATGGCTAATAATGTTATAACGACGAAAATACAAACCTTACAAATAGACCGATAATGACATTTTGAGTCCAGGCTGGATTGTTGCTGTGATTCATACTGTTGGGAAAAAACAACAACAACAACAACAACATAAAAGTTGAATTTGGTTTGGCATACCATCCATGGTGTATTGGGATTTTTAATGTTACAAAATTAAATGCCAACTAAAGGTGGTATGATGCCGTTTTGAGTGTAGGCTGAACTGTATCATTTATATTGTTGTGATTCATAATGTTGAAAGTTTGTAAAGCAAATGTTACAAATTGAGCCTGGTGAGATTGGAGCATTGATGTTGTAGTGGTTTTTATTGTTAAACATAAAAAGCATGATAGTGATTTATCTGAGTCTGCCTTGAATCCTACCAGTTATAGTGATTTTAATGTTTAAAAAAACACATTGATGGATGATTCATGCTATAATCAGTCAGACATTGAAAAACGATAAACAACCGTGGGTCTTTACGGATTGGAGCGTACCATTCAGCCCAAAAATGGTTCAAAATGTGAAAAGTTTTAAAATGAAAATGGTCTTACAAAAAACACATAACACTGTTTTGGTCATAGAGTGCCATCAAAAAAAAAATAAAACACCCTCTCCTTTCCCATGATCCCCGATCAGTGGCAAAATGCAGGCAGGCAAAGAAAAGGTGTTTAATGGAGGCGGCGAGTACAAAGCCAAAAGCGTAAGAAAGGAGCCAGACGGGATGAGGGCCAGAGACCCCGCTGCAAAAGTGGCACAAAAGACCAGGTGTGTGGTGGTGTCAGGTTTCAAGCAGGATAAGAGAAACGTTGACAAAGGAGCCGCCTGTTCTCGGATGCTGCGTTGTTTTGCTGGAAAATACGTGCACTGGATTACTTCTACAAGCTACGTCTTTATCACACAATTAAAGAGCTAACTTGTGTCCTTTTCTGAGGTCGGAATGGAGCAAAGACATCGATTCCAGTGCAATATTCTCAATTATGAGGGAATTTGATACCTGGAGGGCTGAGCCTCCACTTGGGGGAAAACCATTGACAGTTTTGAAGTGTCACATGTTGACAGGTGAGAGGCCCACCCTTCACAGCTCATTTATTGATGCCCTCTTGTCAAATAGTATTGTCCATCCTGAAGCTGAGATGGACTTTGTATGCTGTGTGAGAAAATGTTTTTAAGGCTCACTCCCAATATATGTACATTCTAATGAAAATGTTGATTGATAATTATTGATTGTTGATCATTTATCATGTCTGGAGGCACACATACACAGAGATGTGTGTAAGCAGTGGACATTTAAACACAATTGGTGCATCAACACAAGTAGACAGACAATATAACATGAAAAGAATGAACCATGTACTGTCTGTTAAAGCATCGCTATATTAAAGCTTACGTATCATGTTAATACATTTTTCCATTGTACGTTTTACTCATTCAGTTGTGGTCTGTATAAATGATCTCTGCAGCACCTGGAGGGTTAGATGACACTTTTCTGCAATCTTGGAGACTCCAAGTACACAATAAAATGAATCTAAAACCAAAAAAAGTGGATTTTCCATGATGGGTCTTCGTGTGGAGTTTGCATGTTCTCCCCGGGCCCGCGTGGGTTTTCTCCGGGCACTCCGGTTTCCTCCCACATTCCAGAAACATGCTTTGTAGGCCGATTGAAGACTCCAAATTGTCCCTAGGTATGGGTGTGAGTGCAAATGGTTGTTTGTCTCTGTGTGCCCTGCGATTGGCTGGCAACCGGTTCAGGGTGTCCCCCGCCTGCTGCCCGATGACGGCTGGGATAGGCTCCAGCACGCCCGCGACCCCCGTGGGGACTAAGCGGTTCAGAAAATGAATGGATGGATGGATGGGTCTTCGTTAAGTGCCGTTTCTGGTTCTGGTCTTCAGTGACACTTGTGGATGGGGCAAACCCATCTGAGCCAGATACGAGCAAGCGGTCTACTTTTTACCCAGTAGTTCAACCTCCCCTACCACGTGTCCTGGCCTAGTTTTGACATAAAATATACCAGCTCCGGGCTCCCCATTTCCTACTATATTCTCACAGGACGAGGAACAGGAGCTGTCCCTCCAAGTGTTCGGGCAGAAGAATCGTCTGTCAGGTAGGACAAATTAGTATCCCCCGTAAGCACGTCAGGCTCGGGGTGGCAGCTGTTGGACTAGGACACATTAACGCGATGGGAAAAAGTGTGTTTTCAGCCGTAGGTGAGACTATGTTTTGTGATTTTTTTTTTTTTTTTTTTCTCCCTGAAGTTGACATGTGGGTGCAGGGAGCAGCTGTCATCTACGCCTTACGGCTTTTGAGTCAGCTCATAATTGCTCTCGCTCTCTCAGATGCTTTCACACCACACCAAGGTAGACAGCTACTCTCATCAGAATCAAAGTACCTCGGCTTTCAAGGGAATTTATAGGCTTCTTTTAAATAGGGCCGAATTCTATTTATAATGTGACCTACCTGCTATTTATCTATCATATTGTCATACCAACTGCCTCACAGTTAGGAGGGTGCGGGTTCGATTCCGCCTCCGGCCCTCCCTGTGTGGAGTTTGCATGTTCTCCCTGTGCCCGCATGGGTTTTCTTCGGGCACTCCGGTTTCCTCCCACATCCCAAAAACATGCTTGGTAGGCCGATTGACCACCCCAAATTGTCCCTAGATGTGAGTGCAAGTGCGAATGGTTGTTCGTCTCTGTTTGCCCTGCGATTGGCTGGCAACCGGTTCAGGGTGTCCCTCGCCTAATGCCCGATGACCGCTGGGAAAGGCTCCAGCACGCCCGCAATCCCCGTGGGGACAAACAGTACAGAAAAGTGGATGGATGGATTGTACCATATCATACCCTACCTAGCTGCCAACCAATGATTGACCATATTGTCATGCTGTATCATACCCGTCAATTTTCTCAGATCATATCCATCTGTGTTGTGTCCATGGTATCTCAGTATCCACCGACCTACAGTGTCTAGCTACCAACTAACCTATTTATTTAACATATGATGTCATACTTGTCTATCGTATGGTATCATGTCCATAACTATGCCGTTATGACAGAATGAATAGATGGATGGTTGTCTGCCAACACTCATTGAGGTTGGATTTCCATGACATGCTCCAAGTTTTTTTTGGGGTGGTTGCAACAAAAAATAAGAATTTTGCTGATCCCCAGTGGTAGCACATTATGTCTCTGGGATTTTTCATTACAGAGGAATAAAAGCACGGTCAAGCAGTGCTGCTTGTTTTTGTCCCCATCTGCAGCTGCTTTAAACCTCATTTAGTCGGCTTTCTCTGGCTCTAAAACAACAATGTCATGCCCCTCCTGCCAGTTGATCCCGTTGCTCGACATTTTTTTCAACGAGACGGCCAACATTCAGCGAAGCGGCCAAGCAGCCAGTGCTGTCGTCATGAGTTCAGCGGGTTTGAAATGGTACCCGGCAGCCCCTTCCTTCACTCATTTCTCATGACACCAATGACAGGAAATTTTATATATATATATATATATATTGTGTTGGCTTTGTGATGGGAAAGTAAGTGGCCCCCTGTCTTCGCACGTCCAATCAGACTCTTGATGGAAGATCAAAGGTGTCTACTGACACTAATGCAAGTCGGTGCAGATTAACACCGGATAAAACCACTGTGGAATGCTCAGAAACTCCCACTTTGAGGTTCTACTGACCAGGAAACAAAAACTAGAAAGTTTTAACCATGAATTTTTAGTTTGATTGTTTGTTTGCTTGTATGCGTTCACTTCCATGGTATCCCAGTTTCTACCTCCCACCATGCAGCCTTCTCTCTTTTCTTATTGCATTCATGGTATCCTGCTAAATACCTTTTTACCACCCACCTACAAGAGGTCGCACAAATTTTCAAATTGACCGCAATCTGATGAAATTAGAAGAGGTAGACTAGATGATGAATTTCATTTCGGTAATATTTGATTTGATTTTACATTATTTTGATAATCCTTGTCAACAAAGCAATATTCAAATTTCAAAGATTCAAAGAAAAAATATACACGCATACACCAATAGCAAATGTAAAGCAGAAGATATCACTTCCTGAAAAAAGAGTAGGAGGAAGTATAGCCTTAACTAGTTCTACCCCAACAAAAGCCTGTCCCTTATCTGGGCAGACCACAGCAGCCGGTTTTGCACAGTAGGAATTTGTGGTTGTTGCAAAGAATCATCGACCTCCTTGTGTGCGGTGGAATGATTCCCGGCTCTCCCTTGCACTTCAAACTGGTTCAAACAAACGGTAAGCTGCACGGCAACACTCAGTGAAAACAACCAGGACTTCTAAATAAATACACTCCAGCATTTGCTCCTCAAGCCAAAAATCTGTGATGAGTGACTAGTCGATAGTTGTAAAGTTGACAAGTCAACCATTCAGCATTACCACTATCTAGTTGCTATCTACCGACCAACCAAACCTACAAGCTATTCTGCTTTGCAACTACCCGCCTACCTCATTATTTTTGTCTCAAGTCCCAGGTATTGTGTCCATAGAATGGATCGTACCTGCTACAAAGCTACACTTGGCTATATTAATCTCACTCTATTATACGCAGACATTTTGAGCTCAGCAATCCCCATGTACCCTCCCCGCTCCCCTTCTCTATCCTGACCAGTGCAGTTTTCCAAACGGCCCAGGGAAAGCCAGCCGGGTGCACTCATCCGTTCAGTGAGCACGGAATGGCGGGACTCGAGCGGCGCGGCGCAGCGCTGCCACGGCAGCCTGCTTACGAGTTGTGACAAGCCAGGATGCACCAGTTATGAAAGTCCATTCAGCTGTGTGTGTCTTGCAAAAATAAACAGAGTGCCAGGCTGCAGGGGGAAAGTGCTGACAGGGAGCTTACTTGATCCAGGTTGGAATAGGGCGGGGGAGGGGAGGGCCTGGTCAAATGAGGTTTGGTGAGGTGTGTTTACAGCTTGCGCGATATGACGACTTGTGCGAATGTAAAAAAGTAGGTTACCTTTAGGGACATTTTGCTTAAGGCAGTCGAAAGTCAGGCCTGATGCCCGTTGAAATGAGGTCGAGTGAGATTTGATACAATAACAAAGCGTAAGACGAAGATTTTTTCCATCCAAAATTTGGTCAAACTCTAGAAACATTGACAAGTTAGAACTCAGCAAAATATCGGGCCTGAAATGAAGTCGACCGCTGTCTGTTGATGTCTTGCCCAATATGATGTCAACGCGTGTGACGACGGTGAGCTCACAAACTTATTCAACGTTTAAGGCCGTGCTTTTTGGCAAATTTTGGTTACAGACCCATGTCTCTTACCGCAGCAACATTTTGGGCCGGATAATGGCTGAAATTCGGGTGGGTTGCGTGACGTGACAACATTTCAAACGTCACTATTTGTTTCAACCTACAAGGCTTATACAGTCATAGTAAGATTTTGGAATATGGTTGGACGGACTATATAAAACTGAGGTTTTGGAACGTATGCGAACCTGAATTATTGGTACCCTCTGCTGATTACTGCCAATTTGTGAAAACCACATTGCATCATCAAGTAGTGACTCCTCAACATAGAACTACCGAATATTATCCAGTCAGCATTATTGTTTAACCATACCCGTCACCATCACATAGCAGACGCGCTCGAAAAGCTTTGTGTAGGGTGTCGGTGTATGTGGAAAAAGAGAGCGCTGAAGTGCACTCTTGCCATGCGGAGGCTAATGAGGAGAGCAGCTCACTGACACGCTAAATGTCAAAGGTGAAGCGCAAAACATCTCCTGTTAAGCCCCCTCGATGCCCCCACCCTCGCATCCCCCCAAAACACTAATGATGAGAACTCTCACATGGAACCTGCTGCTACGCTGCCTCAGAATTCGAGCAGGACTAGAGAAGATCAAAGAGATGAGACTATTTGAAAACTAGCATCACAATGACTAAATAAGTGCTACTACTCACTACTAACTGTTCCCACTATCCTATCGCTACCAAGTCAATAACTACTACTACTTACTCCTAACCATTAAGCACAACAAATCCTATACCACAAATGCTAAAAAGATAAAACCCCAACATGTGCCAGCTTGAACCTCTAACCCTCAAGTTAAGCCAACGAGCCTGGCTTGAAACCCTGAAACTGACACTAAAGTATTAATTGCAGCTGTTATATCTGGTTCCAAGCCTGAAGTTAAAACTCTTTGCTTCAAAAATTCTGAACTATAACCTGTAGATGAGTGATGACTGAAACGTTTTCAAAAACTCTGGTTGTCTCTGCTCCATCCTGAGCGTAATGTGTTCATGTGGAAGTGTTTTTCCTGAACCACATCCACATGCTAGCGTTATTATTAGCCGATGTTTTGAGCTGGAAGAAAGGACTGAAGTGGATCGGACTGAACTCTCATATGAGGCCAATTACGCAACATCAAATGCATTTCTTCGTCCTGCTCTGTTCTCCATGTTTGGTTGTCAGACATGCGTTCGTGGGCCTCCAGCAGAGGAACTGCAGTAGCTTATCGAATGATTAGCAAACACTAAATGCCTGTCACAATTCATTCAATCATTAATGTGCTGAGAACATACTTACTGATTCAACTCACTTTTTATTTACTTATTACTCATCCATTCATCAAATCATAAAATGTATATTTTTTTAACTAAAGCAGCAAAACAGTGGAAGACAAGCGTTTCTGGAAAAAAATCCAACTTGCACTCCTCAGGGCTCAAAGGTTAATATCAAGCAAGGAAATGTTTTGTGCACTGCCAAATGTGACCTCAGGGTGATTCGCTGGTATCAATTTCCTCAATGCGACCTCTCTCCATGCTGTCACGACGACTCGGGCGGCACAAAGGCGGAGGAGCGCACTTCTTGCCTCATTAATATTCGCCCGCATCTGCTCGCGAGGAAAATCCTTCTTACAAATCCAGGAATGTATCTCCCGTGGCTTTTCAGGGGCTTTGACATTTCACCGGCCTGGATGTCCCTCCGGCTTAGTGGGGTGAAAAGTGCATCCCGTTGCATATTGGCACCCCTTATTTGCTGAGTGAAGTGTCTATGGCTGATATATAATTCATGTTAGTTCCCCAGATGCGGCGTGGTCAGATTTATTGGGATAGAAATTCAATGGCGGCGCACATTAATATGTATCATCGGGGCCTCGGCATCTCACACTTGATTTATTTTGTGTTGGTGTGTCAGTCACAAGCAGCACACACACAATGAGTTGTGCAGATTACAACTGAACTGAAGCTAAAACTGCTTGAAAATGCATTTGTGCTTGTCCATCCTGGCATCAGTTGATTTGAAGCAGGTTTTTAAAATTTGTGGCGTGTCAAGGTCAGTTTGAGTTTCCATTTGCTATAAAAATTGTTGGGTCATAAATCCTATTAATGGGCAAAATCAACATTTGGGTCAATTTGACCCAACTTTTTGGGTTAATTGTTTGAGCAGAACTTTTTGGGTGGATTGAATAGCCCCCAAAATTTCAAATAAGGGTCGAGGTTTCAAGTTTGGCTTTCAAATGAAATGTTTAAGCAAGTTTAGGGTTCCAAACAAGGGTTTAGGCTTCAAATCATGGCTATGGCTTCAACTAACGTTAGTGTATGAGTAGAATTGTCAATCTTAGGTTGATTTACCCAAAAGTCTTGCTTTTTTTGTAGGCTTTTTTGTATTCCACAAAAAGAACCATCTTAAAAAGTGACTGCTATCATCAGTGACTGTTTCATTCCTCCCTTGTTTAACGTCTGTATTTAATATTTTGTGTTCCTTCTTGGCAACATGACTAGGGGCAAAGTCTTCATTCCAATGGAATTCCTTCCCCAAGTAAGATGTAATTATCAAACACAGGGCTGGAAAACTTGCCGTGGCCCCTCGCTTTAGCCGTAGGTCTCAGGGAGCCATTAAACCTCCACATGTAGCACAGGATGTCGTGGGACTGCGTCGGGATGAAAAGCTGATGGCGGTCGGGAGCGAAGCTCTCAGCTCTTTTTCTCCCTAAAAGTGGCATTTTAAATACGATTGTTTGGAGTTGCAAATGTGGTTGAATACAAATTGCATTCTAGCCATTTTGGTTTGGTGATTTTCTGTGAGATGTTTCCAGTATAATATATGTCTTGGCTCACTGACATTGGGAAAAAACTGCTTTCATGTAGTCAATTTCAAAAATGTAATCTGCATTCTTAAAAATATAAATCGTCAAAACAGAAGAGGAAGGTTCATGTATATATCCTGTATGTTATATCTAGTGTTGCTCATCACCATTTTAAAACCCCTGTGGCTTTTCCAAGCCCGCAACCACCATATCATCTGCTGTTTTCTTGTAAAGTGCAAAAAAGAAAACTATTCGCAATGGTCATGAAAATGCCTTTTAAACCTCAGCCGTGCTCCATTATTTTATTTCCCAGTCGGCGCGTTGCTCCACTTTGGCTAACCCCTGCAGGGCTGCAGTACCCAACAACAACACAGCCCATCAATCACTGGGCACGCGTGTCACCGTTGGCCTCATAAAAGGGAGGTGTAAATTTGGCAGGGGGAGGGCGTTTATTGCAAACGCCGTGGTTTGTGCCGCGGAGATACGCCGCATAAATGAAACTGAGCTGTTTGACTCCATTAGAGTTAGTGTTACCTTCTGCTAAAATGTGACCAGAAGTACCGTAATTTTCGGACTATAAATCGCGGGTTTTTTTTCATAGTTTGGCTGGGGGGGCGACTTATACTCAGGAGCGACTTATAGTCCGAAAACTACTGTAATGGGACACAGCTCGTCAATCAATTAGTCAATCAGTGATTGGATAAGCTCAATGTTATGGCCTGGCAACAGCAAAACACTGATTTGAAATGAGGGTTTTAAGTCTGAGTTAGGGTTTGAAGTCAGGTTTAAGATTTCAAAATGGTGTTGGAGTTTCAATTGGGGTTTCAAACCTCAACGTTAACGCCTAACCTTGGGTTTAGTGGGGCATTTAAATGTGACATCCCACGCCCATATGAGGTTGACTATGTAAAGATTGTGTGGACAGGAAGTGATGTAAACAATGAACTCGGTGACTTTTATGAGCCCATCTTGCCTTTTACCCGAAGTATTTACGACACAAAGCAATTTGCTCAATGACGTATTGATGACTGCACACGTTGATATATGTAAAGAAAATGAATATAGTGTACATCGTTAAAGACTTGAAATGTGTCGTAAAAACGTACTTTAATTAACTTGATTCGCAGTCAAAGAGGTAGAATTATAAATATTACTGTAATGTGTATCTTAGTGCTCAAGCATTAGCTACGGTTTCAGATTCAGCTGATGAGAAATAATGTTGATGTTGACTTGAACGTGACTGTCAGTCTTCACCATGGAAAGAAAGGTCACACGCAGAGCAAGAGAAATACTCACGCATACATATTCCGGAGGATGAAGAGTGTGCGATGTAGAAATGTGACAAAACAGTGCCGTCAATCATCATCAACGAGTGGTGCGCCATCAGTGTGGCGCCAGCTGGTCGGGCCTACTGTAATCTGCGGTCCGTCAGGTCCCGATGGGGTGCGATGACCTGCTGGGACGCTTCTATAGGGCGGCTGCTTCTTAAAGTCGGAGGCCTGTCAACGGCTCCTGTGAAAAAGTCACATCAACAACATGAGAGCGAACAATAAGAACGGAGCTGCTGCCTTGGGGGCGCCATGCAGGAATGTATCCAAAGTATGAAAATAAGATGTGTATGAATGAACAATACCCCACTGAAGGCACCTGTCTGCTTTAGTCCTGAGGGCACTTTGTGTTTTGACTGAGTGCACTGCAAACAGTCTTGATGTTGATCATAAAACATGGAGATACAGCTGAGCCCCCCCCCAACCCACGGGATGGTGTGTGTGGAAGGGGTGGGCGATAGCGATATGGAGCAGCATCCTCCAAACTACCTGTCGACATCCATCAGTCACGCGCTGGGCTTTTCTCCCAGTTATTAGCGCAAGAGGCGGCTTGATGGAGAAGCCTGTCGGCCACCTCTGACAGCTCAGGTAAGCCCGACCCTCCCCCATCTCCCCCCGCCTCACCTCAACAGTCATCCTCTTCATCTTTTTCCTTCTCCTACTCACCACTCCTAACTCATCAGCCTCTGGTATCAGTCCCATTTCAAGTCAGGTGATGAATTGTCTCTCAGCAGAGTACAGGATGCTCTACTTTTATGCTTTATACAGTGTGCGACAACATTGGAGTCATCTACGGGATTTTTCGTGTGATATTGGAGTGTATCCTGCGACCTCATAAGTCACATTTTGGTGAATCTCATATATTTTCAGTGCTAATAATAGAACAAACCTGCCACTTGAGCTCTCTTCATTTCCCATGAATGCCGACTCCAACTCATCCTCTACGTCTCCAACGTTTTATCAATGTAGACTTTTCGATACTACGTCGCAATACAGCACATTAGCTGACATTGCAGCTGCTAACTTAAGTGCGAAGCAGGAGGCCAACCGCTGTTTCCACGGCGACCAGCTTCTTCTCCTTTCCAGTGCGTTTAAACAGGCAGCGAACGCGAGACAACTCGCATAAATTGTTTCCTAATCTGGTTACTCCTCATTTCCATGGATATTGGATTACAAGTATGCCAAGACAGGAGTGGGTTCGGGAATTTTCATAATTTGACATATTTCCCAGTGTAGAGTGCCGGCACGCAGCGGTGGACCATTATCATCCACTGTTGATTTACTACGCGCACTTTAATGAAAGCGGCTTATAACGACGACACATTAATTGTACCGACTAACTCTTTTATGACATTTTCCTTTTTCAGTCAGCACTTTTCATACAATCCGATGATTATTTTATGTCTCCTTGAAATGACATTTGGGTGTCACTAATAGGACATTTTTATCGAGCTCGCAAGCGGTGGCGGCGGTTAGATTTAAAGAAAAAAAGAAAGTGTTGGTTTTACTGAGCCACATTACGCTTACTAAACTTACTAAATATTTACTGAATGCCCTGCAGCATTCACGCCCACAGCATTAAGAACTCTCTATATCACAAGTTCTATGACATAAATCCTCATTTACAGTCAAGGTTAATATTGAATTTAGTTCAAAATGCATTTAGTTTCTAATGTTTATTTAGCAGAATAAGCAGAAGTAGTAAATGAACTCCAAGGACCTTCTTCCAGTGTTGAATTTCTTGACGGAGCAATGCTGTGACTAAATATGATTTGAATCATTATTACCTTACACTGTTTATTATATAATGCTAGCCTACGGGAAAGCACATGCTAAAATCTCCTCATCACATAGGACAAGAAATTTGTAAAGTTCAGACCTCGATTTGTGTTTAATGGCGAGTCATCAAACTTTACCACCATGTTTAGTAGACACACAGTGACTATGAAGTATGAAAAGTGCCTAAAATGGCTGTCTCAAACCAAAAATGTCAGACTACCTATTTATTTTTGTGGGACAACCCATGATAGTCATGCCTACCAATTCTTTTGTCGGCTGAATTTGAAAACATGTCGAATTAATGTTTTGTGGTGAGTCTCCAACTTGGCTGCTAAATTTCATGTTAGGGTGTGAAACAGGTTCCGGGGGCTCTAGTTTTAAAATTCTAAGAGGCGCTACCAAGGTAATACCGGATACATTTTCAGCACGGAAATACAACTGCAAAATGTGGTGACTTCAAGTGTATGGAAAACCTGTAAAAGGCCAATGAATTTGAATAATTGAATTAATTTGGCTGAGGAATTGTAATAATGAAACAATTGAAGAGGCCTGCTAATTATCATTGAAGCGTGACGAGCTAAACCGAGCTCCACCACAACCATGGTCTCATTTGCACTTGTTGCTCTTTTATACTGTCAAATAAATCACAGAGGGGGAGCCTGGGGATGAGCTATGGACTCCTTACATACCCGCTCTCTTTGACTCCTTTGTGTCGCCTCCGATGGGACATATTTTTCTTCCAGGCCTTTCCAAGCTGAAACCCAGGATGGCTACTTCGTGACTCCTGCATGTGCCGCTCGACTGGATTTCAAAAGAAAGAGACAAGTAAATATCCTGGTTAGAGCACTCGATCATGTCAAACCTATAAACACTTGAAACACACACTTTGTAAACACTCCCAAAAAGGTTGCTGTGCCAAAACAATCCATTGCAAAGTCTGTTTTGGACTCTCAAAAGAAAAATGTTCAGTATGGGCTTTAAATAGCTATTTTTTTTTTAAAAAAGGAAGACTTTCTGTTTATTTATTTAACCTTTATCAAAGTTGTCGGCCATATTGTTTGTTGAGAATTGGCTTGGCTTGGCGGTCAGAAGTTCCCAAATGTCCATAGGCCAGTACAGCACCCCCCCGATATCAACATCGGGAGTGTGGGTCTTTTTGGATCACTTGGTCCATATATGCTCACATCCTGTGCAGTCCAGATGGCTTGAATCAATGTGCAGCACTCCCAGCATCATTTATCTTGCTTAAAGGGATTCTCTAGTCAGAAAGGAAGCGTTCATTGTTCACAGAGGTCATACATATGCTACCATCAACTATCATACTCAGCAGGATGTGTATTTTGTTTGTTTTCAATGGATTAAGATGCTACAATGCTAATCCTCATCATGACATCATCTTGGTTATGATGAGCCAACACTGTTTGTCAGGCGTTATCATAAAGGACATCCTGGCTTTGCTTGAGAAGTAAATGAATAGATTATTGAAATCCTTGGTGGTCTTCCAAAAGGTTTTCATTTCATAAACAAATAATGTTGAGTTACTTCATTTGTTCCAGGTTTAAACGTCATCATTGTGATCCTTCTATTGACTGCAAAGGAAATGTACAATTTCAGTAAAAGTCTAGCTGTCAAGATATTTCAATATACTTTCTTGACACTAATGACTGAAGCACTTTCCTATTTAGGCAGCAGGGCTTTGGTGGCATCTTGTGACATCTTTGAGCGTTTCTGAAACGGTTCCACAAATAAATCACGGACAAGTGGGAATAGCGAACTGCAGAATTGCAGGGTTCATGATAAAAACTCAACTAAGGTAAAGGCAAAGCAACAGACTAACCCCAAAAAATTAAGTACCTCGGCTTGCATTGACTTCCTGTAAAATCCCTCTGGGTGTCTCGCTGATTTATGGTTATTCCTTTAGCCACAACGGGACCACAGAGTGGAAAAGGTCCGAGATTAACAAGGTTGGCGATAAGAGAGAAACACCGACCTGTGTCTCTGTGTTTAATAGCTCCTGCAATGCGGGGGGATTGTGGGGGTGTAGATCTGCAGCTTGTGGGGCTCAGGGGATTTCATTACACAAAGACAAATGGAGGATCCAGGCAGGCACAGCAGAATTTGGGGGAAAGCTGAGGATGGCAATTAGGCTTATCAGGGGAAGCATGTCTCAAATGGAGGAATAGCATGCAGTGATATGACCTACTGAAACCTCATGTCAATTGGGAAATAGATAGCCGGCTACTGCTAGCAAGGATGTTGTGAAACCATGTGACTCAAACGGATTTAATTGGCCTAAAAACCCAAATATTATTTACCATATTTCGTTCGATACAACTCCATTTAGAGCAGGGGTGTCAAACTCATTTTTGTTGTGGGCCACAGCGTAGTTATGGTTTCCTTCATGGAGCCAATAAAATGGATGGCCCCTCATACTAGCACATACACACAACAGAATCCAGAGATAAAAAGTTCAACAATTTTCTAATTTATTTTGAAAGTGGGATTGTGACAAAAAATATTACAATATCTCACTGTTATTAAAAGGAAGACAATTTACAGTTCTGATAGTTTAATAAGAACCATTGAGTTGACACATGATTTGCATTTGCGGGCCACATAAAATTATGTTGCAGGCCGGATCTGCCCCCCGGGCCTTATGTTTGATAACAGTGGTATAGCGTATCGTGTTTACGCCATATGCTATATGCAAATATATATGCCATATTTACATTTAACATTCTACAGAACTGTACTGTGCCAGATTCCCACCTGATTTAACATTTTAAAATACACGTGTTATTGTTAACATGGATGACTGTAACAATAAAATGTCATATGTCAGTACTGTTTAGCTTAAGAAGCCCCGGCAAATTTTAACTAATTTTTTAATACCATTTATGCAAATCACTTTATCGACACTTTGACCAGTTGAGAATTACTGCTCTGAACAACTCTATTAAATATGGTCAATACAATTCCAATGAATCATGTTTACAGCGTGATTTACTTTTTATACAACTTGAACATGTAATATTGACACCATATTGAATGTTCTGTACAACTCAAGGACATTGTCCCGCTTTATGGCCCGCATGTTTATCGTGCAGCTAAATCAGTCGAGAACTAGTAAATCGATAGGAGCTGGCATGCTGAGGGGTCATTAGGAGCATGCCAAGCAAATTCCCTCTTTTGAGATGGAGGCACACAAAAGACTCCAAATCCTGTTTTTTAACGGCTGATTTGACGTCGAAAAGCTTATCAGCATTGCCAATTTACTTTAGCCAAAAAGTAGGGCGGATCAGAAGCAGCCAGTTCGTCAAGCTTAACCACTCGCGTGACGGCTGACATATTATTACATTCACCACAATCCTCCTCATCTCGTTTTTTTCACCATCATTGTAGGGTATCTAATAAAATCCATACAACCCCAATCTACCATATCATAATTATCAGATTTTATGTTGCTTTCAACACTAACTTTTTAATGTTCTATTCAATTCTAATGTACTATATTTAGACCATATACATATAATGTTCTATACAATTCGTTGATGTGTTTTTTTAAGTCCTAACATTGCTTTGCATTCATTTGTGGAACTTGCAGCCTCATTTGCATGTGCAGGCCCAACCTAAAATGTCAAACTACTGCGGTTGGCTCATTAATAATAAGAAAAAGGGAACATCTCCAACCCAAAGCGCGTGTGCGTGCGTGTGTATGTCCTTTCTGGCAATTAAACGGGTGAGTGTGGTAATTTCAAGCCCTTTCCTCAGGGTCCAACATGCATACAATAAATATTTTAATGGAAGTGCAGACAAAATACACATCAACGCGCGAGCTTGCACGCACACACGGAGTCAGAGGCTGATTTAAACAAATACTACGTAAAAAAAAAAAAGGAGTCAAGTAGTTTCTTCAAAAATCAAATTTTTTGATGAGAGCTTTTTTGACAAAAAGCCAAGGTCACTTTGCTTTTGTTCAGTGTGTGCAGTCTAATGGTGTGAGTATATTAATGGATGAGGCTGCGACGCATTTGCATAATGTTTTGTTTAGCCTGCCTGCAGAATTACAATATTATACATGAGTGACCTCATGGCACATTCAACTGCAGTATGTTAAGGATTTCTTAAAATGAAATCATTGTATCGGAATCAAACCCACAACCTCTGCAATGACCAGTAAAATACTTTTTATGACATTTCTGTGTTAGATGGCGCGTCATGAAATGTTTCTATAATGCAAAGTAGGCCTCGTGATCTGCTTGGCTATAAAGCACAGAAAGAAGTAAAGGCTTTTACAAAGATTTCCTTCCCTGTGAGTTGTTTTTGAAGGTGAAATATAAAACAAACCTGAAGCTCTCAGTGTGATGCCTAAAGGATTTATTTCCCAGTAACAACTCAGCCCCTGCGGGAAACACACCACAGCAGCTGACTGTCAACAAAACCAGCAGAATCTCATCCTACCGTCTAGTGGTGAGGAGCTCATTATCCCAGGGCGACTCGGGGGTTGTTGCAGAATGCATGATCACATTTTTCAGCGATAAGCACTCAGGGACTTCTCTGATGACCTTAACGCTAGAAAAAGCACCAACTGCACCAAAGCTGCATTATTTGTTCTTTGAGATTGTATTTATTTACGTATTCCCAACAGTCCATTCTCTTCATCTAATCGTGTTTCTCATGCTCTGCTCTCACTATATGTATGTCGTGAATTTTTTGCCCAATCACATTTCATCCTCCAAGTGTTGCAATATAAGGAACTCCATCACTAATGTTTTTTTTGTAGTGGAAGCTGATGTAACAAAAGTTGGGTCCAAATCCATTAATCCATGTGTTTTGCCTTTTTTGTTTGTTTACACATGAAGATATATATTACAGGGAATGTCATAAAAACAAAAGATTTGTGTAGACATGCAACAAGATGTTCCTCAACTCACTTTGCTGAGTAGCAAGATGCCACCAGATTCTCTCTTGCTGATGACCTGAGAGGAAAAAATGGCAAAAAGTTGTATAAGTGAGTTTATGCTTAGAAAATACCCACCAATAAGCAAATTTGCTTTTTGAATTTATGGCTTCCATAAGGGCAATATGATTAAGTCAATGTGACTGTTTTAAATAGCTGAGCCAAGAAGTCAAGTAAAACACAATTGTTTGAGGAGGCTGGAAGAATGTGTTTTACACCTGCTTCAAGACACTTCTCACCACAAGAAGCTCGAATGCCATATGGGCCCCTCGCCTGGTCTCTTCTGGGTTCTTTTCAGGAGCGAGAAGCAGCTCGCCTTCTCTATTGCCGCCGCTGTGACCTTTTTGAATTTCACAGAGAGGAGGCGCTCCCCTCAGGAGAGCATCCTGAGGGTCAAATCTTGACATTCGGCTCAAGTCCAAAAGGAGGTCTTTGGCGTCTCCTTTGGACAAAGAAGTGTTTTTTTGCTTTTGGAGTGGTGTTTGACCTCTAACACAGAGACCACATGCAGCCTACTTTGTTATTTCAATCAATGAGTCAATTGAAAGAGTGCTCCTGTATTTGTTTGTTTGGGATTTCATGCTTTTAGAAGAGTATGTTATTTTGTTTTACATATGTATATTTTCCTGTTTTGTCAAAGCACTTTGTAAACATGCATTTTTAAAAATGCTGTATAAAATTAGGAAATTGTGATTATCATTTTTGATTAATGTAGTAAATTGATAAAAACCATTACGTACTTTTTTTGCCATCTAGTGGAAGAGAATTTAATAGTTCTTCTAGCCACTATACTGTATGTCGCAATAGATGAACACAGATTAGTTGTAGTAAATAAATCATCAATTTCTAACCACTGCACTGCACACAACATGTTATTATTGTCTAAAGACAATTTTGAACCCCATAAAACGCAACAACAAACACAAATATATAAAAGTGCAGCAATAAAAAAAAGAAACGTAATGAAATGAGGGAGGATCAGGATGACTACTGGTCATCAGGTTTTTTAATCAATTTCAGATATGGATTTAAAGCTACGTATAATGCAAGCATACATACAATGCAGTGTGTGGGATATACTATGATGCATAGCTATGATTGTGTCCTAATTGAGCCTTAAAATAGGAGCTTTACATCGCAGAGACGATGTGTTGGCTTCGAAGGAGGTCCACGGCAGCTCTCTTGCTGTCACGGCAACCACAAATCATTTCTTGAAAGGTGGGGCCAGCCAGGACGGTAACTTGTCGTATTTCACATTAGGTGTCAGTGCTCACGTTCTTTGTTTGTATTCAATTCCGCTATACTTTATTATAATACACACGTTTTTAGGTTGTTTTGTATTCATGTATTTCTATACATACACAGGCCAATTAGCAACCAAAACACCACAAAAGAAGAAATTGTGTTGCATAATCCTGCGCTCACACAGAGACACACATGAAATAAATAGAGATTTCTTCTTACAAATGTTTTCTCACACTGTTGCTTTCAGACATTTACTACTTTTATGCTGTTTTTTAAAATATTTTTTTAATCAGCCACACCACTTAGTCCAAATTCAGAACCCCCCCCCCAATGCTGCCCACGCCTTCCATCTTCCTAATACCTTGCACATCTAATCCAATTCATTATTGCAGAGGGGGGCTTTTTCCTCACTAGGCTGTCAGAGGAAACAAAAGCGCTGCCAAATATGAATGCCTTTTGCTTTTCATTGGATTTGTGCACAGCCCTCCCACAGGGATGCTGTAGGAAGGGGGCTAAGAAAGAAAAATACCTGAGGGGTGTTTGGGGGAGGTATGGACATGACCATTGTGTCACCTGCTTCGCTGATGGAGGTGGCATTCACCAAGAGGCAAGACGGCATTTAGGGGGAGGGGCTAATTGAATGTAAAATAACATTAATTATGACAACTTTTGATTTATGGCCATGAAGTGCAAGAGGATTAGTTTTTTTTTACATATAATTCTGACCAAAATGGTTGAACTTTTGATCCATTTTTGACATGGGTTCTTGAGAATTTTCATGCGTGCTCTTATGGTAAACATGTCCACCCGTTTCAATTGTTCAAACTGGGATCAGGGGCAAAAATGTTCCTACTTTCCAATAATCCTCGTAATTATCAACCTTTGATGCTATGATCGTAGGCAAAAAAAAAAAAAAAAAACTTTTGTTATGATTGACATGCCTGCCCAATATCAGCCATTCAAACTGGTGTCTGATTTTCTTTCCAACAAGATTCCTAAAACTACTCGGTTTGTGGACTTGGTGACCCTTTCCTCGTCCCTGAGCAGCAGCTGCAAACAACCTGACGATGACCCCCGTGTCGGGTGTTAGCCTCTTCTGTGTTATTCTATAAATATCGGATCAGGTTCCCATGTGCGACCAAGTGCTTAATTGAGACAGAGCCCTCGCTGATCCCATGTAGGGCAGAGCCCTCTGCGCCACCAACTGTCAATCACCCCAACTAATTGGCAGAACAGAGCAATAGCCGAAGTACAACTTGTACAAAAATGGGAAACAATGACACGAATCAATATTTTCAGGTGCTTCTTTAAGACACGATGCTGCATTTTGCTGCAAGACCAGATGCTGCAAAAAAAAAATGTAATCAGTGAAGGATTTGTGTGTTAAAACTATTCATCCTTCTTACGACACCCAAAAGAATATTAGAGAGTTTTTTTCAGACTACCCTTGTGTTGTCAACCACTTGATTGATATTGGTATTGGATAATGAAATGTCCAAGGGCAGCATGGGTGCTCGTCCAATTTTGATCAAAAGTATGACACATGGACGACATCCCGCTTCTGACCTCAAAAACAGAAAAGAATATGTTGAGGCGTAGGTCTTACATAGGAGAGGTTTCAACCCTCTTAAAATGCCGCGTGGTGGGAGGTCTATTTTCTCTCCATCTTGCCTTGCTCCGCAGGGAGCGTGCGTTTGTGTGCGTGTGCGCGTGCAGGTTTAAGCCGGAGATCAGAGGTGGGTGGTAGGGCTCCTTGACGTTGTAAGATCTTTCCACGAGATTAAAAAGGAGAACCCAGCGAGCGTTTTTATCAAGCGGTCACAAGGAGAGTTGAGATTTTTAGGGTCACTCGGTTCATCTCCCACACATGTACGCATACATTTTTCTATTAATGTACGTACAGGATGTTTTTCAATGCGTCAGGTGTGTGTAGAATGCATATAAGAAGAAAAAAGGAAGGAGCAGTCATTTTGTCGTCAACTAAAACAGCAAATAGTAGTAGCAATATACGTCCACTCTATATATAATAGGAGTAATAGTTTTCTATAATAGCAAACATGCAGATGGCACTTGCAGACCCCATCCACCTCGGTTTAATTGAGAAATCACGAGGTGACAAGTGGTCCTTCCTTCCAGCCCTGTAGGTGGCGATAATGTGTATAGAGACAAACACGATTGTGAGTTACATGTACACGTCTGTGTGGAATTGATGCGCACTGAATGTGATGTTTATGTATATATGCAGTGTGTATTTGATGTGTTTGTCTGTACATTTATGCTTATACAGTATACATGTATGTCCATATGCATGTAATATGCATGCAATGTGGAAGTCTTTAAGTGTCTGTACGTATTTGTATGCATAACAACATTTAATACATGGTTTCCCCCACGAATAGTTTTAGACATTTGTCAAAACAAACGCCATTCACGTTTCAGTTACTGCTCGGCTATCACCGAATCAAAACGCACACGTTGTAGTTTTGTCAAGGCAGAGGGCGTCGCCAGGTGGAGGTTTTGTGTTATTGCAGCAACAGAAAGAAAGAAACTAAACCATTTATTTTTATTAGCCATTTTAGATGAGACAATTATTGTGATTGGGCGCTTGATTTCTGGAAGAAGAGCTCCACCATCCCGTGAACCTGCGACTTAATGGTGTAACAGTCTGGTCTCGTTCGAATCAGTTCTCTCACTTCCTCCAGACTTTTATTTTTCTGGTTCCTGATGATCAGAACAATGGTGCAGCCTGAGGGGCAGAGCAGATCCTGGCTCTCCAGAGCCAGAAGGTCCACAAGATACTGCTGGGGATTGTGGTCCATGAGCACTAGGTTGAAGGTGTCGCTGGCCCCAGGAGCTGCTTCTAAAAATGTGCGCAGTGTCGGGATGGTCTCATCTGAGCTGCCTGTCAACACCTGAAACTACATAGTTGGCATTTTTTGTTTTTTTTGCTTCATAAAGACAAATCATGACCTTTACCGTTTTAAAGATTGAATTTCCAACCTGAGAGTGACGGAAGCCAGCCACCATAATGATCTCCTCTCCGAGGTCAGCCACCGCGGGGTCCTGCTCCACCGTGAGGAGCCTTCCATCAGGAGGCAGTAGACGCAGTAAGCGCACTGAACTGTAGCCACAGTGCGTGCCCAGTTCGAGCACCCGAGAAGGACGGACGCGCTTGACTACTTCATCCAAGGCCTGCCCTGAAGAGAAGATTAGTTTTAAAATAGGGGTGTGGCATAATCACTACTGCAATATATGTGTTAATTTTAACAAAATGTAGCAGTTTGTACTTCTCGCCAGGGTTCAAGTGCCAAAGAAGATCTTCCCCAACGGAGATATTTTAATATAGGCTATAGTTGTTACAAGATGGCGCCAAAGCACTACATTAGGCTCCACAACTATCCCCATTGGCACCAAGATGCCATGGGGTGGCACTAAAGCAATATTTATACAACAGACCTTGAGCACAAGAACAGAAATTAGGATTAGCATTTTAGTAGACACACACTGACCAATCAGCGGGCCGACCGCGGCAGAGGCATGCGTTCCTGCATGGATGTCAAAGGTCTCCAGAACGCTGGCGGCGTTGCCGTGGATGCACTTGGAGAAGACAAAAGCGTGCGTGTCCTTGGCGCAGGTGCGGCCCCGCAACAGCCGAAGTGCCCAAGCCACTATGCCGCGACATGATTTAGCCGCTCGATCCAACGCCAACATGATGGCGGGAAGCAGCGGCATGGATGCCGCCATCAGTAAAGAGGCCATTTTGACAGCACTGTGCAATGTGTTTTGTCTCCAAAACCTGCAATGGAATGAATGGCAAGCTATAGTGCAGAGAAGTGACTTTTCTATTGTTTGTTTATAGTGTTCCCTGTGCAAATATTTTATTATATTATTATATTAGTCACAAACAATGCAGCAAACATGTAGAAAGCAATACAATAATACACGGGGGCATATATTCAGATCTGTGAAAAACACAAAAACAATATTACAGAATATCACCAATGCAC
Source organism: Syngnathus typhle (assembly GCF_033458585.1). NCBI lineage: Eukaryota > Metazoa > Chordata > Actinopteri > Syngnathiformes > Syngnathidae > Syngnathus > Syngnathus typhle. The sequence goes on along the minus strand of NC_083738.1, from coordinate 19,935,258 downwards.
TGTGAAATTCTGTGAAAGACCCGGGATGACTTCAATCATAATGAACAAAAATTCTAGTATGACTTATTTTTGTCATTGGAGATTTTAAGATTGTAATGAAAGTTGGTGCTTGAAATTTGCAGTTTGTCGCGGTTGTTTTCCATTGTTAAATACACTAATATTGAAAATGTATATTGCATAAAGTGCAGTCAGTGTATTAAAATAGAAAAATATACATACACAATAAACATTAAACAGTAAATGAAAACTGAGGAATTAAAGCGCTAAATTGTTTGAATTAGATTCATCTTTGGCTCCCTCTGCCGACGAACAATTTCAAACAATTCCATTTTTAAATTCTAAGGCAAAGAAAGAAACTTTTATGCATATTTTATTAAATTAATGATACGTATTAAATAAACCAGCTACTGTAGTTTTTCCAATTAATGTAAAACAACCATCAATTATCTATTTGTCCATCTCAATTAAGAGGGTTCAGGGAAATGTGTTCGTTTTTTGATCAACAAACACATTTACACTTTATGAGCTACATATACAATTAATCATGAAAAAATCCACATTCAAATACATTTAAAGCTGTAAAATACGAGTGCTGCAATACACTTACCAAGCTAGTGCAGAGTATGTATGTGTCCTGTCAAGCACAGATGGAACAGGTGACTGGAAAAGTAACCACACGCGCACGCAGACACACGCACACGCCTACAAACGTACACGAACACGCTGTTACTGTTATCCAGTACGCTTAGTGGAGCAGATGAACACCATTGAACATATCAGAGACATTTCATATAATCAAAAAATCAATTTTTGTGCATTGGCACAAATATTAACGTAGGATCTTGAATACAATTTTGCATTATTATTTGTTGGAGTTGGAGTGTGGAGAATGGAGACTGCGGCGCCCACCTGAATCAAGGTGCCGGAAAGAGGTGGTAGTGATCCGGCAAATCCGGTTGTATTTCACAATAAGAGTCATTTTAATAATAGACGCCACTAATGAGCGTGTCGTTTTGATCCCTGAGATTACGCACTACGCAGCCATTAAAAAAAAAAAAAAAAAGAATGCAACCATCATGCTTGGGTCATTATTTCAATGAAACTGTGAAAACTAATCTAATCACTTTTGCTAGAAACAAAAAACAAAACATTGATAAACCGCATGACCACACCAGGTGACCATCGTGAGCCAATCAGCTTGGGGGAATCCTTAACGACGCGTGGAAAGGGCGAGCGTAACTAATTGGTTGATTCCAAAGTTTCTTTGCACTCGGAAACATATTTATATTCTCTTTTCTAAATTTCATCACAAGAGCACACGATAAATATACCAATTGCACGTTACAAAGACCTAAGCCTGTCCGTGAACAGCTATTAACGTCTTTAAAACGTCACCCCACCAAGAAGTACGGTCATTAAATGGTCACCTGCGTGTTGCTTTATTTTATCTTTGGTTTGTGCGCGGCCCTACCGGAACCACTTTAGATGACTGGGGCGAGCTTTGTGCTCTCCCTCGCCTGCTTTTCCTCCTCTGCAGCCGGCTCGGCCCACCACCACAGTCTCCTTAGAGCTCAACCGGAGGGGAGCCACCGTGGCTCGACTGTCTCGCCGGTGCAGCTACTGCGACATTACCGTTGGAGGCCGACGAATTTGGAATAACGGCGCTGTTGGCCAGCTTCGATTTATTTTTTGGTTGTTATATATTTTTTGACAGAACTGTCACACCAACGCTTGGGCATGGCAAGTCCAGTGGCACACACCGGACAGTCGCATCATCATCAGCCGGTCACCGCGTCCGCTTTCCGGGAGGCGCAGAAATGGATCGAGGTGAGCTGCTCGTTTGGCGCAGGCAAAGTGTCGTGCTATGCTTATTGTTTGATATTTTGTTCGCAATTTGCATCACCTCGCCTTGCAGCATCATCGCCTCGTCACCTGTTGAAAGGTTACGTACGCTGACATTTGTTGGGGAAAAAAAAACTCGCGTATTTTATATCTTGATTTGAGCAAGGCCACATAAATTTACATTACAAAAAATGATGTCACAAAACGTATAGAATATAGAACTAATGATGATCTTGTTTAGTTGTACACATTAACTTATTGGTAAACCTGGCCCAGTCGAACACAAAGATTATTCTTTTGTATGAATGCCAACAGGTGCATGCACAGGGTAAGTGTACTTTTGGCAAAAATTCATATGTACAAGAAGTAGATCTTATTATTCTTTGTGGTGAGTTTTGCAGGATTTTTTACACTGTACAATTCAAGTGACCAAATTCCAATTTGTTTTGCTCATGTGAGGCCCAATTCAGATATGGGTAAAAACAACAACACTGATTCAGATAGCTTTATTTTAGGAGTTAGTCATTTTCCTAAATGTGGCTTAAAATCTGATCAATATCATAAAAAGAATACATACTGAAATAATGAAGCGCTCGTATCAATTTACCCACAAAATTACTAAATTGAACACTAAGTTAAGATGGTGAAACAAGTTTATCGTACCTTCCGCCATCTAGTGGAAGAGAAAGTAATTGTTCCACCGATCAATCAGCATCACTTGCGTATAAAGTTGAAGAAAACTGATCGCGGTATAGAGGACAACATTAAAAATAGCTAAACTTGGATGTTGGCCTAATTGGTTTATCAGGAGGGGTCATAATAGGTTAAGTCATAATATTTAACATTCAACACTTGGTTTATTAGACTACACCAGTGCTTCTCAATTATTTCTTGTGACGCCCCCCCTAGGAAGAAGAGAACATTTTGCGCCCCCCCCCCATGTTATTAACATTAAAGGAAAAACAAAAAATAAATAAAAAAGAGAGATCAACTTACAATAAAGAATAACTTTATTAATAACAGTGTTTTTTAGTCTGTAACAGAACAGATTCAAAGTGCTGCTGTAGAGCAATTACTCTTCCAGTGATACCGCCACCCCCACCTACTGCAGTGGATGTGTAATTACCCTTTAATCTAATACAGCCAAAAGAAAAACATGTTCCCGCGCCCCCCTTGGTATCGCACTACGCCCCCCCAGGGGGGCCCGCCCCACTATTTGAGAAGCACTGGACTACACACAGTAAATTTGCGATTTATTAAATGTTTTATCAACATAATGACATCTACATAGAAATTAGGGATAAACATCACTGGACAAACATGACTCAAAGAGCCTCCGTGACCCGATAAAAATAGACTGCAATTTTGTCCGGGAGCCTAAATTTGTGCATCACTGCTTTTAAATAATCCCAGAGTGGAGCACAAATGAGCGATGCGGCTCCAAGATAATGAGATATGATCCATATTTGAAGTGTGCCAGCCGAAACAATGAGAGCACCATGTGGAATGGATTTTTGCTTCATTGCCAGGCCAGCACACAAGCGCCGTTTTGTTTCCCGCCGAGGAGAATTTTAGTGACAGCAACTCAACACGTTTGACTTGTCACTCAGTGAGTGCATTGCATGAAGACTCTGATGAATGGCTTGTTATCTGTTTTTTGTTGTTTTTGTCGGGCGGAATGCAGCCGCAGCTTTGTGGGATGACACAAAGGCTGACATATCTGGTAAATGCATCATTTCAGTGATTGACTCAATGAAGCGGGGCCACAGCTAAGGAAGGATCTGTTGACCTGCACTCAGAATGGGATCAGTGCACGCAGCTGAATGGGTAACTGATAGCGCAATCCACGTTGTTGTTCTTCTCCCGCTCGTCCCCCCCTCAGGGAAGGAGTGGGCCGGTATCGATGGCCACCTGCTAACGTTCGCTAGCTCACCCGAGGGAATCGGAGGCAGGTCGCTGTAAACGAATGAATAGATGAATGTAACGAGGCCTCCTCATTCAGGGGCCGGTCGCTCCAGCCAAGTATTTTCTCTCTGTTGTGTCATGGATCTTATGAGGACCCGATAGTTGATCGTTTTCCGGATGCTCCATCGTCACTCGCCTCGGTTACACTCAAAAACTGTTGCGTCTTCAATAGCTAGCACCAGTGCTACTGTAAACAGGCCGAGCTGTGCGGCATTTAGCAAAACATGTCAAGTATTTGGACCACTCGTCTCCAAAATGTTTATAATTTCCCATATCTGTACTTTGAACTGTAAATATCCCACCAAGTAAAGCTTGTCTCTGAGCTGAGATGTATCACTTCAACATACTTCCTGGATATCAATTCCTGTGCAGGCTTTCGTAGCTTGTGGAATTCGAGGGCATTGCAGGAAGAATACCAAAACTGTTGAGGTTTTCAGTGAATAAATTGTGAAGGGGGGGGAAAAAAAGGAAATTGGTGAATTCTTAAATAATGAGGACTTGTTCTGTGATCCAGCACACCTATTTCTCTTCTTCAAGTAGCTGTCTGTCAGCGTCTTGTCAGTAGCAGTGTCTTGTCTTTTCTAAAGTGCGCATGAGGCGAGGTGGAAGACCTTCAGGTTACGTCGCTTGACTTCTCAATTAGCATCTCGTCGAGGGCTTGCATGAACATGACTATTTTGATGTTGTCACTTTGCATCATCTGAAGCAGGGTTCTTAAAAGTTTTAATTGCAATTAAGAGACTCGGAAAATCCCAGCAAGCTTGCTTTTGCTGTCACTTCAGAATCCTCACATGATGTCATTCCCAGTTCATTGTCATTCTTCCCCCCAAGATGATGGACGGACAGTGTTGAACATTTCCCCTCCCAAATTGCAAGCAGGCAATGTTTTAGGCCAGGTTGAGAATGTCTCCTTCATCAGTGCCAAAATCCTCCATTGAGCTCAAAAGCCTTCAAAATCAGGATTGTATAAAATAACTTAAGTCACTGCTGCCATGTGTGGCACAACTCGTATTAGGTCCAGGGGACAATTACTTGGTTAAAAAAAAAAAATCCCCTTGGTAAATAAAATCAAATATTTGGGTTGTCTCAGTATGATATCAATTTTGGTTTGATGAAATTAAACCTTTATGAGCAATAAATATGCAAAAAATACAGAAATCAGGAATGCTTTTTCGCAGCACTGTACACTGTAAACACTTTCATTTTCCTGGGCGGCTCACCTTTTTCTATCACTTCAACTAATCCCCCGCCATCCGCCTCCACTCTATTGATCGCCCTCATTCTCAGGCAAGAGTGGGTCGCTTTGGGTGACTCCCGAATCAAACTGCCATTCCGTTGATATAGCTTAGCGGTACTGAGCAGGTCACGGGCTCGGCAGTTTGCACCTTCACAAATAAGCAATGATGGTGAAAAAGTAACAAACTGCTTGTGTTTTGGTTTCAATCAACAACTCCTCAACCATCATTTAGTGACGCGTGTCGAACGAAGCCAGGAGTCGGTGCCGGATTGATAAAACCGTGATCAAAATGAGTTCTTGCTGTTTGATAGCGAGGGCAGAGACTGATGATGCTCCCGACTCCCATCAGGGAATGTTTCTAATTGGGTCACATAGGCTGAGTTGGTTTCCTACTTTTTGAGCTGCGACGCTGGGGAGCTGGACTCTTTTGTCTGCCAAGGGAGCTTATGCAACCCCACTGGAGGCCACACTACCGGTGTGAGATTAGACTGTGAGTGATTGTGCTTTGAGCTGCTCTTCTTCCAACCGCTTTTGTGTTTTACAATGACTTCAGACAGTAGTTGTTGACATGGATCTGTCTGGAGTTTGTACGCTGTTGCAAGATTTGTATCAGATTTTTATCCAAGCCTGATTCCGATCTGAGAATATTCAACTCCGGATGTGCTTCAATCAAATATAGCACACTTCCCTCATCCCACTGTAGACCAACCTAGATGTGTATTTTTATTTTTTTAAGATCGGTGTGATCATAGTTCAGTCCACTTAAACAGAGTGACGCCAAATACTCCACAAAGTCAGGAACGTTGTAGCATTGCAGTTTTGTATTATGAAGTGGTGACAATTGCCAGTTCTCCAATCAGCAGGCTCGTCTAGCTTTGCCCCTAGCATAATATTAGTAAAATTCTGTACATGTACGCCATTGAAGCCTGTTGAAGAATGCAACGATATGTTTTGACTAATTGATGTCTTACTAATAGAAATGCGTACTGACTCGTCCTGCTCGGTGGCTTAAATCTCTCAGTTGTCAACACTTGCTGGGCAGCCTGAGCGAGGCACTTTTCCACCAAGCTCATCCATGCACAAAATAACTCACTCACGGAGATAGCCACAACAAAAAGCATGCACTCATCGGTATTTGTCGGCCTGCTACAGTAGCAACCTTGTTCTCAGGCGGGCCAACATCCGCGGGTTGAGCTCTCTTGACCCTGACTAGGAAGTCCACCATGGCCAAGAGTTTGCTAAGCACATGACCTGGTTTAAAAACTGGTTGGGCACCTATATTTTTTATTCAAATAGTCTCCGATAAATTGGGTAGTGAAAGCAATGATGAACTCTTTGGACAGAATTCCAAAAGTTCTCTTTGTGCTAAATTCCAAGTTAGGTTTACCCACAGCATTGATGATGACACCAAGTATGACAGACATTGATTTTCTTTGTCGCCGTGATATGAATAGCACCGCTAGTCTGAAAGCGATCATGACAAATGGATAACTTTCACTTCCCACTCACTCACTTCCCTCTTGTCGAGAGTGTCAAATAACTCCCGGAGGGGAATGGCTTACATTAAAGCGTGGGCCTCTTGTGCGCTGTTATCGCCATCTTCTTGCTAGTAGCAAGGGGATAAACGTCTAATCCTGACTAATCTAGCTGCACCTCCCTCTTTTGGGGGCGGGCTGTGGTGGTGTCCGTGCGTGCGTGACACGAGTGTGACAGCCTAAGGTTGCCCGCCTGCATCCTCGAGCAAGATCGAATCGAGCAACAAATCCATGAGTGAAATTCACCCCGATGTGGTATTTTATATTATCAATTGCGTTTTCATTATTCTGTTGCGTTTTGTGGGAGTACAAGAATATATAATGGTCTGTTGGGTCTTTATGCATCTGTACAAATAAAAGGCTCCCCTCTATCTGCAGTGGAGTAAATAATAAACCCTCCCTACCCTTTCATTATTTGCATAACGGTGAACATGCTTTGAATGTTTGAAAACAGCACGATGAAGACGTCACGAACATGAAGACTGTTGTCTTGGCAAACGGAAAGATTTCACTTTTATCTTATTTGAGCTCTTTGGGAAAAGTGTGAGCAACAAGCACTGACCCTGACTGAATCTTCTAAGAATGCACTGCTGTTGATCTTTTTGGATTCCTTTCCTCCTAAAATCCAGAAGCCCCCTAGGGTGAGGCATAATGGAAGGATATCTGTACATTTGTGGGGAAAGCAGCATTTCCGTCTCTTAATGGGACCTCACCACTAACGTGGACTGACGGACGCCCAAATTCTCAGGAATGACACATGGAATCAGTGTCAGGTAAGGTGGAAACAAACTACAGTGCTTTGTTTGCTCATGCCTATTGACCCTGGTGAGGCATTTATTTTTACAAACACATTTTTAGAATATAAAAACGTTGACACTGCTATTGTAAAATCACCATTTTGCGCTTTACATAGTCATATTTTTCCACGACATATTAGATGGATTAATTCCGAAACATTTTGATTTGTCTTATTTCTTGTGGCAGCAAGTTTGATGACTCGCCATGAAACGCAAAGCTTGGAGCGTTTTCATACGGGTGAATACAATTTAGAAAAAAAAAAAAAAAAGAAACACAATGGAGATTCGCTATTTGTCAAAGTTATGATGGAATTTGTTTCAATGCAATCAGGCCACCTTAAACAGGCTGGTGAGCCCCCATTTCGCCATGGTGTTGACACAGTACGTGAGTGAATCTCCCAACTCGTTCAACCCTGACGAGTACGGCACATCTTTGTAGTGACGAGAGGGGAGAGCAAGTCTGAACGTGAGGACCAAAGAGCACAATCCTATCACTTGGCGTGTTTACATGAGTCTTTGTTACTTTTAGATGACACGACGTTGAATCTAGCCGTTAACATCTGCTGATCCCTCCATTGCTGGGATTTTATTTGTATTAGTGGCATCGCTTGGTTACAGAGAGAAATTAGAAAGAAAATTGGAATTTGGAGGCAGATCCTTTGGTTGGATTTACACTGCAAAATGGATGCCTGTATCCGAGTTTCAATTTCAATGTACTTTACGTGTGACACATACACACACTTTTTTTTTTTTTGCTTCAGTAACCTCTAAGTATCACAGCATATCTTGTTAATTGATATTTTTCAGTCTATGGTCACTGACTGAGTTGGTAATGGGGCTGATGAAGCAAGTCAAGGTTGGGGCGTCTCACGGTCTTTCTGAATGAGGCTTCTGGAGTGCTCAGTGGCTCGTTGTTCCCTCCCAAAAAAACATAGCGAGCAGGATATTGGAGACTCATGGAGCCCCCTTGAAAAGTCCTTCTGCTTCGAAAGCTAAGCTGAAAAAGCTGCCGCCAACACGGAGGCTCTTTGTTTCTGTTCCCGCAAAGCTTTTTGGGGGTGGGGGTTGTCACTATTCACCTTTTGTGGTATGGTTTAAGTCAGCTAAGCTTTACGTTAAGTAGTGTAAAGATGACAGCCAACAGAATGTGAAACTGCTGTATGTAAGTGTTCAGAAACCTCTGAGAAACTGAGAGTGAATGAAACAACCTAGTCAATATTTTGTTTTGCTTTTTCTGGGCCTCCACGCTTTAGCATAGCAATCACACCTTGACTATATTCTCATATATATTCACGCTGTGCTTTGTCTCTCTATTGATTGTAAATAAACTGTACTGTAAGTGGAAGATGACTATGTGGGTTAGTAGGATGGGGATTTGTGCTGGCTAAATTGAGGAGGCGTCGTTTATGCAGCAGAAAGAGGCTGAGAGGACCTCGATGGGTGCGTTGGGCGGACGATTTTAAAGGGATCTAATCGTCCCCCCCCCCCGCGTTTGTGCCCCTTTTTCCCTGGCTTTTTTGGCACAAGTCGCCACCCTCTACTTAATCCAATACAACCGCCGAGGCTTGTGGTCGAGCCAAATACTGTTTCCTTTCCCCGTTTTTGGGTTCAGAGGAAGTGAGCAGAACTCGGCGGGCCAGGAGAGGGGTTAATCCACAGCCCAAAAACATCGTTCCATCGTCTAATCCGGGTGGAAAAAGGAAGGATTGGTCGGAACGCTAATATTTAGCTCAGGGTTAGGGAAATTTGGCTTGTTTAATCAGAGTGGCTTATCGAAATTTGGGGGCATTGGCAGAGATAGAAAATGGAGCCAGTGTTGGAATTCTGAACGTTTAAAGCTCTTAGGAAAATAAGTAAGTAAAAAAGAAAAAAGCAGCCACTTATTATCACGGTTTGTTTTCATGCCGTGGTCAGATGATGATATTGAGCAAATTCAGAGGCATCTTTTATTTTTTATATATTCAGAAAGTCAGTCCTTGGGTTGGACTATGCCTGGTTCCGACTTATGATTTGATTTGTACAACATCAGCAACACAGCAGTCCAGACACTCGGTCTATAAACGTTTGAGTTTAAGCGAGGAAAAACGCTGAATTCTTGAACACAAACAATGAGTTTGTTGTACATACCTGGAAGCTTGCAGCTAGAGGCTAATTGAGATGTTTTCCATGAAACAAGTCCATGTGAGAGGGTGGCTGCATGACTAATCGGGTAGTTGTGTAAGGTTTGACCAACACTCTTGTCTAACTGATTTAGCTTTTTTTTTTCTCAGAACAGCATTAGTCTTTTGTTAGCGGGCCCAAAGACATTGCGTAACACTCTATCCCATACCAAAAGTATTCCATCTCAGCTTTTTATGAGAAGCCGTAACGAATCCACAATTCCTTTGCCTGTAGTCTAACGACGATCCGCTTCGATTGAACTGAGCTGATCAAGGGGGGACAGGTGAATCTTAGTTAAATTTCACACACCAGTGCTGGCTTTCTACAACGCTTTGGCCTCTGATGCTACCTCGGGGGCTAGGAAATTCACGGATCAGCTTCAGAACTCTCTTGCATCTTGCAGTCTTTCACACAGAACTCAGAGGCGGTGGTCCAACTTCGGGATTGCTAGTCTTTTTCTTGATTCCGCTGCGTAAGGCGGTGCCAATTATACTCTTATCTGTTATTACCAGAGATCATCCATGATTTGTCTGTCTTTTGTTCTTTGGCTCGGTTAAAGGTCAGTGATTTAAGACTTCCTTCCAAAAACTTGCCAAATAAACCGTGTGTGAAAGTCAGAACATGATGGGTGGGTCTGGAACTGATTGTGCTGATTTGTGAGGTTGTGACCTGGCTTGCAGGCTCCAGACGTACACGGTCCAACATTAAGCGCAAACTCGTTAAAAAATTAAAGAGGAATTCAAGAATGAGGCAAAGAGAATCTTCTCAAGCCATCCTGCTTTCTAGCCTATGACAAGGACTTAAGATGAGTTTTTAACCTACGTGTGCCTGGTATTTTAAAGCTGAATAAGTCCAGCATATTTGCTGCCGCATTCACTCGCTCCGCCATGCCAGCATGCCAGCACTCCAGCCGCTGAAGTAACAATTCATAGATGCACAATAGGCGATCCCCGTGGTGATGGCTAATGAAAAGATCTGCATTGATGTATTGTCAGCAGATACCACCGCTGACCTTAGCTTGAACCTGCTGACGGGACCCCCGGCCAGAGATCTCTCATCGTCATGTGTAGTTTCTGAATCGCACTGTATTGTGCCCTAAAAAATATGGCGCAATATTTATATTTGCTGAAGGACCTTGTTTCCCTATTGTTGTTTTCGTCCCGCTAATCAGAACCCAAAGGCATTTGCGGATTAAGCTCTCTTGCCAAATTGTATTAACAAGATTATTGGCACGCGAAGCCGCAAGACGGGCTCACGTGTGTTTTGAACTTGATGATGACATAACCCGCTCGAGAAAACATCCTGTAAGAGAAGAATGCATCCAACTACAAAAGCCAGCCACGTGGCTTTTATTTGTCTACTCCATCCTCGACTACCAGCCGTCAACTTTTAAATGAGTGTGTCAGGCGTCCGTCGCCTCTGGGCTTCAACAAGTAGTGCTTTAGCTAGCCCGGCAATCCGCCTGCCTTCATACCTTGACTTATTGCTTGTTAATTTGGGACAGGTAGAATTTTCCGTCTCCAGGCCCCTGGGCCCGGAAGGCAGAGCTGACTGAGTTCAAACAGTCTTGTGTTTTCATTGGTTCCAAAACAGGAGGTTATTTTGTCAAGTTGCTTGTGATCCGTTGCCAGGGATGATTTGACTTGTGAGGAATTCTTTTTATCCCGTCTTATCTCTTCGAATTTGTCACCATCATCAACTTTTGTTTGTTAAAAGGCAAGCTATTCAGTTAGTATTAGAGCTTTGGAATGTTTTATTGATGGCCTACATATGTTATTAATACATACGAAGTAAAAGTCCACGCTTTGAACGTTAACAGTGTTTGTAGAGTTCCACGACCTAATCCAACATCACCATTCTCATCCTTAATTTTAAAAACGCTATGCAATAAAAAAAAAAAAACAATTTAACTGGCATGCATTTGTGCTACATATCATCTGGAGTAGCTCAAAATTTGTATTTAGCCAATGATGACATATTAACATAAAGTGCATATGTAATTCTCACCAGAGATGCTAATTTTTAAATGCATAAATGTGTGCATATTGCCCTTCATCACAAACATGTTTCAAAGGCCACAGATGACAAATACTCTCATTTGAACTCCTACTGGGCAAATCTAAAATCTCATTGGTTACCAAAAAAATGTTGATTTGCATTTGCTAATTTGATTTGATGATGATCCAGCACTAAATAGAATGTCAGGCCTCCAAGCAGATTAGATTGATATGGCAACACACAGCCTGAAACCTGATTGGCCCAAAAAAATCCATCATGCGCTACAGTGGAAAATGTGCAGCCACTAGAAATGCTGCAAAATGAACCAAATAAAGTTTTAATGCATTTGTGTGGAACAAATATTTGAGTTAAAGTTATTATTTTTGTTTTCAAGTCAGTACTCCGAGACTTGTAAGACAATATTGATAGTGCAACTTTTGAGGTGTGCTCTTCGACCTCTCTGTGATTTAATTCAGCATGTTAGCGTTCCTATTGAAGGAAATTAAAAGGGAAGTCAGGCGGAGAATGTTCCCGTACTATTTGTTTGTGAAACAATGCAAGTGACATTCCAGTGAAAACAAGCAAGTCATGCACATTCCTCCCAGCGGCCTGCGTGGCTCACCTGACAACAGTCACATTGAAGAGGTTTAAAATGTCTCTGCAAAATAGCAAAAAAACAAATCAAAATATTTCTTTCTTTATTTATCTGCACATTTTTGAGAATATAGTTCAAATGCCTGCAAAGAGGACTCTCCCCCTTCCTTTTATAAATCCGCTGTCACAACACATTAGCTCGCCACGGCCATTTGGTCAGGATGATTAGAGCTTACGCCAAGCTCGTTAGCGTTCAGCACCGTTCTCCAGCGATGGACTTGACGTATGGCCATTCCCGGAATCGAAATCTCCAAAAGAGCGGAAATTAAAGTTATCAATCATATTTTAGTATGTTTATTGCTTTTGATTTATAGCCCAATATATTTGCTGAAGGACTGGACTCACGGATGTTTTCCCTCGTAGGCGGTGACAGGCAGATGCTTCGGTGACAAGAATTTCAGGGGAGGATTGGAGAATGGAATCCTGCTATGCGAGTAAGTGGTTGTTCTTTTTCATTTTTGTCAGGCTTAAATGTCTCCTTGTGTGATAACACTGTTTAGTTTTAATCTTAGCACTATGAAGCCACTGCCAATTCTAAGAGCAGTACTAAGTCTTTCATAGTGGACCAAAGGGCTGAAAGATGTGGACAATATTTCATATCTCCATTTCCATGCAAGATTTTGACCTTTCTTTTTTATCTAGAAACATTTAAATATAATACTTAAAAGAAGGCGCAATTTTTTTAAGATCATAGTCACTCCTGACCTAAGTAAAGTAACTAATACATTTAGAAATCAAACCTTTTACTACAACTTGTACTGATTCTTAGCCAGTGCTTCAAACAGGGCCTCTCACAACATCATCGCACATCATTTACAGGAGGCTAACGGCATCATCAAGCAGTCCCTACGCAAAAAAAGTGCACATTTGTGACATTGCACTCCTTCATTTTATACAGTCCTCTGCTGGCCCCGCTGAAGGAGAGTGAAATCGATCAGGGCTTTCCAGCCATTGAAGTTGTATGAGTTAATGTGGTGGGAAAAAGAAGTTTCCTAATGAGAAAATGACATCTTTTCATCACAAAATAACTTTGCCGGAATGCCATGAGCGATATCAAATAGCACAAGGCTATCCATGGATGGATCAGAGGACTCTCTGAGACACAATTCATTCCAGTGAAAACACATCGAAGAAACATTAGGCTGAGAGAGCAGGGGGTTCTCAAATTGGGGTCCCTGGGCCAGAGCACCAACTTTCATCTCCTTGGACAGAATTAATAAAAAAAAATCCTAAATCCTGCGAGGTTCCACGGTTCAGAATTTGTATTCATTTCATCTTGTCCTCATCAGGTTACTGAGCTCCATTAAACCCGGCTTGGTGAAAAAAATCAACAGACTCCCGACACCCATTGCTGGCCTGGTAAGTCATTCACCCTCAATTCTTCGATGTAGCAAGATAGATAGCTAGATTTAAAATCCACCAATTTTAGGGGATGGTATAGTTACATTTTAAAAAATTAATCTGGGCAAAGTTTAGTTCCTCTTTTGGTATTTTGTGTTGTTTTTTTTTTTTTTTAGAAGTTTTGTTGCATTTGCGATAGCATGTGCGGAGATGCATTTGTTTCATTGAACAGCCACATTGTCCTCTAATGACAGTTTGTAGACAAAATGCCACCGCCACCCAACTACTGGCTTGGCATGCACATTGCAAAGGTTATTGTTGCTTTTGTAGGACGCCGAGATTTGTTTTGACTATGTTGCCATCTAGATGTGAAAAGGGGTCACCTGTGAAATAATAATAATGTTTGAATAAAAATGTCCCAAGGGGGGCCCTGGTTATTTGGATCCGTGATGATGCAGTAGACAAATAAATCTGGGTTGGGCTGAAGTGTCTTATCTGGCGGCGTCACTAATGGCTGTCAATGAGCCGTCCCTGTTTTTTTTTTTATGAGTGTCTGGTAAACACCCGGCCTTATTCCCCACAGGCGTTTAGTGCATTGCAACCATAACAAGCAATTATGCTGTTGCGCTCAATCTCGACAACACATCCACTAACCAACTCTTGTTGAGTATAGTCGGTAGATGTATTTAGACTTTGTCTTTGTGACTCTATGTTGACATTTTCTGTATAGAATCCATCATTATTGCTCTGTCATAGGAAGAAATGAGCAAGGTGCTGAACTTAACCAGTAGTAACGTTTATCGCAGAGATGTCTGCTCAAGCGGGGTCACCATAATGATTACATGTTTCCATGCAGGTAATAATATAGCGCGCTACCAATAATTATATCACCCTTTAAAATGCATCATAATGCCTAACATCCCTTGGCATGTTTGTTTTTTCCACTGTCCAGGGCTGCAATTAGGGAGGTGAGAAACAAACAAACAAACAAGGTCTGCCGTTATCAGGCCCCGTCATAATAAAACAGAGGCAACTTCCCCCTTTCCTCTTCCTGCTTGGGACTAATGGCAAAACAAGCCTCTGAGGACTTTTTGTAATTAGAGCAGCTACCTCAGCGCCTTGGCAGCTCTGCCGTCGTCCTCAGGTCGCTTGTTGCCCGTTGTTTGTTGGTTTACGGATTATTTGTTTTGGGGGGAAAAATGCTCCACAAGTGCATGAATACAGGGCACGTACTTATGATGGAGAATCTCTGTAACTAACATTAAATCCACTCCAATTTGCCCACAATCATTGACTCACAAGGTGATGTATCACCTAATATTGCACACAATAACTAATTTCATTTTGCACTGCCTTGTGGTATTTTTAGGGCTCAGAGAAGGCGACAACCGCTGCTCCACTGAAAAAACACAACAAATACTAAGTTGATAGAAAAAGCAAAACAAATCCACTTCTGTTGGTCACTCACTGCCTTGTGTTTACAACTCGCACACAGTCCAACTTGTGTCCAAGTCTATTCCTACTGAGCCGGAATGTGTGTGTGTGTGTGACCCCTCACGCTCGGCAATCCTTACTCCAAACACGCTCAGTTGTCGATCGGAGTTTTGCGGTTTCCTGTAGAGCCGCAGCGGCCTGAAAATCTGCAACGGCAGTCGGGAAACAGACAGAGGTGTATCTTTTCAAGTCGGGTGTCTGGAAGGTCACCGTGCTCGGGAAAACTAGCGGGATGGGGTCGGGGAAGGTGGCTCTTGACTGCTGCACCTTGTTTTGTGGCGAGTGTTTCTAATTGAAATCACACCTCCGTGAAATCAGTCGCACATCATTTCACTCATTATATTTTATTATCTATTTGTTCTGGCATCGAAACTACCGTAAAAGTAAGGAGGGAGGTACGTGAGATTGTGTGGATAACCTCTCCACCTGTTTAAGTGTACTTACATTATCAGAAAGCTTCCACGCTCGAATTGACTCCGGACTTCTGAATGTAAGGCCATTGTATTTGCGTTTCGGTCTGGGAGAAATCAGGGTGGAGAGGAAGCGGTAACACCCTGAGATGGAGAGAGAAATGACTTTGCCTGCAGCCCTGCGATTGACAGAAAGTAGGAAAACAAAGAGAGCAAGGGCGTGCGAGAGAGAGAGAGAGAGAACCTGGGAAAAAGGAGGGAGAGCTCGGCTCAGGTTGCGTCCCACACAGATTCTGTCCGAGATTGGCGAAGGTGGAGAGATTTTTCCTTGCATATGTTTCGCATAGTTAGCCTACCTTTCCATGCGTACAGAAAATAGTTTTTGCAAGGGTATTGTATTATTTTAAATAAAAGTTATTTTTGTAAGTCGTCCCTTTGCCATGCTCAACCTTGGACCTTCAAACTGTGAGGCGAACCAGTGCGCCGCCCTGCCGTGCCGAAACGTCACATATCTTTATTGGAAATTAAAATTGATAGGTTTCAGTGACTTATTATGAATGTGGCTTCCCTTTCAATCCCCCGTTCTGCAAGTTGATGCACTGATGCACATGCTTGTGTTGGTGTGCCATCTTTCTTGTCACAATACAGCGCCAAGTGTTTTGGTGAACGACTGAGTTCAAATCAGCACAGTAGCTCTTTCATGAACGTCTACTCTCCACACACAGGACAACTTGAGTGTGTTTCTGCGCGGATGTGAGGAGTTGGGACTGAAGGGAAGCCAACTTTTTGACCCCGGAGACCTTCAGGACACGTCTACACGCCCCGCTGCCAAGTAAGTCCGACACTTTGTGCACCATTTTAATACTTTGAGCAAGAGCAAGCAGTATCTTGAATTGTTTTAGCAGTAGTTTAGTCTGTCGGTCTGTCAGTGATGTGTCCTCCTGGCAATCAGTCAGTTGGCTGCCAACACAAATACATCCGTGCAAGTCAATGCAATGGAATAACAACGACTGCACGCGCTGCTCACTTAGCCGTGCGCGCTATCGCGTTGCCGAGTGACAAAAGCTTGTGTTTGTAGTTGTGAATGTAGTGGTGCGCGCGTGCGTGCGTTGTCATTAAACTTGCCAACAAGGTGTCATTCCGCAAAGATGTCCTAACGCAACAGTGCAACGTTGAGTGCTGCCTGACTTGTTCTGTCAAGACGGGGAATTCTTTTGCTCAACATGTCACTCGTTTTGTTTCCAATCAAGTTGAAGACGCATTGGTAAAGCAAAACGCTTCCGGCGTTGCGCTTTTTATGCACCTGGATATAAGATTACATTTTATCCGTTAGTAGGAATCTATTTGTGGCAGAATCATGTTGCAACTGAGGCTTTAGTCAAGATTATGGAAAAGTGGAAGCAGGACGATGCCCAACATGGTTGCTTCCTTCGAGGGATAAGAATTGATGAATTAAAAAAAAAATTATAATAATAATTGAAATATTATGTTAAGCCATACAATGTATTTCCCTTTTGAGTTCCCTTTTGAATGCCCATGGAAGTAGATTCTGTTTTATCTTTGCTCGTAAGCATTGTCCTGCCTGTTTGATTGTATAAAGGCAAAATAAATAGAATCAGCTGATAAGCGGCGATAAGCTGCAGGGAGTGACGATAATGCTCACTTCTTGTTGACTTGTGCCGGTCTGGCGGTCTCTGTTCACAGCCTCGCCTACGCTTCTTAACTATCCTTACAAAAAAAAAAAAAAAAAACATCCTTGAACCCATCTATTTTTTGAAAAACACGCAGACAGTTCAACAAAACGAAAACAAAGCGCACCGTTCAGGTAATAGATTTTGACTCATATGAGAAGTTTGTATTGTCTCAATGGACAGAACAAACCTAAAAAGAGGACATCACTGCGGGGTTGTTTCCACTGCTTTTGTTGAAGCTGTCATGACAGGAAGGCTTTTCGTTCGCGTGTTTACAGGCCGGGGGAAACAGCTTTTACCGGGAAGACTCAAGGAAACAGAATTTGGGCCACTCTGGCAAAATACATTTTGTGATAGGTGACAGTTTCCTCTTTCTAATTGCCCTCTACACACACACGCACGCACACACACACACACACACACACACACACACACACACGCAGAGTTTTGTTCCAACTAATAGGGTCTGAAAAGTGGAAAGCATGATTGGAAAAAAACATTCCCAATGTTCTAAACATAACGTTAGAGATGACAATATTAGCTGTGCTTACAGTTTCTTTCACAGTGATCGTCGATTCACGCAACTTTTTGGATCTTTTATATTTGATTTGATATGAAGTCACATTCTCACACTTTGTTTGTGATTCTCCACAGGCGGAGCGACTGCGGCCGAAAGATCAAAAATGTAAGTGACTTCATTTGATTTTGAGATGATGAGGATTGATGACCATCATAACAATGCAATTGGAACATCGTCTCCAGGGTTTAACTGTGACGTCTTTGTTATTTTTACGAGAAATGTAAAAAAAAAAAAAAAAAGAAAAACAATTCTGTTAGTAACAGTGAAGTCACGTCACAGAAAAAATAAGTATATATCTGTATGTGTATTTCAGGCTTCAGTTGTGTTCAAAGATTGACTCGTTCAAAGTGTCAAATGTATCATATATTTTCACTTAAGCAGTTATTGTCTTTTACTTTGAATCAGTGTAGTATATTGAAGGCCTTCTAATGGTTAAAGGAAGGTAGACATGCTTTTTGCGGTCCCGCTCCTTTCACTTTTGACAATACAAAGCCGTGTCGCGTTTACCACAGAGCGCCTGCACAAACACGACAAGGCCAAGACATTGTTCCTGCCTTGAAAAGGGAGGCGGGAACCTTGCCGCTGAAACGCGACAAGCTCCTGGACCCTGAATGACTTATTGGCACCCGATTCCGCAATTATTTAGAAGAGAATAGAACACATTGTAAGTAAGACCTAAAACAATGTGAGCAGCTATGTATATCTTTGACAGTGCAAAATGAACCAAGGAAAACAAAAACAAAAAAAACACATGGGCACAATCTTTTCGGTCCACGTCAACAGCACACTTGATAAGAGCTCAGCGTGGCTTTATATTCTTATTTTAGTCACACGCAACAATCGGCACGGGAAACATAAACATGATGTATATGAGTAATACAAAACATCTCTTTATTTGTACAATTGCTTTATTGTTTTTTTATGTACTGATTCACTGCTAGCTAATTTCAAACATCCCTATAACCTACCACGTGAATTTATTTCATAGTATATAAATGCATACCTGGCTTTGAATGTCTTGAGTTCGTTCCTAAATGAGGTGAAAATACATCCCCGTCAGTGAACGAGTTTTTAAAAGGATTTCAAAATGATGACTTTAGAATAGAATATTTGTGAAATTCACTTTGTGGGGAGCAACTAAATACAGACGTCTTACACTCGATTGGCAGTTTTGTCTTTAAGTGCATCTCTGTCGGAAAACATGACTAGGTCGTCACGATGAGCTCATGCTGGAACTTAGCCAGCACCAGCGTGCTTTTTGTGGCTGACAGCAAATATTGCCCGAGAGCACGTTCCTGTCATTTTGACAGGCAGAAACATAAACAAGCAGCTGGACAGCGAGCTCACAATATTGTACTGTTTCCTGGTTTTGGCTCGTCACGGTATTGGTACGTACTACGTGCTGATATGGTCTCCCACACTTGGAGTCTTTGCCGCTTAGCAGTGTGCACTTCCAGAGAAATTCCAAGCTTTTTTTTATCCTTACTACTTGTGTTGGGGCTCTGATGCCTTCCCCAGCAAACAACGGTACAAACCAGGGACGTCAAACTGATTTTTGTTGCAGGCCGCATCGTCGTCATAGTTTTCTTAGGAGGGCCATTATGAACAACACAAATAAATGTATGACCGCCTCATATTATATAATAGACTGCACAACAAATTGGTGAATAACTAGTTTTTAAATCTGAAACAAGAAAAAAAAATGTTTTGAAGATGAATGGTAAAAAAATGCTAGCAATAGCTCTATTTTTTAAAAGTGAAGGCAATTTTCAATTTTAGTACTGACATGAATTTGATTTGTCTTCGCAGGCCACATCTGGCAATACAATAAATTTAACCATGTCCGTTTTGATTGGTGCAGGTTCTAATCACTATCTACTGGCTGGGTCGGGCTGCCAACAGCTGTACCTTCTACAACGGGCCCACGTTGGACCTGAGGGAGTTCGAGGGCCTGCTATCACAGATGCGAAAGGTATTGAATACTCTTGTTTTTAATGGGATTTGCCATTGAAAATGATATGATATTTGTTTGGATTGGACCTCCTTGAAAACCTTGATGGTATCAAGAGTAGCTACTTTTGGGTTTATTTGTATTTGGTGCAGGTTGTTGAATCAGCTTAAACTGCATCGCGTTAGTGGCTAGCTTTTGATTTATGTGAAGTTTTATTCAAGCACCAAATTGCAGTTGCACAATAGAAAGCAAATCGTGGCCCTTTTCTTGATTTTTGTGGGACAGGAAAGGCCTTTCCTCCCCTTCTATCAGCAGCTTGACATTTTTCAAAAAGACAAATGCAGATTTTTAGAACGTGAAGTTAAAGTGAGAATTAGAGCTGGTGTCGAGGTTTGAACGACGACATGGCCGCAGTGGGACGTGTCGAAATAGTCAAAGAAAAAATGCTTGCCCAGGTAACATTTCATTGCATATTTTTAGCAATAGGAAAAGTCCTTGATTAGAGTGTCCAATTGTGAAATTCTTCTTGGTCTGCATTTGTGTTTTCTGTATTCTGGCGGCAACATTGAGACCATTTTGTGTGTATGTTCAAATTTTAGCACTTCATTTTAGAATCTGTATTCAGTTGTACATTGTGCTGTAGGTTCGCTTTGCAACTGTTGAACTCAGTCGCACTGCAACTGTTCACAGAGAGTCAAGATCTTCCCTCATTAACATTTTTGCTCCATGTTTGTTGTTATCTCGCTTGATGTTAGCATTCCCATCCCTAAATCTTGGTCTTGGCACATTTTAGGAGGCGGAGGAGGCAGAGAGCCCCCAACGCAGCATTCGGGACAGCGGCTACATCGATTGCTGGGACTCGGAGCGCAGCGACTCGCTTTCCCCGCCACGACATTGTCGCGAGGACTCCTTCGACAGCCTGGACTCGTTCGGCTCACGCTCGCAACAGACCCCGTCGCCGGATGTCCTGGTGGCCCGCGGCAGCAGCGATGGTATGGAACTCTACAAACCCCAAAGTCTCACAGGCAGCGATTTACGTATCATTTTCATTTGCGCTGAGACTCAACTTGACTTGGTCTTACTGTTCGTGCGACACAACAAAATTTCGACTCCAACAACATGACTTGACATGTTTTGCATTTGAATTTTCATTTTCAAGATACAGTAGTAATACAATGCGGACTTGAATTGTGACTTGCTTCCACTTCTCTATTTATAATAGAGCACCAACTCTGTAGAAAGGTGCTTTCATACAGTACCTCAGGCAGATAAATGAAGGCCCATTGTGCTTTCACAGCTGCGCTGCCGTTGTGAGGCTCGTTGTTCTGCATTGTGTGTTATTGCAGGACAACGCCCAGCTAAATCGAAAAGCCCTTTGAATAATTTCAAAGGGCTTTTTTTTAGAATACCAGCTCATTTCAGATCTTTGTTTCGACTTTAGTCACACAAACCTAAGCTAAAACAGGTCTAATTACGTGCTAGGCAATTTATAGAATTAAAATTAAATTATTAAATTATTAAATTATTAAATTATTAAATTATTAAATTATTAAATTATTAAGTTATTAAGTTATTAAATTATTAAATTATTAAATTATTAAATTATTAAATTATTAAATTATTAAATTATTAAATCACATACAGTATAACAGCCATGAGCAACAAAGCATCTTAAACAGTGCCATGTTAACTTCAATAAAACAACAAGTCAGTTGAAAGAAGTGTTGTTTCACACCCACTCGGAGTTCTTCTCTCGTGCACGCTCTGCCTCCATCAAGCCGCCGACGCATCGCCGGACAACCTGCACGCGCCCACCTACTGTAAATGGAATGCAGCCAACTGGATACCTCTGGAAAATGAATGAGAATCCAGGCTGAATACTCTTAGTGATACAGTGAACGCAGTCATTCCTGGAAGGCTTTGAACCGTGATGATGAACAACAAACCCATTCGTAGCTGGGTAACACAAACATCAACCTGACGATATACAGCATCATGTTTAGTGTACACACATCCGGTCCAGGTTGGGAGGCAAGAGGCAACGTTCCCCTCCCTTGTCCCAACGTTTGCAGCAAAGCTCCTTCACAATTGGCCTCTGTAAAGCAACCTCAGAGGAGCATGGAAAGAAAAGTTGAATTCAAGGAAGACATTCAATCTCCTATGTAGTCATTTGATACTATTTATGAATGAGATGCTTTGTGCTCACAATACTTTCATTTGGAAAGACTAAATCAAGAGATGTGATGTCACTTTGAGAAAATATTGAAAAAAACGCCACGCTTCAGGGTTAACTTTAAGCCTAGTTGTTTGTGTAAGTAATAAGTTTATAAGTAATAAGTCTGGTTCACGCTATGTTTACCTTTTCTTGATACCTGCTGCTTGTGCATATTCAGGCATGCCAGCACACACCACAGGAATGGTAAACACCACATTCTCTGGTCCATGTTTACGCTGAGGATTCTTATGTAACATGGAGGATTTCTTTCTTTTAACACAAGCAGGGAAAGTCCTGCTGCCGATCTAGGTGTCACCTGTCTTATTTACCTTTTCTAAAATGGGATGGAGACGTTGAGCTTGTAATCATACTCTTTGGGCAGGAGATCCACGTGAGAATGTGATTTATCTGATTTATGTGATTCATCTTGTTGGATGAAATGATATCATAGACTTATATTTACATTTGTTGGATTTCAAAGGAATTTGTGACTGTAAATGAGGTCATAGTACTGAGAAGAATAGGTCTGATGTTTTTTAAGAGTTGGATATTGACTTCATGCTATCAAAACTATGTTACCATAGCTTTGTCAATATTGTGAACTGACTTGAAAGAAATGTTTCATCTACTATCAAGGTGTCAACCACTGTACCTAAGTATTGATACTTTATGTCCGATCATTGCTCATGATTGTCTCCCCCCCTTCCCCAAGGCCGGGGCAGTGACTCCGAGTCAGACGGCCCACCGCACCGCAAGACCCCGGACATCCACAAGGACGACATGTTAGCCCGCCGCACCTCGGTGAGCGAGCCGCGCACCGCCATGCCCTTCAACCAGTACCTGCCCAACAAGTGCAACCAGGGCAACTATGTGCCGACGCCGCTGCGCAAGAAGAACAACGGCGGCGACAAGGATGACGGCGAGCGCAAGAGCTGGAGTACGGCCACCTCACCTGTAGGGGGAGAAAGACCTTTGAGGTGAGTGTTTCTTCACAGGCTTCTTTGTGACCGTCCCGGATGATGTCATCGACGGTATTTAGATGAGACGTATCGCTTTGTTTGACCGGCGGCTTGTTGTTGAAATTGCCAGTGGTTCCATGTGCCCCGTTTTTCCCGCCGGCACGGTCTGCAGAACAGATGGTAGGGATTGCCTTTGAAATGAGCTGCTGCTTGCATAAACAGTGTGATGTGTGTATGCAATCATGCGGTTGTATCACATCAAGCAAATACGTGTCATTTTACAAAAGTGTAACGTCAGGAACCTGCTTGGCTTATTTGAAGTCCCAAATTAGGCATCTTTACAAAACATTTTGAAACCATTCCTGGGTGTCTTTGTTGTTGGAATGCTTAAATGAAGCATCAAGAATAACAGTCCAGTTTTACACCACCTGTTTTGAAGCTCCCAAAAGAGTTCCTTTTTTTTTTTTGGTCACACTTTATGCCTCAGCAGAAAATTCAGAGTCTTGCCTGTATACGGGAAAAAAAACAATCCAACGAAAAAAAATGTTTGTTTTTTTTATGGTGAAGGCCCTTTATATTTATTCAAATGTAATCATACAAATCTGTGTGTTGGAATGTTTTGGTAATCACAGCATAACATGCATGGACTACGGTGCACACAGAAATGGGAACACGGGACCCTCCCTCAGGATGTACGGAAATGAGCTCTGCTTCCTTTGCTGACCCTGTTCACACTCCATGCTTGAACCGGACAGCTGCGCACTTTCTCCCAGCCGGCCTTCTGCCTACCTGCAAAGCTCTCTGAAAGTCCAAAATAAGCTTGGGAGGTTGGCCGTAGCCTGACGGGAAACGACAGTGGCCGCATCATGGAGGGAGGCAGGGGGGCTTACATCGTACCACCTCGAACAATCGAGTGCATGTCGCCGCTTATCTGAATCTAACGCCAATAGAGTATACTCATCTGAGCTAGGACTGCAGATTTGCTTCCCTTTTGACTCCGACCTGATCGTCTATTTACTTTCACATTTGATGAGTGGGCGAGCACAGGCACTCAAGACCCAACTATGTGTTTAAATTTCCATGTGCCCTCTTTCAAACATAAGCTGTGACCTTTTTGCCAAGGTTTGTGATGCTTGTCGTTTACAACAGCAGCAGTTGTCTGCACGTGGATAATACTGCCCCCCTGTGAATGTTTGCCGCAACATCATTCAACCCCCTAAATCTCGACACCCAGACCATTTCTTGTCACTGTCTACTCGACAAACATTCAGTAATCCACATTTGTGTTTGTTTGTCTCTCCATGCTGTCATGTGTCCTGCCAGCGTGTCACATGACCCACAGTAAGTCATCGCGTTTCCATGTGGTCAAATCTGCCAGCCTGTTGTTTATTGAAGGAATGCATTCGGTCCCAAAATAGCAGCTGTACCATGATAATGATCAAATAGAAATTATTTGCTCAAGGTTATGTTCATTATTACAATTCAAGACAATATGAGTAATATTAAAACTTGCAAAATGCTAATGAAAAAAAATGCTCTGTTTGGGGAGAAATCTGGAAAGACTATGAAAAAGTGCTATTTTTTGTTTGTTTAAGTGTGTCTCTCTTTTGTTCCTTCGCAGGAGTATGAGTATGATTGACATGCGCGGCGAGGTGAACAACACCACCATCTTGCCGCCGCACAGTCCCGTGCGTCATGAGTTGATGCGCAATCAGTACAACCAAATGAAGGAAGATGATAGTCACTGGCAAGATGTGAGTGAGATATTGGCCATTGCCCTGTCGTGTCAGGACACCTGACCTTCACGCATGGAGCAAAATGAAGTGAACAATAATCATTCGTGTGCGGCAGGATCTGGCCCGGTGGAAAAATCGTCGACGCAGCATTTCTCAGGACTTGATCAAGAAGGAGGAAGAGAGGAAGTTGATGGAGCAGCTGATGATCGGAGGAGAGTGCATCTCGCAGAGGAGGAGGAGCATCAAGACCTACAAGGAGATTGTGGAGGACAAGTAGGTCCAACATAATTAGCAAGCGAAGATCTTGCCGTTCCCTATAAATGTACTTTCGCACCAAATTCCAGCGAGTATGTTCTACTTGCACCATGTAGACGGCACCCCTGTCCAGCGCTCAATTTAAAGGGAGTGAGGGGAGCCACATGGATGGGCAAAGTCCACACCCACAACGGCGCAAACGCATGTTTTCAAATCAGCCAGTCTATGAAAACACCAAACAGACCACACTGTACACTAGTCTCGTGATCAACTTGTGCTCTGCACGACAACGGGGACTTCCAAGCATGCTTCCCTCTATTGGTCTCCACAGGGAGCGTCGTGAGGAGGAGCTGCGGGCAGCTTACCAGAGAGCCAAAACCCCCGAGGAGGCGGCCTACATCCTCCAGCGTTACGCCCAGCGCTTCTCCATCAGCGAGACAGTTATGGAGCGCCTGCAGCTGCCCAAGGTCCTGGACCGCAGCGTCTCGGCAGACCCGTCTTTTTGCGGCTTCCCCATCTCCCTCACACCTTCGCCGACCACCTCTGAACCGTGGGACGCCGACCCAGACGGCCTCCTGAAGTATCTGCGGCAACCGTTTGCGCCAGCCCCCAGGTTCACGTCCACGGTGGAGGCGCAAATCGACGAGTGGCCCAGAGATTCGCCGCGCCAAGGGCCAAAGATCCGCTCACGCTCGTCCGAGCCGCCGTCCAGCCCGCCGCTGTCGCCCAAGCCCCTGCCTTTGCTGACGCCCGAGCCTTACTTTCAGCCCTGGCCTGCTACACCGGAACCCTGTCCCAGTAAGGTTAGTTTTACATGAATAGAGCATTTGATTTGTGAATATAAAGTCTCTTCCATCTAAATCACAGGAATAACCACACAGATTCTGCTTAAAATAATACCACAAAAAGAATATTGCTGCCTTAGGAGGGTGAACCTGTTATTCAAAGTTTCATGTTTCCTTCCTGTACCGTGAATGCTTTAACGTTATAAATTTGTAAATCATTGTGGTATTAGTTGAAGGAGACGCCAAACTACATTTTATGAGGTTGATGCATACATTGAAAGAATTCAAGAGACCCTCCCTCTGTAGCTCACTTAAATGTACACTAACACCCAGACAACACTTTGACTCATCTTTCAGGGCTTTGGTGCTATCATGTGGCATCTTAGAGCATTACAGACATGGGACAAATGTAGAACATGATTTCATTTTCCATCGCTATGATTTGCAAACAATGCTTAGGTGGGTGTTTCGGTGACAAAAATGATGTAAGACATCTTTTTCTAAAATTAGTGTTTTAGGTTGAAAACGTGTTCACACTTGACAAACGTGTGTCTCTAAAATTTTTAAATCCATCCATCGTTTTTCTGAACCGTTTTATCCTCACAAAGGTTGCGGGCCTGCTGAATTTATTACTTTACTCAAAACAGGAAGAAACATTTTCTGGATAAAATGTTAGGCAGCAATGGCCGCTACTGAGCTAAATGAAGCCAAGTGCTCCTCTGGAATTTCTTGTCAAGCGTCCCAGTTCCACTTTGAATGGAGTCTTGTGTTCCCTATTGACCTAAGAAGTTGCCGGCAACGGGCCCTCTCAGTGTGGAGTGGACAAAGACGGCCCACACAAGCGGCTTGAAGACGGATGAGAAGGTGGAGGTAGTATATAGGGGGCGCGGATTGGGAGGTAGTGGGGGCACTCACTGGGAAGTTCACAAGGAGCCTCCTCACACATATATTACTAGCGTCTCTTTGTCTTTGAGGCCCGCTTGTTGCTAAGGTTTGCATGCTTAAGATAATAGTACCGAGCCCAGCACAAATGAAAGCACAAGTGGGGTTTTAGCCACAGATTCATTTCAGTCCTAGTTCTCATTACCTCCTTTCGGAACCACTGTTTAATGCTATTAATGAGATGATGTCTTTTTTTTTTTTTTTTTTTTTTGGAGGGGTGGGGCGCTCAATATGCTCCAAAACCCATGTCCAACTTGAACAGGAAGGTCAGCCATTTTGGTTTGGTGCAGCCATGTCGGATGAATTCAAGAACTTAACAAACTCCTTCGAGGTGATTTGTCAAAGGATCGATCAAATTCAGACTGGCAGCGGTCGATTGTTTTGTGTATGCTGGGTCCGATGTTGTAGTTTCATATTGAGTTCCGTCTAGATCTGACTCAGATTACCTTTGTGACATTGCTGCATTATCCAAAACAACTGATATGTGTCTACCTATTTGTATTTTGTAGGGCTTATTCACATTTCATTTTATATTGTGTTTTATATGCATTGCCAAGTATCGTCTTAGCACAGACGTTTCTCAACATAGCATCCATTTGGTTGTAGGCCGATGGACTCCTGCGGGTCAACGGCAATGAGGATTGTCAAGGATCAGAGTCCTCTCCTGTTTTCCTACCGTACTCTTTGCCCCAAACCACCGCCCACCACCCATGTGCCTCAGCGACAAAAGGAATTCTGGCGTCCACCAACGTAGAGGCAGCTTTAGGTGACATCCAGGACAAAGAAGTCGCTCTGTGTTCAACGCCACCCAGCAGGCCTACTTCGCTACCAGTGGTAAACTTACAAACATTAATTGCCAGCCATTTTAAAATCTATAAATACATTTAATCATACCCATCAAATACTAATATTAAAAAGCTAGGCTGCACATTTAGATTGTTTTGTCAACCTAATAAAATGCCTGCTACAGTAAATTCTCCTTCACTACAATGCTCATTTTAAATGATGCAAAAATATTTCTTTTTTTTAGGAGTTGCAGAAACCAGAGGAGAGCTTTGAGAGAAAGAATGGAAGACAGTCAGCAGTCGCTCTAGCGGAAAAAAAGTCTCAATCAGCATCACACCTCCAAACATCTGCAGGTCTGAGTCACATGCTGTTCTACTGCCCCCATGTGGACACTTGCGTTTCTGTCATATTGCAGACACATCACACTTGCATGATCACTACTGTGTCTTTGCAGAAGCCAAACAAGAGACTATACCGTCGTGTGAGTCAGGGCTTGGCACAAACTCTGTAACCTCAGTGGTAAGCCATTAAAATCCTTCCAAATTCAACACCTCCATCTATCCGATTAATAATCCTGTAAAATCGCTAGACGGGCATAGACAGTCACGTGGGGACAAACCAGAAGAAAGAGGAGGGTCCCAGTTTTGGACATGAACTGCCAACTACAACCACAGAAGGTTACTCGACACACGCACATACATTAAACTATCAGTGCTTTTGTCCATTTTACTTTTATAACCATATATTTCCCCAAAGGTGTTGAAAACAGTACTCGCTCTCCACTGACAAGCAGCAACCCAAATTTACGCTGCGAGTTCTTTGCAGGTAATTGTACTTCTTTTTTTTTTTTTTTTTACTATAGGGGCTGGGACACACAATTGACTATTAAATGCATTATGATATAGATCTATATGATTCTGAGCTATTTTTGTATTCAATTGCAAATGATGCTGTGTTTATATGTATGTAAATTGTGATATGCCACATTGATTGTTGCTGTACATTTACAATCTGCAGATAAGGGAGAGAAGGATCACTACGGCAACGTGAGTACAATCAACTTTGTTGTTCTAACAATTCTATGTCGACATGTCCAGATTCTTATGGTGCTCAGATGCTTTTCAAAATCAAGAGATTTGACTTGAGACTATCTTAACTCGAGATATGACTTGACTCCATTTGATTTTTGCCCCAATAATTTGGGACTGCAATATGAAGGTTCAGCTTACTTCTGACTTGCACATATGTGACTTCCTCCCACCTCTGGTCACCGCTGTCCTTTTCTGTCTTTCTCCTTCAGTAGGAGTGGATTGGATAGCATTGGACTAGTGCTGTTGTGGTAGACCAACTATCTCTCTTCTCCCCTCCATTTTTTTCTCTGTATGTCTGTGTGCGTGATTTCCCGATTGTGTGAGGGTGCTCGACGTGTGCATGACTATTTTGGTGCTTTGGGTTTTGTGGATGCATGTGTTGTCGGTGGTGGGTTGGGGCGGGGGCATCCTGTTAGGTTTCAGTGCCGGTGTCGCCTCAGACCAGGCGGGCCGATCGCTGGTCCTGGGACCCGGCCGAGGAGCGAAAGCGGCAGGAAAGGTGGCAGCAAGAGCAGGCGCGCCTGCTGCAGGTACACGGATAGATAGCGAGGCAACGCATGGCGCATGAGGCTACCCCCAGCTCTGTCAGGATTCATTGCCAGTTTTGGTTTTATTTGCACAAGGGAGTCACACTTTCAAAAACCTGCTACCCTCTCAGGGATGTTTTGTTTTTGCTAGAATTAATGATTATTAATTTATTATTTATATTTGCCCACTGCTGCTTTTAAACCGTGAGACCAGTTTATATCTTAAAGGCGTCATATGTCATAAAGCTGGTTAACCACACTCCATTGCGCCTGTAAAAGCTTGCCGCCATTTTGATGATCAGCACGTTTATTGTACCGTAACATCCGCTCATGTGCCGCTGCCATCAGTTGAGGGCGCCCTTGAGCAGCACAAGGAGCTTTGTCATGGCTTGTGCTTGGGGGCGAGATTCTGTTGGCTAAATGCCCCCCTCCCTCCTCCACAGCTCAGTGAGAAAGGTTTCTGACCTTGGATGATTGGAAGAATGTGTGGTGCATTACTGTGCTGGTTGTGTTATCCCCTGTAATTGTTTTTCTTTCTTTGTGATTCTGTCTTCCAATGCAAGTCTTAATAGAAAAAAATGAGTAAATTCCTAATTTTGATAATAATGCTTTTTTTTCGCTAACAATCAAGTAGTTGAAACCGCTCTCTGCAGTTCAAACTTCAATCAATTCTTGAATAGATTCTTGAAAAGCTGACAGTGTGATTCAAAATGGAGCTTTTTTTCTGGGTCTATAGTGGAGTCTTAAAGTGTCTTAAATGAAATGTTTCAAATTCAAAGTCTTAAAAATCAATGAGATAAAGGTGCCCAGAAATATCTTCACTTTAACTCCTCTAAGCCTCCAGACACCATGTTAACTTTGTAAAAGACGACATTTTCAACAGTGGTACTCTTCTCGGAGGCCTGTTTGCATGTCCACCTCCTGCTTGCTTCTTCACCTCTTTCTTTCTTTACGTTCACTCCTGACAAGCCAAAATTGATTCAATGTTTGCATGCCTCCGACATCAATTACAATGTCTTTTCTTCCTGTATTTGTATATGCTTGCGGTGCGTTACCTCGGTAACACAGGAGAAATACCAGCGAGAGCAGAAGAAGCTCAAGGAGGAGTGGGAGACGGCCCAGAGGGAGGTTGCGCAGGAGGAGAGGCGCTACCATGAGGAGGTGGGTGCACATTTTAGACAATACCAAATGAAAGTTGCCTCCTCAAGCCTTATGTGACGCGTTGTCTGTGGTCATGGGCTTTGATTGTTTAACGGTTCCAACGCTACCCTCACGTCAGGAACGTCTCATCCTGGAAGAGACAGTCACAGGCCTGATTCCGCAATCGTCCGCCACGTCGGTTTCCGAGTGCCAGGACACCATCGTGCGCTCACTTGCTGACTGGGAACGCAAACAGGAGCAACTGGAGAGACATTCGGTGATCAAATCTACATCTTTTTTAGTTTTAAATGTATTATTAGTTTGTTATTATTAAGCATACCTTCTGTATGAAATGCACTATATATAAATACTATGCACTATATACACTATAATGTCTTGCCTTACCAAAAATTAATTTATGATGACATATTTGTTGAAAAATAGAACAATTGTGTTTTTTTAAATCAATCTTTTCAAGAACAATGACGTGATTTGATGGGATGAGGAGTCTCACCCTCTTGTGACAATAAATTTTACAAATAGTCATAATCCTATAATAATGATGATCCTTTTGTTCTAAATACATGTATGCTGCAGATAGCACAATTGACAAAAAACTAACGTAGGCTGGAGTATTTGTCCCATAGGTTAGGTATGGGCTTTTTTAAACAATCCCATCATTTATTGCTATTTGTTTTGCGGGCCTCGAAACTTGCATCTTTGAGCCCCCCTGAACCCAATTTGAAAACCCCTGTGATTGGTCCACCAACTAACGGTCTTTACTTCTGATTGGCTAACACAGCTGGAGAGTGGAGAGGTTGAGTGTGGACCGCGAGAGAACGACAAAACGAGCGACATCAGCACCGCCGACGACAGCGTCAGAACAGCCAAGAGGTTTGTCGACGCATCAAAGCATACATCAAAAAAACATTACTTTTCCTCAGTAAACATGATCTTTACTCACAAGAGACATTGTTAAAGGTATGCATAGCTGATTGTCTACCAAATCATCCAGGGATTTTAAATCTGCGAGTTTACACGTAATATTGATGCAAAGTTTAAGATCCAGCTCATCTGTCAACCTAATGAGTAGAAGGAAACATCCTAAAAATAGAGCCCTAACATGGATGTGGGCCATCTACAGCTCGGTGAGTCAGACTAGCTGCGTGAAAAATGGCCAAAAACTTCACCAAATGGCTGCCAAGACCTCCGCCCCGGTCAAGAAACGGCAAGACGTTGACGCCAGCAAGCCCGTCCGGCCTGCAGGAGAACGCAGGTGTGTGTGTGTGTGCGTGTGTGTTTAAATGGTCTTTAAATGTATTAGCTTCAGTCTTATCATTTAAAGAAGCTTTCTGCCTTCTGTCTGACAAATTGATGAGAGTATAACCATGGCAACAGAAGTGCGCTTTTTCGGCATTCATTGTAACCTGCAGTCTTTCAGTTACTGTGTTTGGCCAGTAGGTGGCACCTCAAGCTTTTATCATTGCAGCATCTCACTCTTAGATTATCGTCATCTCGTGTCCGAGTTCATTTTTCAGCAACCCACTTAACAGCAGGCTCTGGAAACACGAGATAATAATGATTTATGATTTGAATCTCTCAAAATTACAAAGCGATCCAGATGAATGCGGCTCATTTCAAGGCTGTGCAGTCAGCCGCATTGTCAGCTGAATGCCGCAACAGTCTGTCCATTTTCCAGGAATGCACCCGCCACAGTAAATGCTGGGCGCAGCCCACCCAAGCCCCCTCCGCCTTCTGTTGACGCACCACCCAACAGGTATCCATTTTGTGCCTCCCATCAACCCTGTGTTTTGTGCTGTACTTGTGCTTGCTG
Organism: Syngnathus typhle; assembly: GCF_033458585.1. Lineage (NCBI taxonomy): Eukaryota > Metazoa > Chordata > Actinopteri > Syngnathiformes > Syngnathidae > Syngnathus > Syngnathus typhle. The sequence goes on along the minus strand of NC_083738.1, from coordinate 19,903,333 downwards.
TCATGAGATCAAATATGAGGTTTGTAGGAGGACAAAAGTATTGGGACACATACATTAATTATTAAATATCGCTGCCCGAGAGGTATGTTCGGTGATTTGGTGTGAGAGAACATGCCCACACACACACATGCCTACAAAACCATCTTGGTGGAAATCCAGCAAATAATGTACCAACTCTCGAGCTGCCTTTGTCTTTAGACTTGCTGAAGCAGCACGTAGGCTCATTGTTGCCGATGTTATTGCGATTTATAGGTCTGTCAGTGGCAAGAAGCTGTGCTCCAGCTGCGGGCAGCCGCTAGGCAAAGGGGCCGCCATGATCATCGAGACCCTCAGCCTCTACTTCCACATCGACTGCTTTAAGGTTAGTGAAGACATTTTCCCCAGGTTAACATATGTGCGAAGGGTCAAACTACGTGAAAAAGAAATATATGTGTTTTTTTGAGAAAGCGAGTTTTGGGGAGTGTTTATTATGTTAATTTCACTATTGTTGTGGTCAGTGCGGGGTCTGCAAGGGGCAATTAGGAGACATGTCCACAGGAACCGACGTGCGGATCCGCAGCGGCCTGCTCAACTGCCACCAGTGCTATATTCGCTCCCGCTGTGAGTTGCCCCCTCCAAACATCCTTCACACACACATGACTTGATTTTGTCCACATTTACATCGACCATAGTCGAATAGCTCTAACATGAACACGTGCCTGTAAAATAAATGCTACCACTCCACATTTTGAGAATCACTGACAAACATTCACCGTCGTCTAGCTAGCATTCATCCGTTTCCTTTTTCTCGTCTGTCTCCACCGTTTGTTGCTGCATGCTGAATGTTTGTGGGTCTCTCTTCCCCCCTCAAGCGGCCGGTCAGCCGACCACCTTGTGACGTCTCCAGTCGAGTTGAACCTGATCACCTGCCAAGCCCTGCCCTCCCGTGCAACCCCCATTCATCACGTGGGTCAATCCAAGATTTTTCATCCATATGAGTATCAACAGTCAGGACAGTCATTCACTCATATTGTCATTTTTACGAAGCACAATCTATTTGAATCACCATTCATCAAGTGTGGTTTTATTCATACATACTTTAATCGGATTTAATCTGGTTTAGGTGTTTCCTTTTTTTTTTTTTTTCTTTTTCACCAAGCGGCATCCATTTTATGTCACTCCCAAAAGCAGACAAAACGAGATGCAAATTAACCTTCACGACGCACAATACTGGATCTCTATTGGTGCATTTGTTATTTTGGATCAGCACTGAATTGTACACCTTATGTTGGAAATGTGTTATAATAATCCACAAGGCTTCCACTGACACACTTTTTGAATGTAATTCATGAGGGCAGTAACCGAATCCGCTACTTTAATGTGCCTTAGGAACAAAAGAACGACACAGAAAAAGAAACAAAAAAAAAGCATAATATTTTCATTTGAAGGCGATCGATCAGTGGCCAAATTGTCCTCGCATTCCTTCATTGCAAGTCGTCCACTTTTCCGCGTCGTTGATTTTGCAGTGATAGAATGCTCTTGTCCGTGAGGAAAATATACGACCTTTCGCTTAAACCGCGTCCCCGGGAATGTAGCGGGACCAATCAGAGCGCAGCAAATAAGAACAATGCTTTCCTGAAGTTTTTGTAAATGCATAGTGACACATAGGTTGAATGGAAATGTTTTCTTTTTAGGCTCTGGAAAAAGCTATATGTAGTCGTCCACAGTCGGTTGCATCTCTCAAAAAAAACAAAAAAACAAGTCGAAACTTGCCCAGAGTAATGAAAAACATGAATGAAGATATTCAATTGATGAAAGATAAAAGAAGCAGACAGAATCCAAACTAGCCCAGAAAAAAAGATGTAAAATATACATTACGCTATGCAGTCAACCACCATCACAGACTTTATGTTGTGTGAAACTTTTTGATCTCAGCAACAATAACTAGGGGGCTCTGAGCGAAAAGTCTATTGAACCTTTGCCAACTTTGTTTATTTTATTTTTTTAAATATATATATATTTTTTGCTTGGTTTGCATTTTGCGAGTCGGGCAGTGTGCTGCCGATGTTTAACAAAAAAGACTGCACGTTTAAGCCTACAACCAAAAGATACTGTAAAAAAATGTACAAATCAAAGCAATAGCCACTGCGCTTAATTCCTGGAGTTGTTGAGCATTTTCCATTTTCTCTTTTTAGCGCAGAGGCTTTCTCGTGTATTTATTGTAGTAGTCACCTGAACACCATATTTCGATGTATCTTTTCATTAACTGTGTCAATGCAATGACTGTATCTTTATAAATAAAACCATCCAAAGTCACTGTCTGTCGATATGTTCTTCTGATTTTGAGGCATTTCTCAGCAAGAGGCAAACTATTAGGAACAGCTCTCCCAAAGGTGAGTATTCGCTTTGTTTTTAATGGGGTGCAAGGAGGTGTCTTTTTGAATGTTTTTTTCTTCACATTTGGGGCAAGTTTTTAAGGTTAATTTAAAAAAAAAAGTTATTTTCTTCATAATTGATTTTTAATTCATCCATCAGGTCTTGGTCAGCCGGGAAAGAACCTGTTGAACTTACCCTAGTTTCTGTCGTGCAAAAACCTGTTTCTCCATATGAACCTTTGTTAATCTTTCATTTTCAACGAAGTAATTTTAATTTTGAATTGATTTCGTTTCTACAATGTTTTACATCACAGTTTGCATATTATATCATAATTTTACCTGAGTTAAAACTGTTCCCTTTAGTAAGATCATTTCATATATTGTTATATATCATTATATATATATATATATATATATATCATATATATATATATATCATATATATATATCATATATATCATATATATATATGATATATATCATATATCATATATATATATGATATATATCATATATCATTTCGTATATTTTACCCCCTAGCTTCTACCACAGTTGAACCAAGCTCACAGATAAGGGTAATAATCACGTTAAATGCTTTTTAAATGTGAGATTGTTCTAAATTAAAAAAATATATATATATATACACATATATATATATATGTATATATATATATATATATATATATATATTGATTTTTGCAAGCCTATTGATAGAAATATGAAATTGTGAACCTTTGCAGATTTTTATCAATTTTGGCTTCTTTGTTATGCAATAGCTGCTGGCCGAATTTAATTTCTGTCTAAAATCAAGCTTAAACCTTTACATTAATTAAAACGCTTTACCTAAAATGAACAATCGCCACCTGTTATATCGCTAATATCACTTCCCATCGCAAATTGTTACAGGAACTTGAACATTTCCACTGTTATCATGTACGTTCTTCACACCACAGAAGCTGACAAAGACATGACCAAGCCATTTTTTTTCCTATTATTATTTTTTGTATCATCAACAACCATTTCAATGCCTTGGAAAACTATGTGCACATGTAGAAATATTCCCTTCTTAAATATAAGCATCCAGAACCTAATAACATAAATAACCTTCCAGACAACAATGTTCACAACAAAGTGGGAGACTTAAAAACAAAAAGAGACATGCAAATTATATCCAAATAAATACAACATTTGCATACATTCCCTTTTTACCAAAAATAAATTCTTAGGGAATCCGACTTAAAATGAAGACTATACGTGTCTATGATTCAACTATTAGGAGACGCGAATACATATTAACACTTTACAATTGGAGCCACAAACACACTGTCATAGAAAGACACACAAAACATAGATTTATGTCCATGGGCGGGGCGGGGATTTGGAGGGGTGCTGCTGTAATTGTGCCTTTTTTTCTCATAGTGGACAATAAAAGAAACTTGATGAAATATCAAGTTTAAAAAAAAAAAAAAAATCATTTTCTTTCTGGTTGAATCCCACAAAAAGTCCAAACCTCGCTCAGATTCATGGAAACTGTATAAGGCTATGCAGCCTGCGTGCCGCATAGTTCATTCTGTCAGAAATAACAGAAATCAAAATGGCCTGCACTGAAATGCAGGCTCTTGAAAAGTTTGTGGTTGGCCGCATAGTCGTCGCGGTTCTTGCAAAAACTATGCCGTTGGGCGCATACTTACTTATTAACCCATCAGAAATTGATCACAGGTAAAGTCCACGTTCTATGCGCTGGCCCGTGAGTCTTGCAAAAATTTAAAACAGCCCAGATGAATGATCAAGTATGTGGCTGCCCGCATAGTCCAGCTAAACTGGATCGGTCGCAGTTTGTTGAATAGCCTAAATGTTGACTCAAAATTATAGTCCAGACAAAATGCATGCTCTTGCTAAACTAAAGCGACGTGACTGCATGGTCGTTGAAATTATACAACAATGTAAACCAGCCCGGATAAATGCAATTGACATTAAATTGTGCAGCTGTCCACGACCTCAGAAAAAATGAATGCGGTAAAAATTATGCGGTATTGGTCGTAAACTCTAGCCCGAGTAAATGCAAAATATTATTAAAAATAAGCAGCTGTCAATTGAATGCCTCAAAAATTCCCAAATGCAGCCTCCTGATGAAACTTTGCTCTGCTGCGTGGTCAGACACGTGTTTGTCATTTGTTGGGTATAAGCACTGTATTATCTGTGAATAATGCAATACTGTGAGCTCGCCAACGGTCCAAAAACAGTTGGGTCAAAAATAACCCAGTACGGGTCAAAAAGGGAACCAATTCGTGCGCGTGGGCGTGCACGTACTAAGCAATCCAAATTTGGGCTCTTTTGTACAAAACAACCAGATTTTAAGGTGTTTTGTGCAGTCGTGTTATTTTCGACCCACCAATCTTTCAACAATTTGCCAAATGTGCCATGAAATGTATTTTTGTCAAGCAAATGCCACACAAAAGGGAGACAAAACAAAAGCACTTTTGACTGTCAGTGTCCATCAGTCTGCGTGTGCACGTCAATTAGAACATGCTGCTTTTTACTAAAGCAGCCTTGGCTCCGTTCTGTCTCTGCAAGGACGACAGCACGCTGGCGAACGGCCCGCCCAGCGAGTCCGGGATGGAGGTGATGGTCCCCGGGGCGGTGGCCCAGCCTTGACTCGGTGCCGTAACCCCCACGCCCGTCACCCCCACCCCCATGCCGGACGACACGACGCCCTTGCCGGCCTCCGCCTGTCCGCCATTGCCGCCCCCACCGTTCACCTGCACACCGGTGGGGCTGGGGCCACCGCAATTAGAGGTGGGCACCGGGTTGGGGCCCCCCGTGCTGTCCGGGTCCGTGGATTTGGCGTCTTTGCTGTCGTCGTCCCGCGGGTCCGACTTTTTGCCGGAATTGGACTTGGCGGCGGCTGCGGCCGCTGCAGCAGCACGCTCCTGCTTGCGAAACTTGGCCCGTCGGTTCTGGAACCAAACCTTCAAAACAGCCCCAAATTTGTCATTAGTCAGTAGTTTTGTTGTTGGGTTTTATAGGAATAATATTTATAAGCACCTTTACATTATTTGTGTGTTTGTGTGGGGGGGGGGTAGTGGGGGGTCGTCGTTTAAAAAGAAAAGTGTGTGCTTTATTTTAATATATTTGCGTCTTTTAAAAAACAAATTGGTGGTTTGAGCTTGAACAGTTTGGGAACCCATTTGCTAAATAATATACAATGAAAACATGAGTTTTTAATCGTTAATTATATCAAATCAAATAAAAAAGTGAATTGGTGCATGTGTCTTATGCCTGCGCGTAATGTATGCAGTAAACCTTGCGTAATTGGAGCATTTTTAACTTGCATGCATTACTGCTCTTGACTTTGTGATTGTTTACCTGCACTCTGGCTTCGGTCAAGTCTATCTTGAGTGCCAGCTCTTCACGGGTGTAGATATCCGGGTAGTGGGTCTCTGCAAAGACCCTCTCCAGCTCCTTTAGCTGCGCGCTGGTGAAGGTGGTCCGGATACGCCTCTGCTTGCGCTTTTCGTTCAGACCCCCGTGGTCCGTAAACAGCTTGTAGGGCACTGCATACAATAGGAGGACAAAATGACGTCATGTTTTTTTTTTTGTTTTTTTTGCAGTAGGTCTATCGTGATATCAGGGATTCTGTAAAAAAAAAATTCGCAACATTTGTGTAATACAGTGTTTAGTGCGTTAAGCATCATCTAAATGGTGGACAATTTGTTCAATTGACTGCTTGCATTATAAATGTGATTATACTCAATTCTGTGTCGAGTGGTCATCAAGATTCGATTTCAATCGGGAATATAGAGTTAAAATCCGTTACAAACAATACGGGTTGTTGTGCGCCCAAAAAAAAAAACAATACCGGAGACTTTACGTGATATAATTGCTTTGAATGTGATCACTTAAGTGGATTTTTAATTGTTAATGCAGGTTAATTCGGTTGCATTCTGTGCGTAATAACCGTGCGTTATAGTCAAGTGGCGATATTGATTCAACTATACTCCAAAGTTGGATTCTGTTTGGATCTGCATGTATTTTTTTAGTTGTAAAAATGTAATTTAATTGTTTCGGATATCGTTCCGGTTGCCGTGCGTTAACTCAGCAGCGTAATAGTGTTGATATATGTTCAACTCCGCGTGGTGATAATCAAAGAGAGTTTAATGGTGAATTTTATTCTCTTCCAAATGAGTCCGGTTGCTCTGCCTCAAACCGTGAGTAATCACCTCTTGTGATGTTGCTAAATGTTATGAAACAGCATCAGAAGTGGGGTTATGTCCGTGATCATGCTCGTAAATGTCGTTTAATAGCGTCCAAAATGAATCTCGATGCCGTGCGTAATCATCCACGTAAATATATTAATTCCACTTTTTGAGGGAGTATAGATAATAATAAGTGTGTTCAAATCTGAGTCCAGTGATCGTCTATGTTCGCTTTTAATCGTAAATGTACTTGAACTCTGTCCTAAAATGAGTGGCTGCGCCGTGCGCAAGAGCGTGCGTAAGTTGTCAAAACTCGTCGCCTTCCGCGAGTACAGTGACTCCCAATTTGAGCGCCAATAATGAGTTTTGCTCTTTGGTTATCTAATTATTCGTCTCATCGCAAAGTAAACACATTACGGCAGCTTATGGGCTAATTCTGTTGGAGGCTTTCGGGTGTGACACGCGCGTAACCAAATTACACGCACGCAGCCGCTCCTAACGCGATAAATTCCTTCATTTGTGTACGCAAATTTGGCCCCGTACCGAGCGAGCGAGCGAGTGAGCAGTGACGCTTGAAAATGCGCCTTACCGGCCGCGTAGGGGCTGCTCTGGTGGTCCCTCAGCGTGCCCAGGCTGCAGGAACCGGGCGCCAGCGACGGGCAACCGCTGGTGGCCCCGAACGTGGTCCGGATGGGGTTGTACTGGAAGCCGCTGGCCTGACTGCACGAGCTGAAGTCCGCGTAGGCCGACGCCAGGCTCGACGTGTCCATGCCAGCCATGCACGACTCGTAGGCGGACGAGTTAAGGTAAGAATACTCCATTTTATACATTTGGGAAGGCACCCAAAAGCTGAAGATACCCCAGGTCGGCTTATGATGGCGGGTGAGAGGGAGGAGAACGTGTGAGGAGGTTGTTGGAGGGATTTTTTTTTTTCGATGTTGACTGCTCGGCGGCCGCTCCAGAAGTGGCCTCCTTTATAGCAGCCCAGGCGCGTTTTGTGAAAAGCCCCCTAAGAGCCGCCTTGCCGGAGGTCTCCAGAGCATATCGAGCTCATCAGAAACAAAAGCAGCGCCGTGCGCACGCCGCACTGCCTCCTTCCTTCCTCCTTCTTCCTCCACCGCTACCACTGCCGCCTCCCTGCTTTACATGACAATAAGTCATCAGTCTATTGGGCCCGTCGTCCGGCCGAGCTGCAGCATCATTGATCCCCCCCCCCCCCCCCCACACACACACACAACACCGCACCCACCCACCGCATCTCTAATTAGAATTTAATAGCGCCGCAGTATAGCAGAGAAGGAGAGCAGCCCTCCTTTTGCCCTTTAATTCAATCACAGCACTTGGAAATAATGAAAGTTGGGTGACGATTCTCCCTGATGCAATTTGCTCGCCCCAAGCTTTTAAAAGGCAGCCTGAGAACCTTTTGCCACACTTTCGCCATTTTTCTCTCTCTTGCCTCCAATGCGAATTACAGGATGCTCATCTGCTGAATATTTGTCCACATGATTCCATCTTGAAATGTTCAATGTCACGTTTTTGCCCCCCCCCCCCCCCCAACAAAAAACAAAACAAGGTTGTGTCACACAAGCATGTCGTCGTTTTGTGTATATTTCATGAGTTGCGACACAAAAGTCCATTTTTTCTGTGTATATTGTGATCATGGATAGAATTATATTAGCATTCTATTCTATATGAGTAATTGCCATGGTATTAAAAATACTGAAACATATTTTAGGAATTGTACATGCTTTTCTTTGGCATCACTATTCTGACAGTCAATGAGCCATTTTTCACCAGTGATTTATTTACAATCTATGAACCCCAATTACCATTCATGAATAAAAGGATACAAATAGATTCTTATTGAAATCTTCACCAGTAATAATATCATTAATATTTATAGTGTTCTACAAACTTCATGATGTTTTTCAAATCAATATTAATTTTACTTTTCCATTATTTGTCCACTAAACCAATTCTATCCCCCAACAACACTTGTAGTAAATGCATTTCATTTATTTGTATAATTTTATTTGAACATTTTTAGTACATTTTTTTGGGGGGGGGGCATGAAATATTCATGCCTATTTACAAGTGATAATAATTATTATTATTATCAATTCTTTCATAATTCGTTAATGTCTATCATTGGTGCAATTTTTTTGTCATGAAATGTGAATGATGAAACTATTACAACAACGAATGCTTTAAAAGTTTAATATATTATTTTAAAAAACATACAACAACTATAAGACCAATTATATAGTCGTTAAAGACATCAAAATGTCTCCATTGTGATTCAATCGACTTCCAAATTGTCTCAATTGCTTTTATTATTGCTTTTATGCGTCCCCGTGCTGCAGTAAACAGTCACCCCACTAATCAAACAATAATCATGCTGACACGCATTTCATGAGTATATTAATACAGATTTCACTGTCTTCACGCAAGTTCGAACACTTAAAATGCGCCATCAATTCAATAGAGCACTTTCCCGCATAAAAGCCAGTCGTGCAAATGCATTTCAAGTGCATCGTGTTTGTTTGCTTTAAATGTACTATTTAATTCATCCATCCAATAATTAGATAGATAGATAGATAGATAGATAGATAGATAGATAGATAGATAGATTGATTGATTGATTGATTGATTGATTGATTGATTGATTGATTGATTGATTGATTGATTGATTGATTGATTGATTGATTGATTGATTGATTGATTGATTGATTGATTGATAGATTGATAGATTGATAGATTGATAGATAGATAGATAGATAGATAGATAGATAGATAGATAGATAGATAGATAGATAGATAGATAGATAGATAGATAGATAGATAGATAGATAGATAGATAGATAGATAGATAGATAGATAGATAGATAGATAGATAGATAGATAGATAGATAGATAGATAGATAGATAGATAGATAGATAGATAGATAGATAGATAGATAGATAGATAGATAGATAGATGTGTATATATATAGATATATAGATATATGTGTAATATGTATGTATGTATGTGTGTGTGGGTGTGGGTGTGGGTGTGTCATTTATCTCGTAACTCCCCCAGTAGGTTTTGTGCGTAGGTTTTTTAGCTTTTTTTTTTTTTATTGTTTGCACAGCATATTATGGAAATGTTCTTTTTTTTTTCTGGCTTTTCTGCACACAAGCTGGTGCTTGATGGCCAAGAAGTGAGCTAATTCAATTACGGCAAGCCAAAAGGGCCGAATGGAGCACACCGAGCTCCCTCCCTCCACGCGTCTGGCGTCCAGCAAAAAGAGGGGGGAAAAGCACCAAAAATAATCGAATCAGGCTCAAAAGGAAGCACAAGGCCAAACGCAATTAAAAGCTTGCTTTTCTTTCGCTCTCTCTCTCTTTTATTCTTTCAGTCTATAGTCCACCGGCTCTTTTTTTCTTTGTTCTTTTTGAAAAAAAGAAAAAAAGCGTCTTTTTCCATGTTTACGCCTGCTGCAAGGAACTGGTCATAACATTAGGGACACTGGTCATACATAATATTAGGGACACCGGCACAAGGCACACAATGAACAAAACAAAACAAAAAACGGGGCTTTGATGTATTTACGTGTTCGTCTGTCGAGATTGATCAATATCATGTTGATGTCATTGCTTCAATTGATAATATAGCCTTTCTAAAATATTTGGAGTAAATGAATATAGATGTAAGTATACTGTACCTTAATATTTATTATTTGAATGAACAGAAAAATATTCAATGTCAATACTACGGTACTTTAAATTACAAACAATGAGACGGTTTATAGTAAAATGTAATATAAAGCAAATAATTAAAAAAAAATCTACATAGTGTATCGTTTATATTCTGAAATACAAAAACGTCAAAACAAGTAACAAATGTCTAGCTTTCATATTTTGTCATTCAAAACGATAAATAAATACAGATTGTTTTATTTGTCATCGTGCTTTTTGCAATTTTATGTCTTAAGATTTTGTCGGTTTTTAAATAATATTAACGTGGAAAATAGGAAACCATAGGGGGTCGAAAAGCAGAAAGAAATCCAAAAAACGTGGTAAAAAAAAAACTGGGAAGAAATTTAGAAAAATAGAAAAAATATTTCCAACAAACAGATCTTTTATCTTATAGAAAAAAACAGAAAAGCTATTCTGAAAAACGGGGGAATGCACCCCCACCAAAAATGCTCAAGAATAAAAGGATTTCTTTCCCCATGTGAATAGTACAAAAAAGAAGGACAAGAAAAACATAAAAACAGTGAATAGTCATGTTCGACATCAGTCAGTCATTAATTAAGCAACTCATGAAAAGTGAGTCTATGTAGTGGCCATTAAAGTTTCACATTCAAGTCCTCGTCAAAGGGAAGGCGGCCCCGCGAATATGTTCCTCACTTCAATAAATCACAGCACAATGCTTGGCACCTCCCCTCAATTTGACCGAGGTGCACTCTGATGCTGCATCCTCGTTGTCCGCCCGCCGCATAGGAATGCCGTTGTGTGTGTGTGTGTGCGTGTGTGTGTATGTGTGTATGTTTTGGGGAGGTGGTAACGAGTGATGGGAGGGGTCGTTCTGTCACTCTTCATTGTCATCATTGATAAGGCCTCCCATTCACTATCTGTGTGCATGTGTGTTTATAGCAACGTTTAAGCTTGATGTCTCAATTGGACACCAAGCAAAAAAAAGGGTTACATTATTTGCGCAAAAACAATAAATAAATGAATAAATAAATAGATAGATAGTCCATGTATCAAGTCCACTTGACATACAATCAAATTTTTAGGCCCTGGTACACACATAGAGAGCAAGAAGGCAGTCTTTGATAGTAGGTTGCACACACACACACACACACACTATAAAATATTGCATATTTGATTGGAAATGTGCTTTTTAATGCCACAAATCCCCTCAACAGCTACACAAAATGTCTTGTTTCAGACTCAGTGACAAATGTGACAACAAAGTAGCTGCGAGTTGTGTTCGAGAAACGTCGTGTTTCTCGGCATGCAGATGGAACGTGACATCTGGAGAAGACCAAAATTCAATTAGTGTGCGTGTGTGTGAGTGTGTGTGTGTAAGTGCGTGTGTGCGTGTGTGTGTGTGTATATAAGTGTGTGTGCATACACCAGCATAAAAATATGGCAGAGATGCACTCATAGGCGGCAGGTGGTGCAACGAGCCTGTTAGAATGTTATATGTCTTTATATGTCATATGTCAAAATTTTAGGGATTCATATCTTGAGCAGATAGTCAGCTATTTTTGTTTGAAGCAGGCATTTTAGGCAAATTCCAGAGCTTTGGAAAAACAAAAAACAGAAAAAACAATCCCTTTCACAAATCAAAATGTCCAGGAAATCAGGCATTTTTAGCAGCTATTTCGGGAAAATTCCAGTGGGGAGAAAAAAAAGTGCCTGAAGACAATTTCAGCTGTCAACATGAAACTTGGTAAACATGGTTATTATAATCGGACACACAAAAAATGTCTCAAGAACCGATACAAGACAAGAAGTCAGCCATTTAATATTGAAGCCATCATTTCTGCCAATTTTCTACGGGCAAATTGCGGCGCTTTGTATGTAAAAAAAAAAAAAAGACACCAGTTTTATCCATCAACACTAAATTAGCTGGACATAGCTGTCCAAAGCGCGCATGAAAAAGTCTCAAGCACCAACAAACAAAATTGAAAAGAAAGTCGGCCATTTTGGTTTGGTTCATCGAAGTGGTCTGACCATACGAAGGATTGGCCATAAAAAAGGCGGTGAGGGTGCGAGGGCCAAGAAGCAGGAGCCTCCTAAGCGCATCTGTCCCTCCATCAGCCTTTAAGTGACCAGGCAGAAGACCCGTGGTTGCTGCATTAGCATAGAAATCTCATTCCAGGGATGAGATCAGGAAATGTACGAGCCTCCGACGTGGCCTTGGCACGGCCGAGGGGATCAATCCCTAAATGACTCCAACCTCCACGTGGACATTAACGCAGGCAAATACCCATCGACCCGACGTCCAAATCCGATTTGGACGGAGGAAAAAAAGACGTGATCATTAAATCTCTTTGCCCGGCGTTCAGGAATTTGATTCATAAAATCGTCGGGATTAAATTCTTATCGGGAGCGCTTGTCATCGTTTTGGTCGGGCAGCTGCTTAACGCGACTGCTCGATGGCCTTCATAAGATTTCGGCTTGTAAATAAACTCGTAATTCAATCCTGGCTGCTCCACCACAACCGTGCCTTGTTTGCTGCATAGTCGTACTGTGCAGGGAGGCGCAGACATGGTGGGTGCACACCTTGTGATTTTATACACAAATTGAGAAGATTAAGCTCGTACATATTTGACCTTTATAAAATCTCGGTTCTGTTAGTGTGGCTCTTTGTTGGGGGGGTGAATGTTTTGGCTGGGGTATTGAAGGCTGAACCCTTTGTCCATGATTCCCAAAGTGGTGCGAGCACAACAGGGCTGCATGAATATTCTTCAGGGGGTGCACAAGAGTACAAATTTAATGATATTTATTTTTTTAATAAGCAGTGTGCATGCACCATCTGTCAAAATTTTAAAAGACTGCTTCAGAGCATGAATTACAAACGGGTGTGTGCACCACTGATGGTGCGTCAAATTGAATAATGATTATTTGAAACTCTCATTGTGATAATGATAATAATAATGACAAAGATAATGATACAGATGATGATGATAATTCAATATGAGAAGAATAAGAACACAAAAAGTTTGAAACATTTGGAAAAGGGACTCGCATACTAATGCACGCACCACTTGGAGTGAGGTAACAATATTACTTGGTGTTATTTTTTTCTTGTTGTTTTATTGGAAATGAGCAAATTCTAATATGAATTATACAGGATAGAAAGTTTTTCTTTTCATTTGTATTTATGTGCCAAGATGTAGAAGGCCGTGCATTTTTTAACGATTTTTCTGGAATGAGAATCGGGACATAGGAAGACACATTTTTATTTGTGCTGTTGTTTTCAAGAACTGTTTCAGGATTCTGAAGGGGATGCACGGCTTTAAACTTTCCGCTCTTGCGAGAATTCACCAACTGGTGCATGCACCCTTGGAAGTGCGCAAATTGTAATATCACTAACTACATACATATTTACATTTTTGTTTTGCTGTTTTTGAACGACTGCATTAAGATGGTGGTGCGCAGTTTGAAATAGCTTCCTAAGTGACTGGGGTGTACTAATTGTAGGAATAACGATATAAAGTGAGCAATAACAATAATAATACATTTAATTTTGAAAGCCCCATTAAAATGAATTGGTTGGGATGCTGACGACATTGCATGGGGATGCTGAAGGGGGTGCGCATATGGGCTGATGTATGGGGAAGGGCAGCGGGTCCTGTTTGCCTTCTTGTTGCCACACATTCCCTCCCAAATGTTTTTGAAAGCGTCTTGAAGCATCATCAGTTTTACGCTGGGAGGTCAAGGCATATTTTATCGTCCATTGCGCACCGCCCTCCCGCCTCCGCATGAGCAATCGACAGCGATTAGGCCTCGGCGGCCTCATAAATCAGCCGCGTGACCCGTTATTATTGTTGAATTCAATAGCTGTTGGGGAAGTGAGGGTCAGTGTCATTAACTGGCTCCCTCCCTCTCCATGCCGTGCACCCCACCCCTCCCTCCCACCCGATCCGCGGGCCCCCTGAAGGCATGTGGCCCCTCTATACAAGGACCTGCTGGCTAATAATGCCTAAAAGCTTAATCACACATGCATTAAGCGACAGACAGCGGCCTTTTGTGCGTGCGACCGGCTTTACTGGAATGAGGCGATTAATGGTCATCTGAGCGGCAGGCGACAAGGCGGCGCAGAGAATGATGGAGCGCTTTTTAATGGAGCTGTGCGGGCGGGCAGGCGGGGGGTCTCGCCAAGAGGAAGCGCAGCCGGGCAGGCCACAATTACAGTAGCCCCTCGTTTTTTGCCATCCATCATAAAATGTCAAGGTTGTCGGGTGTTATTCGGCGCTTTGTGATGTTTGTATGAACGCCCTCCCTCCGTGCGCGATGCATTATCATATGCAAGCACCTGCGTGACCCCCAGCAGCATTACTTTCATATTTGGATATGATCACTTGATTTGGCCTGCGGCCTCCACCTGCATCAACAAGGCGTCACGCTGCTCATTTGCTTAAGGCCCGTTAAGACATGAACCAGGCACATCACTAATAAGGAGCTGGGTGCATGTAGTAGGGGAAAACAGTGTGACTGCAAACATTTCCTCAGGGAGCTCTGCTCCAAAATGGCGGCATACAAGATGCAGTATAAGGACTTAGAATTGGGACACAAATATGGAGTATTTTAGTAGGTTTTAACAAAAGTGATGGGACCTCAAACAATGCCTTGAGGAACTCCAGTTTAATGAAATGAATGGCACCTGTGATCGTTGGTGCATCAGTGACATTATGTGACATCTTTTAGTGGCCTTTACTTTCATCCAGCTTAAGGCACATGGGTACAATAGTCATGCTGTGTAATCAGCATCTCGATATGCCAAACCCTGGTGGTTGGTGGACTACTTCAGCAAAGAAGTTTTCACTCACACAGATTTAGATGAAGCGTAATAGGACTTTTTGTGTGTAATGTTAGCCTTGGCCCTTTCAGTTCATCTCAAGAAACCCAAACTTTGTGTATGTGAATCTGGCAAAAGTAATGGGACACCTTCATGAAGCAAAACCATTGATTTTGTCCCCTTTTGCACGTTTGACTGCTCACTCCATTGACATTGTACACCACCCATGCTCCCTCCTCCTTCCTTCCCGCTGTTTCATCTTGACGTGACAAATTGCCGCGTGTGCACTTTGCGAGCAAATGCAGGCCTCCTCATCATCGCCGGCTGCAAATTTGATCAGAACCCACCGAGGGGACCCCAAAGGCCCCCGGTCACCTAATGATGAATCGTCGCATTAGGATTCATGTTTATGCATCGCTGTTTTGCGTGCAGTGTTTTCGAAATGGATCCTGTAGTCTTTTTCAGTCCACGTGTTCGCTACGGTGGAAATCAGGTGGGGGTCAAAGGTCGTCCGGGCCCGGTCCCAAGTGCAGGCCGAATCCTCGGAATGAAAGCCCGCCGGCCCCAGGGATGATATGGACTCGGTGGAAAGCGTAAGAGGAGCAATAAAGCTTAATGTGATCATCGGAGACGGCTCTCAAAATGGAAGGCGCGCTCCCAAAACCCACGAGGTGACAGTATGATGAAGTTTCTATTGGATTTGCCAAGAGGAGAGCCGGGGCGTCGAAGAACCCCAAAGCGGCCACGCCGGCACGCCGGAGATGAAATTGATAGGCAATATGTGTTCATAAGAACAATTACACTGGCAGTGATGCACCAGATTGCAACGCGAGTGCTGAAAAAAAAGATGAAAAAGCCTCAATGGATGCGTCATATGAGAACTTTATTGTGCCAATACTGACACGGTGTTCATTCCAACTAAAAAGCACGTCTCATTTCATTTCTAATATTGCAATTGGATAGGAGGTGAAAAATATTATCATTAAAATTTTATTGTTAGCGGTACTCACATAGCAGCAGTATTCCTATTTTAAGATTTAAACACCGGCAGGTTCTTATTTAAATGTTGCACAGTTGTCATAGTAATAATAGTCCCGGTGAAGCAGCATGTGGCTTATTTTCCATTATTTTTGCACATACCATTTTACGTAATTGTCAACAATATAGCTGTGATCACAAGGTCGCATTTTTATTACTCATTGTACAAACTTATAACAAAATATGTCTTCAGTAGGGACAATTTTTTTCCCCCAATGACATGTTTTTAAAAAAAGACTGGAGGATTATTTTGTGTATTGTATTTCCTAAAAAAATAACATATTTATGACCATTTTGTACACTTAATTTGAATTTTGAGTGGGGTAAAGGGTAAGGTCTGGAAACAAGTTCGATTAATAGGATACATTTTATTTAATAGTTTGAGTTTGAGCGTTGCATTTTTCATGTCATACTCATCGATGAACCTTAAGATGAGCCAAGTAGCTTCAGTTATGTAAGAGCAACAACATGACGGAAGGGGCCAGATGGGCTCTTGTTTGTCTTTTATTCTTGTGTCTTTTTTTTATTTTAAAAGCCATCGTCCCACCCGCCCTCTGCTTCCTCCTCCTCGTAGGTTTGCATGAGAATCAGAAGCAGCTTTCGGCGGGACCGGTACCCGTCGCTCCACGTGGACGGGATTGATGTCATTGTCTCGTCACGCTGACCTTTGCTGTAATGGCCGTGGCAGACATCGCAAACTCTCACATCAATTTGGCCCAATTGGATGTGGCATGTCTCGGCTAACTCAATTTGCCCAGAAATGCACCTGTCTCTGCCTCGCCTACCCCCCAACCCGCCCCGTATAGATTAACTCCCCAGCGGGGAGAGGGGGAATTGGAAGGAGGGGTCAGTGGATCAGCAGCCAACTCCCCCCGACCCCCTTCTTCAAAAACCCTCACTTACATGCACATCAACACAGAGTTCTCATCTTCCACTCTGATCTTTTCCCTCCTTCTTACTTTGTAGATGTTGCCTTTGTGTGTCCGTGCGTGCGTGCGTGGGCAGAGCAGAAGGAGAGCCATTAGCCAGCCTCTAATTACATTAGTGAGACGTTAAAGGGGGGATGTGAGTTTAAACAGCCAGCAGCAGAGACAAGATGGAAAGAGGGGGTGATGTGGGGGGCGGGTAAAAATTGTTATTAAGGTGGTCCGTGACTGGTGTGTATGTGTGTGTGTGTCACTGATGACAAATGGGCATTGCGCATGCGAGCATTAGGTAAATGAGCACTGTGCTGCAAGGTGGGAAAGCACACATGCATGCAGCCTCCATCTCCAAGCAGACACTGTTGGCCAATAAACGCCACCCTCTAGTAGCCCCCCCCCTACTCAAAAAAGTAGACATTAAAAAAAAAAAAAAAAAAAGCTAATAAAGGAGATTGGTTCATAGATGTTACTGTTCATGAACAGGCATCAAAATATTTGCAATCTTGTTACTTATTTCTATAATATTCATGTTAAATTACCACGAATCAATTAAGTCAACCAAACCAGCAGTCCTCGACAGGATAAGAGGTGATGAAAATGTATGTATGGATGAATGGAAAACACAGACTAACTTTACATTTTTTAATCATAAAAAATCATTAGGAAAAATAGAAATTTTGACTAAAATGTAAATAAGTAGGAAATTTTATTTGTGACACAATTCTTTATCCATTACTGTTAAAAAACTAGAATAAAAATGATGTGGGATATTTATCCTAAATTCTTAATAAAGCATCAAATGTTCTCTTTACAATATTATGTTCTATGCTGTTCTGCTTGTCTAAACATAGTTTTCTGATCAATATTGTGTTTGTAGAAAATGAATTAAGCAGCGAATCCACCCGTTCTTATCCAATGTTGTGGGGTGGCCATTTTGCCACTTGCTGATGACTGAAACTGACATCACAAGTGCCTCAGGGTAACAACCAATTTGTTGTTTGGATATGGGCATGACATGTTATCAAACCTTAGGCACATTTTTGGAATAGATTTAAATGTTTCTTTATTGTTTTATACATTTTGTAAATTAATATCAATTTTTATTTTCAATATTTAAAATGTTAAAGAAACAATATAGACAAAAATATCTTTGTTCTCAATTGAAATTATTTTTTGTTTAGATTTACATTACTCACATCAACAGTAATATTTCTTATTCTGGTTTTTGAAATGCAAATCAATTGGACAGTGCACTGTGGTTTTCTATCGTCTTTATAGTATGTAGAAACCTCTGCAATATATTCTGGGAAATGTAAAGCACAAACGCGTGACCCCTACTGCAGCCCCCCAACACCGGTGTAGTCCACTGCAGAGACGTTGAGCACACAGTCCAGCAGCCCCCCTGACCCCGCGCTGTCCCCCATTATGGAGCAGTCAGAAAGCTTTTAGAGGCTACGCTAACGGCCAAAGATGGATGGTGGAAAATAAGAAGAGAGGAGCATAGGGTTAAGGGGTGGTTGGGGGCTGGGGGGAGCAGGTGGCTAAGAAGAGAACGTCTCACTTAATGCCGCTAATTCAATAATTAGGAAAAGTGGAGTTCACAGAGACACACGGGCACACACAAGGAACCCATGAATGGATGGATGGATGGATGGATGGATGGATGGATGGATGGATGGATGGATGGATGGATGGAAGGACGGATGGATGGATTGACGGATGGATGAATGGAGGGATAAATGGATGATAGATAAAAAAGTGATAGACGGAGACAGAACAAGGCCCCTCCTTACGTGATAACTGCAGACGTTACCTCGGGTGACTTTTCATTTCATGCGCGACCTGATGCAAAAACCGCAATGTTTGTGCGCACGCACGTGCTTGCATATGCAACAGAAGTCGTGTTATGATGTGTTTACGGTCTATTGCTTCCTGTAATTACATCACATGATTTCTTCCTCCTCCATTGTTTATTCTTCTGTACTCCGGTATAACACAGTCACGTCTAGCTTGAGATGAGACCATTCCGCTTTTAGATGCTTTACATTGCTTTGTTTGTTTGGACAATTGACTCCACAAGCTGAAATTGATCCATATGGTGGCTCAAACAAAATGGACACTGAACCTCAAGATTTATTATTTTTCACTTATGCATTTTGAAAAATAATGACGTCTGTTCCATGTTCCTTGCATGTGTGTTCAGTTTTTATTGGTGTGTTAACTTTTTGTTCCTGTCAAAGAGCGACTGGCAATACAGTACTATAATTATTACTCATTTTATCTCCACTCTTTGGCGAATCTGAAGCCCAACATGGCCGAACTAGATGCAGGTGGGCGGGGCCTGCCAGCCGGTGAAAGATGGCCGTCTTTACGAGGCTAGACTCGGCCAAAGAAAAATAACCAATCGGGCCAACTCTGATGGCCGCTGAATATATCGGGCACTCTGCCTTGAGTGTGCGTATGCGTTTGTGTGCTTGCGTGTGTGTGTTTATGTGTGTGTGGCTGGAGCGGCGGGGCGGGGGGCCGAGGGGTTAAGTAGGATAGAAGGCGGCCATACTTCAGATTGGCAGCAAGCTGCTGCAAGGATAATCTAATCACAGGATGCAATTCAATTAGGGCGGAGGGTCTCTGGGGCCAAGCAGCCAGCCAGGCAGCAGTCGTTGCCACTACTGGGGAGGACGAGGATGGGGAGCTGCTATGGGGGGGGGGGGGGGGGGGGGGCGTTTGCTTCTTGCCTCTGCCAGGACTGCATGAATGCAGATGAAATTTGAAATATGAAAATCTGCTATAATTTATGGATGGTGTCAGGATGCTGCTGGAGGCAAAGGGTGGTGGGGTGGGTATGGTTGTGGAGGGGGGTGAGGAAGATGAAGAGTTTGTTTTCATGGTTGCCTCTTGTGGGAATGATCTATTATCCCGCAAACACTTTCTCACTGCTGTTGTTTCATACTGGTTTGCACAAGGCAACTTTGCTTCATGTCCATCCGTCCATCAGTCCAGCTGTCTGACTGTCTGTCTGACTGTCTGACTGTCTGACTGTCTGTCTGTCTGTTTTCATCATTCCTTGGTCATTAATGTGTGCGTGTGTGTGTGCGTGCATGTGTGTAAGAAGAGTGTGAGAAGCTCTTAGACAGATTATTGCTCATTACAGGCGTCCATTATGTCAGGAGGAATCCTTTTTCATTTGCACAAGTCTTCCTGGAGATTTTTTTTTCTTATTTATCCGAGCATCCATTATCGGAGCTGGGAAATCAGATTAGGCTGTGATGATTCTCCGCTTGCCAATAATTTCCCTCAGTGCACATCTCGGCCTTGTGTTGACCCTCCAGCCGCGTACAACAACAGCGACACCGCAGCGCAATAATTGCATTAAATGAAGTGTTTGATGTAAATTTAAATGTTGATAGCCAACAGTCCAGCCGAATTTGAGTAATGTATTGAGTAAATGCTACGACGTACAAATCTGTAAGCTGTTTATTTGTGATAAAATCTGTGTTTCTGTATCTTAACGGAGAGAATGATAGAACACTCATTTGAAATTATGAAAATTTAGACAGCAAATAAATTCAATATTGTGATTGCAATTTACTACACAATTTTTCCCCCCGGAAAACACTAGGAATAAATTAATGTTTCAAATTCACATTTATAAATATTCCAGTCCTGTCGGTTACGATTACTATTAAAAGAAATGCAAGTGAACTAGAAATTCATGTAGAACACATTTTATTGACTTCAATGAGTTGTCAACTTAAATACTTTTAGGCTTTCAAGCATTCACTATGACAACTTTAAAAAAAAATCTAAAAAATGGTGTTGCAAACATAAGTCGGTATGTCATCTACTGATTATAAGAATAACCAAAACTAATGTGCGGTTTCATCACGTTAACTTGTGTTGTATGTTTCAACTTTGTAAGCACTGAACCAATCCAATTTCAGACACTTGCGATTATGGACGTCTTTGGAGTGAATGATTTGGAACACAGTGACAAACCCCGCAGAGTAAACCATGGCGGTCATCGGGATTTCCTGTCAATCTGCAGGACGTCATGTAGTCCGGCGCTCGGAGCAGAATGCCACCTAATTGTGCTTTTCAATACTGCTGTGCACCGACGGAGGGGCGAGGGTCCTGGGGGGGTGTAGTTGAGGTTGTTTGCAGTGGGGGGGGGGGGGGGGGGGGGTACCACAGGAATCTCAGCTATCGTGCTCTCATTGACGAGGTCAGCTTTCTTGTTGTTGGCTGCACGGCGGTCACCAGAGTTGCTGACGGCATCGTCGGCATTAATCACTTTTTTGAAAGTTGGGATCATCCAGTTCTCACTTTGACTCCCCAATCTGGAACCCCAACACCACCAGCAACTCTCAAGTAGAAGCCATTTTCACCCTCCAACACATCCACTGTCACTGTTGCTCTCATCCTGCTGCAGACGGGATAAAGTGATTACCGGGCAACATCCTCCTCAGAGGTTGGATGTTGGGCGGGGGTCGAGAGAAGAGGGGGGGGGGGGGGAACTGTTCTATTGAGCGGGTGATGAGGAGGGCCCGCCTCTCCACTATCCGGGGCTCTTTATTGAGGCGTCTATGGGGCTTTATGCTGCCAGTGCTCGGCCTTGCCCTCGCCGTCATCAATCATCCCGCCGTCCGGACACCTCAGCCAATCCCGGCCCTCCAGGAAGCTCTAAAGGAGACAAATAGAACATTAGTGTGTTGATGTTGCTGCCTGTCACGCGTTTGACTGACAGCCAAGCTAGATCGAAGTTTGGGACCCTGGCTGGAAGTGGCAGGCGGGAACCTCGTGAAAGAATAGCCCTACAGCATTCTCCATTTTCTATTAGCATTAAATTCAAATCTCCCATTTTTGCTCACAAGGCAAAGCAAACAATTATTCAAACGACATCTCGTATCTTGGAAAAACAAACCAATCGGGTCACTCCTCTCTCGAGGCAGCATCTTTCGACTTAGTGACGTTCCTGTCTCAATTTATATGCATTTACTTTTGCTGTGTTTAGTCGAGCCCACTGGACTACTTTTGTGGTCCGTGCAAATCCGGCACGACGCGCTGTATGATGGATGCAGAGGCGGGTTAGACAGAGCATGGGTAATCTCACAGACGTGTACAAGTAGGCACAGTTAAAAAAAGGGGGGGGGGGTGAACAAAGTCGACTTTATTTGCCACCAATCAAAGCAGCGATTGCTGTGTGACAGCCAAGGTTATCTCATTAAGAGCCGGTACCTTGTGCCTTATAGTGAAAGAGTATTTAAGTTATTCTACCTGTCATTATACATCGCTGGCACAGATAGATGATCATCAATACCTCATTTGTAGTCATTAGATATGGTTTTAGTTCCCACAGCACAGTGGAAGACCTTTTATGGCACTCCCATGGTTTCACTGCACTTGGAAGTTATACAGTGAAAGGCCATTTTCTCCTTAATTATTTTTTTGTTTAATGACAATTTCTAAAGTACCACTTCTCCTAGCAGCACTGTTCAAGTTCTGCGAGAAGAAAAAGAGGAAGAGGTCGAATGTGATTACAGAGATTTTTTACAGCAGGCGCAGGCGGTGGCGCAATAAAGGAGGAGAGCACAGAAATGGGAGCGGGGAAATTACATGTGCAGACCGCACTTCAGGAAAGGCCGCCGCCGCCCGCATCAAAATTAAACAATTCTTCAAGCCCGACAAGCAAACCTCGCCATTGCACTGCTGTATTTACTCGATGGGATTGCGAAAAGAAGCCATTGGAATCTCTGTGTTTTGCTTTTCCTTAGACTTTTCTGACACTTTAATATTTGATCATTTTCAGAGTATTAAAGTGAAATGATCTCTGTGGTTGGGAATCACAGTCTTCAAGTTTCCACTGTGTTGAGGCTAATAGCACACGTGACATTAGCACGATGTTAGCACAATTAAACAATTATTCAACGTACTGTGTGCCTCTTCCTTCAGGTGCCATTCATCACCGAGCGTTCACCCCCATGACCCGAGGCGGGACAAAATGTCACTGCGGGATAACGGAAAACATCTTTAGAGCCGTCTGATTCCAAAGGTATTTTCCCACTGTGGCTACAACCGCAACAATCCACGTTTTGTCCAATCAAAACCTAAAAACTAAGCATTATTGTCAATGCTCAATAGTTGGCGGCACGGCCTGTATTGGTTGTGATTACATGGTGCAGGTGTACCTAATCATGTGTCTGACTACAACAATGTTGCATTTTATGTAGAGTTGTGTGTTTATTTCTTTAGCTTTTCCCCCCTAAATCAAAGGATGCCCATTTATCATGGCGCCCGGACAGCTTTCTTATGTCGCTACCTTGCGCCGCTCACTTCCATCCACCAAATTCCGCATTTTTATGGAAAACCGCAGTCATTTTGATTGATGAAATCCAATGATGTCCAAAGCAATCCGGGGGATCCCCAACTGTGGCGCATCGGCAGGGTGCTGCACTGTTGCCATTGTCCGGCGCAAAGAAAAGAGGAGCCATGTCCCGGGAGGGAAGAAATCACCATTTTAGACTCAAAGGGGTCTTTAAAAAAAAGGCAAAAGTTTTCTTTTACAGGCAGTGGGAAAGTGCAGGAAAACTTTTTCCTCTTCTATCAACGGAAACAATGTACTTGTTCTTGGTGCATTCAGCTTAAGAGACAAGGATTGGGTTCATAGAACAACCACTGAATAATGAATTGATTGTTGGTGCAGATCCTTGTAAAGATGCATTCCCCATTAATTTCCCAGTTAAACCTGCATAGAGCTAAAAATTACTTCAGCTATTGCTGTCGTCGAGCCGAAATTGCAAAAATATGATTTTGAACAAATATGCTGTTATGCTGCGGTATGCAGATATGTTTTGTTTTGCAAAATGAAATTGAATAGCAATACCTACCATGAGTAGACTCACTAAAAAATCTCTAGAATAAATCCCAGTGAAAACTCAGGAGGCCCACCATTTTGGTTTGTAGTAGCTGATTTGCGGTCATTTTGGTCCTTGAAGGACAAACTTGTCGTGAGTTCAACTTTGTGACGCGAAAATTAATAGCAAAAATTATCAAGAGTATATTCATAAATAAATTCAAGAAGCCATGTTTAAAAATACACCGAAAGTGTACCTTTTGGGTTCAAAGTGGCTTTTCCAGGGCCATTTTGAACATTTCCCGACATCCCCTTAAAGATGATCTCATGAAATCTAACAATTATGTCTCTCATAAGTTGACCAACTCAAATGTCTCAAAATCAATGCTAAAAAAAAAGTCTATTCTTTTGGTTGAAAGTGGCCATTTTGGGGTCATTTTCTAATGTTTTTTTTTCTAATAGTGGACTTGTCCTATCGACTTTGTTCACCCGCTACCAAATTCGAAGCATGTGACAAACCAGTGCCAAAGCAAAGACCAATTTTTGGTTTTGCCATTGGGTTTCGCTGGAGATTGCCATAGCGTCTTGAATTTGAAAATGAACGCATTTATGTGTGGATGCAGTGTTGTTGTTTGCTCCCCTACCTCACCTGTAAAAATGTGTCACATTAGGCGGCAGCTGAAATTATAGGCTCAGTGCACATTTATGGGACAGGTTGTTTTTTTTTTCCTCTCGCATATGACAAAGTGATGATGTAGGTTGCTTTTATTTGCTTGTCTTGTTTGTGCAGTGATTCATATCACCTGTCCGCTCTAATTGGCCTCTTTTATTAATACTAGCAGCGTGCCTCCCCTTTGCACCCAATAAGGCCCTTATATTGCCTACTTAATACCACATGGCCCAAAGGGAGCTTCAATAAATCTCCCTTTAACCACTGTGTTTTTTTTCCCGCCC